>NW_028318344.1:8590833-8920000 GCF_062004578.1 Staurois parvus | reverse complement strand
GAGGAGGAGGTGGCAGTGTTATAGGTAACACTGAAGGAGTGCTGCGATAGATAGGAAGAGAACCAGGAGAGAGCGGAGTCGCTGAGGTGAATGCATTGCTATTAGTGACAGATGTGATTTCTCCTAACAATCATTGCTATTTATCATCTCAATGCCTTCCATTTTTCCTCTGATTAAATAAAAACAATATTTATAAACCATAATGAAGATGCACATAAATGCTTAAGAAAATTTGACAGAAACAGTAAATGGCGCTTTACAAGCTCAGTGCTTCCGACTTACATAATAATTTTCTCCATAATTATGTCAAGTCATTCCTCATAATATCACATACCACAATATAACATTTAAGACAATAGAGCTTTGGTTTAAGTATCTGTGTCAGACTAGTAGCTATTCCCCCCCCAAAACAACCATACCTAGAAACCACAACATACATAGTTACATAGTTGGTAAGGGTAAATAGAAGCTAATCTATTCAGTTCAACCTGTGTGGGTGTGTATGTGTGATTATGTCAAAAATCTTTCCCATATGCCTATATACTGTGTTTGCTACGATACCCATCCAAGAGATTTTTTAAACTATCAATACTTTCTGCTGACACCACTGATTGTGGAAATGAGTTCCACATCCTTACCGCCCTGACAGTGAAAAACTCCCTACGAAGTTTAAGGTTAAACCACTTCTCCAATTTCATTGAGTGGCCCCATATCTTTTTATGCTCCCTGAGACTGAATAGTTTATTTCCTATGTTTGAATTACCATTGAGGTATTTGTATATCACTATCATATCTTCTCTCAAGTATCTCTTCTCCAGGGAGAATAAGTTTAACCACTTGCCTACAGGGCACTTCTACTCCCTTCCTGCCTACACCAATTTTCAGCTTTCAGCGCTGTCACAACTTGAATGACAATTACACAGTCATGAAACACTGTACCCATATGAAATTTTTATAATTTTTTTCACACAAATATAGCTTTCTTTTGGTGGTATTTAATCACCACTAGGAGTTTTTATTTTGCTAAACAAATGAAAAAATGTTTTTCTTAGTTTCTATTATAACATTTTGCAAACAGATAATTTTTCTCCTTCACTGATGTGCGTTGATGAGGCTGCTCTGATGGGCACTGATAGGCTGCACTGATGGGTACTGATGAGCTGGCACTGATAGGGAGCACTGATGGGCATTGATAGCCTGCACTGATGAGGTGGCACTGATGAAGTGGTACTGGTTGGCATTGATGAGGAGGCACTGATGAGGCTGCACTGATTGAGCTATTTATACCAACCTCTATATCATTTATGAATAGATTAAATAGAATTGGTTGCTGGAACAGCTGGACATTCCCATCCAAGACTACCCCATACATTAGGAGCAACTGCTCCAGCAGGTACTAGAAATATATCATCTGGTCTTTGCCACTAGCCCAGAATACTACGGTTTCACTGAAGCCATTGACCACCCAATCCATACGGGGGACACTCCACGCATTTGGGCATGGTACTGTCACATTCCCCCAGCTCTCTGCCAAGAAGTTAAAGATCTGCTCCATAGCACACTCCAGAGTGGGGTAATTTGGGAAAGCCATAGCCCCTGGGCTTCTCCCATGGTCCTGGTATGAAAGAAAGATGGAAGTCTACAATTTTGTGTGGACTATCACAAGCTAAATGCCTGTATGTAATGGGATACCTACCCATTGCCCTGGGTAGAGGAATCGCTCATGGTACTAGGCCAAGCCAAACACTTCTCCCCCCGTGATCTGTTCAGCGGTTATTGCCAAGTCCCCTTTCCACCAACGCTGGTGTATAAGGTGATCTCAGAGAGGCCATCCCGGGGGAAGAAGCAACTTTACCGCAACCTACTGAGGCCGTGTGTGTGTTAAGCGGTGATTGCGCCACCAAACCAGCTGGCGACTGGGAGATGCTCATTCCACAGGGGCAGGATGCCCCTGCTGAATTGTTTCTGCCTGCTCTCTCACTTGAGCCCCCAGCCCCCACCAACTCAGAGACATAGAATTCTAGTACAGCAACTACAGAAGACCTGACAACTACTTCAAGCTCAAAAGACTGTTCTGACGGATCTAAAGACACAGTCCCGGGCCCAGCTGGAGAGGGTGCATTCTTCAAGTTACCCCCGACCACCTGTGGCCTCAGAGCCACAAATGGACGATGAACCTTTGCAATGTGAAGCCACTAAAGACAATCTAGTTCGTCTCCCTCTGCGGTACAACTGTGGGCAGCTCCCTGTAAAGTGTACTGACTACATTGTTTGAATTCATTTAATAGTGTTGCCCCAACCATGTTTACTGCAGTTTTGATGTTGCTCTTTGCTGCAGTGCAGAGGACAGCATCTGTCAAAGATGGGGGAAGTGTATGCGGGTGCAGTCTCTATTCTCCACAGCAGGTGGAGCTCAACCACAGTGGCAATGCAGAGAGAGAGGTAATCAAGAGGAACATATTCCTCTATGGTTTTCTGGGCCACTGGGGAAGTGATCCAGTTGGATGCTGCCACCCCATGTTACTCTGGCTATCTTGAGTCAGGTGGAGTCTAAGACCCTGGCTCCCAGGCTTTGCATGCATATTTGCGAGTGGATAGGGTAGGGACAGGTTTCCTGTTTGTCAGGGAAAGTGAATAGCGGTACACTGCTGCTGCACCCTCTGCATCTGTCTACTGCCACCTCAACGACTGCTGATCACTCAATTCTCAGTCTTCAGTGAGCAGAGAGCTGGTGACTGTCAGTCACTGTCTCTCTGCTCTGCCCCTCCATTGCTCACTGGAGTGCTGGTTTGTTGAGGGGATGGGAGCTGCTAGTTCAGGCATTCAGTGGCATGCTGAGAGACTGAGCCAGCTGCTCCTCAGGTGGATCCTGACATTAAAATAGTGATCCCTCTGGAGTCTGGACACACAGAGTGACATCAGTCACTTTAGCCCGCTGTCTGCAGAATATGGGTCACAGGACTGCAAAACAAAGTGCATTCCTGTGACCTACGGGAGAAGTAGGGCCAAAAGAGCTTTGGTCCTACTTCTCCTTTAAAAAAGAAAGAAAATACCTTGTTTTAAGGAAGTCTCGTTCTCTAAAAATAACGATCTATGCAACGAATACACTAAATAATTTTTTGATGGGTTTTCAGACAATAGGGTCTCATGCACACGGCAGAAACATGCGTCTGGCATTGTTTATGCCTCTAAATGCAGTCCATTTTAGCCAATGTGGCCATGCACATCAGGCATTTTGATCAGTATTTTAGGAGCAGTGTTTAAAGCAGGCATGTCCAAAGTCCGGCCCGGGGGTCGGTTTAATATGGCCCTCCAACAGCCCTCCCTGCTCTGTGTAATGTGGCCCTCCCACGGCCCTCCCTTCTATGGCAGACAGTCTTCTACTTGAGAGCAGAGGGCAGTGTGCATGCCTGACTATGGCGCGTTCTCCCTGGTCTGTGTAAATGCGGCTGTCGCACGGCCCTCCCTTCTGTGGCAGACAGTCTTCTGCTTGAGAGCAGTGCGCATGCGTGACTGCGCCGCGCTGGGAGCGACAGAGGGCGGTGACGTCAGGGCCGGGCTTCCAGCGTGAAGTGTGTTTCTCTTCCCCTCCCGGCTGCCGAGCAGAGACTTCAGCTCCAGCTACCTTTTTCACCCTTCACATTAGTGCAGGTAAGTTTTTTTTTTTTTAATTTATTTGCAATACATTGTGAAAACTCAGCTGTCAGTTGATCTTAATGTTATGAAATGAAAAGTATGTCGTTTGCAATTAACTTGGCATAAAATAATTTATTTGCATTTAATTGTAATGGTTCAAAGAATGTTTGGAAAAATGTTCGGCCCTCCACCATGTTCACTTCATCCAATCTGGCCCTCTTTAAAAAAAAGTTTGGACACCCCTGGTTTAGAGGTATTAAAAATGATAGATTTTGCTGAATTTTTTCTACCTGTGTTGATTTATGGTGAAAATAAATGGAGACATTGACTGGGTCAGCTCTATAAATAGACAAATGTCAGAATGGAGATTTCTGTTAATAAATAACAGCTGAGTTTCTTTAGTGTTCTGCTAAATGATATAAACAAGTAAACTTAATAGACAAATAGACAAAAATATCCAAGCTTTTAAAACTGGTTGTTAACATGTTAGTCAAAAGCCAAATAAATACAGCCTTTTCCATTGCATTAAGCATGTTATTTTAGTCTATGCAGATAAAAGACCCATTAGATAAGGTTTGGATGGCATCAGACAAATAAGTGCCTTTCAGGTAGTTTGTTTAACCCTAGGCCAGTCTGTAGCTGGATGTACTCTGTACTCAGTGTGCTCTTCCTCTCCACCTGCCCGGCGTTTACTGCGCTCCTCCTGCTCTCTCACATCTCCTCCCTAACCCCTTCTGCATAATTTTCCTGGCTCCCTGGAGAAAGTGATTGTGATGGATTCTTTAGAACCATCTGCTCTGCTTGTTAGGCTCTTAATTAACAAGTAATTACCTGCTTAATATTCACAGTGCTGACTGTAACAACATTGTCCAATAATAACATCTTACTGAAGGAGAGGGTTAACTTAGTCATCTGATCCCAATTGACCACTGTTGTCCTATGGTGGGGTGTTTATGTGAGGTCAAATTAGTCTACTGGCAACAGTGAGTTTTTGCAGGCTTCTAGGAAAAGGTGTGCAGGATCTCAGTAGGGCGTAATGAAGGAAGCTGGGCCAATTCTCAATGCTGCAGTAAATGGCAGGCACACTCCAGTTGTTAATGGGGCCTGGCAGGGATTCTGCAGCTTGGAGAAATACAAGTGTCTAATTACATTGCCTTGGAAAGAATTTTGTGATCTAAAACTGATCTAAAACTTTAGCAAATAACAGAAACTGTTTGTTTACACTGTGTATTTTGTCAGCATTTCTGCAGGCCATAGCTTTGAGCTGATGGCAAATTGATACACTAAGAGAGCCAAAAAAATAAGGACGATGGTGAAATCTGGCTACAGATCAAGCAAACAGCCACAGCAGCTGTCCAATGCCAGGTGTGACCCTTCATGTTCCTATTAGACACTTTGGTATTCTGCATATACATTAGCATGCATTTTACATAATGTGCAGCTTTTGCTAAAGACATTATGACTTAGATATGAAAAGCTGATAGTGTGGTAAATTCTACGACAAAAGTTTTGTAGCGCCCCTCTACAACAGTAGACAGGTGGAGTATCCCAGAGGCAGGGAGGGCTAGCTCCCCAGGGCTAAGTCCATGGCTAAAATGGGGGACAGAGAAAACAATGGGCACCAGTTACTTTCTGTCTTTTAAGCGGTTTTATTTCTCATCACACACAAGGTGGGAGGGTTAAGATCACAGGTATCCCAAACAATACTAACAGACTTTCCAGATTCATGACCAACTTATACAGCATGAAGAGCCTTCATAACCATGCCACCATGGCAAACTTCAACCTGATAACACTGTAGATAACATATTAGGCTTGTTAACAGAATTCTCTACTCTCTGCTTGTTCCAGTGCCCTCTGTGCAATCCTTTTTCCAAAATAATCATCAGGTCTCTGCGAGAAAACCAACCTTCATCCTGGCTCCCTCAGCCAGTAGAGTCCTCCTGTCTCTCATCTTGGCACAGCTTCCTCCATCACCAGGCAAGACAGCTTCCAGGACCACTTCAGGACTAACTCCCAGCATAACAGATCTGATCACTGCAGCAGCACCCCCGAGGCCTCAGCTCGGGGGAACATGATCCTCTCCAAATATTAATATCCTCTCCCAGCATGCATCACCGGTAATAAACCTCATACTGGTAGGCTAGGGGAAACAAAAATAGTCATAACTCTGTCTCACTGTGGCATCTCCCACTATTGCCAGAGTTTCCAGTAACACTAAATGGCAGCAGAGAGAAACCACAGCTCCACTGAGATTAGGGGAAATCCACGTGAACAAACTTCAAATTCAGCTTGCGCTGACTACCACCCAATGTGGCAGGATGTTAAACAGAACAGAGTTGCATATGCACCAATATGCAGGCCAAGAGTCCCTGCTAGTAACCTGCGTGGGTATTCACGTACGCTTGAATACATGCATGCACCGACTTATGTCCATGCACGTCCAATCCTAAATGCCCTATTTAAGAAAAGCAGTTGTGTCATTGCTGGATGATCTTCAACTATCCATGATCCTTGTTCCTGTGTTCCCGTTTTCTTGCTACTTGATCATTTATTGTTGACTTAGCTTGTTCTTGACTTCTCTCTGCTTGTTTCCTGATTGTGACCCTGGCTTGTTGATTGACCATGCTTCCATCTGATTTCTTGTGTATGAACTTGTCTTGGCTCCAGACTATGTCTTTCATTTTAGCTGCTTACCTGTGTATGATCCCTACTTGGTTCCTGATGCATCTCCTACTCCATTTTCTACCTGTGTATGATCTTGGTTCAGCTACTGACTACGTTCAATTTCCTTACCTGTGCATGACCCTGGTTCATCTTCAAGACTACGTCTCCTCTACTTACCTGTGCATGATCTTGACATTGCTTCCTTCCAGACCTGCCCTCCAGGTCCTACTCTACATCACCTTCCACAGGCACTTTTTAACCACTTTTATTCCTAGTACTGATGCTATTTGTGCCTCACACACCTGTCTCCATTTCCAGGTGTGTTAGGAACAGAGAAACAAGGGAAGCCCTCTTGTCATTTCAGACTCCAATTACGTACATGGCACAGCATGGCTAAATGTGGGTAGCAACACCATTTTTGGACAGGGTGCTACAGTTTAATTACTCATGAAGTAAATGTGATCTGTATATGTTGACTATTACCAATATCCATAAACCACAGACACATATGTTTTTTATTTCTATTAACAAAATATGTTTAAAAAATGTTTTTTTTTACAATTGCTACATTGTAAAAGACAAATTCTTTAATGGCATCGGTCAGAGGGAACCATTTGATTTCCTACTGATTCTTAAAATTGTCCTTAACAGAAATATACATAACATCTGTACTGTCAAGCCACAAATTGTATATATAAAGGAGATCATATGTTGTGGATGGCAATGGACAGCTGTGAATAAGGGTTTTCTATAGAATGGCAGAGACTTTGCCCTCTGATTCCATGAAGGCAAGCCACAGGCATGGAAGAAAAGGCAATACAGTCAGGCTCTAATGTGATGGTCAGTGTATAAGTTCACACATGCTATGCAAGACTTGGCACAGTGATGTATATCAGAAGCTAGGTATCACTCCACTGGAATGGTTCTTGTAGGATCCTTTGTAGGGAGTATACTAGGGCAACTAAGTATATTTACTGTGGTGTTCTGGTGTAGTCCAGCAGTCCATGGCAGAATTTCTTCTGAAAGCGCCAAATCTCTCCTCCTCATACAATAAATGGTGGGACATTCACAAATGTAGACAGAGAAGTGTCTAAGAAGCTGTTGACTGTACTGGATATTATTATGCTATGAGAATGGACTAGAAATTATTGTTAGCAATTAATTGTTGCATTATTATGACAGTAGAATAGTGTGGACTTTGTTTCTATAATTGTTTTGTCTTTGGTTAATAGATCTGAAGTTAAAGTATATGTAAACGCTCATTTTGTAAAACAACCCATTCAATTTAAAATAGAAATAAAAGAAAGGCAGAGCGACTGGCAAGATCACCAGGTATTTACACATAAAGAAAACAATATAGAGAGAACCAGATACTTTTTAACACAAGTACATGGTACAACAGGCACATGTCAGGAATATGAAATGTTGGGGTAATGTATTCTTTAAAGCGGAGCTCCACCCAAAAGGGGAAGTTCCGCTTTAAGGACAGCCCCCCCACTCCCCATTAAGGATTGGCACCTTTGGGGGGCAGGGGGGAGCGGGTACCCAAATTTGACAGGTATCCGCTCCCATTTCCGGTCCGATCGCCTAGGTGTACTCCCTCCCTCTCTTCCTGTATTCTTTTGGGACACATGACAGGTCCCAGAAGACTACAGGACCATTCATGAAGCGCAGCGCTACTCGCGCATGCGCAGTGGGTACCTGACTGTGAAGCCGCAAGCTAGCACAGCGGGGTGCCCACACTGAAGATGCCAGCCACCTGGAATCCAGGACGGCCGGTGAAACAGGCTGCAGGGGACACACAGCGGGACCGAGGGACAAGTAAGTGGCTGTTTTTTAAAAGTCAACAGTTTTTGTAGCTGCTGACTTTTATTTTTTGACAGGTGAGTGGAACTCCACTTTAAGTTGCTTTCACTGTCATTTTCATGCCTGTGCATAGTTTCTGGTGAAAATGGGGCACAAATTGTTGGCAAGAAATTATCAGATAACCAGGGCATAACAGGTATGCATAGTAGAGCCATTACAATTTCTCTGAAATACAGTGAATATTATTGATGGGTGTAAACATTCTTATTATCTATGTATATATACAGTATATATATATATATACATATATATATATAAAACAGCTAATTGCATTTTTGCTAAAGGGTTACAGAATCTTTTGAAATGACCCTTTATTATGAAATATAGGTTTCATCTTCTAATGTATGATGAATCATGAAACCTGAGAGGAGTGAATTAATCAGTGGTTTACAACCAATCAGTGAATTTGGTGAATTTGATATTTTTCATAGGTTACTAAATACATGAACATGCAAGGGAACTTCTGTAAACCTGTAAGCCTTAGATTAGAGGGGAGTGCGGACGCAATGGTAAATTAAGGGTGTGGTAAAAGTATCAGCTTTTTTAGGGTGATGTTTAAAAGTGACAGGCCTGAGAAGGGGTTAACATGACACTAAACTCTCCTGCTCACTCCCCAGATGGAATAGGGTCTATTGAATATAGACTATGGGATTTGTATTGTGCATAGTTCAGTGCACTTGACTACAACTAACATTTACTGATAGTCTTGGTTGCTCATGAAGGACATTGTAATGAGGCAGAAAAACACAGTATGAAACACTTTCATGAAAAATAGATTACAGGGCCATTAAATAAGGAAGACTATCAATATTGTTTAGGGCCATTTTAACTTATAGTAATAAGGCCCCTGCAAATGGCGCAGACTTATCATGCACACCCAGACATCTCCATAACACAAAATGGTAGTAATACAATGCAAAAATGAACCAATATTGTAGCAGCACACTGGCACATGTGACAATGTGTTGGGAAAGAATAGTCAACTATGACTATACATTGCCACAAATGGGATATGGTGGAAAGACACAGATAACAAAAATGCAATCATGACAATATTTAAACAACAGTGGGCTATGGTAGCATTACATGTGCAACAAACTGGCAATCGTGACAATATGTAAATAACGAATAGAATGAAAAAAGCACATGTTCTCGGAGTTCCAACAAAAACTGGCAAGACATGGGGAATAAAAATTGTGCGGCAATCAATGGAGTCTAGCCTGCCTCTCCTTTTACTATGGGCCATATGTAGGTTATCTTTGTAATTGGAGGGCTGTGCTGGGAGAGGAGAGAGCACAGACTGCATAATTCTTTTAGCTCTCTCCTCCTTTGCAGAGTTGGCCAAATGGTGGATGGGCCAGGGAGCTGTCAGTAGCATGAAAACCTGGTAATCATATAGTTCCAAGATAGGCAGGTGGCGTTGAATTATCCAAGCTGCACAGTTTATGGAACCCAACTAGCAGAACTCTCTGCAAAATTGGTAAATTTGACATGCACAGATTTTTTTTCTGCAAAGTATCTAATTCACTCAATATGCCCAGATCCTACACACTGTACTGATTTCATCATGACTTGGGACATGCTTAAAATTTTTCTTTGGATCAAATTCTTTATTATAAAAGAAGGTTACTAACTAGTAGGCAGTCACTTGCAGAAGATGATTGTCTAGATAGAAATTAGAAACACTTGGCAAGTATACCCAGAAGTCATTGAATCTTAGTTGCCTAGCTAGGCTAATTTGCATTCCCCACAATGATCTGATTTTTTTAGCTGAAGAATGCACATAAAAAATCTGCCTGCAGACTGAAAGGCTAATTTTGTGAATAAAGCAGTCAGCCTGCCTGTGATCACAAAGTCATAGCTGACATAATGACCACATAATCAAGAACCTCTTCTTTGGTTACAGATTATTAGTGGGGATTAGAAGTGACAGTAACAACCAAGTCTGACAGGTACCAGGTGTTGTGGAATGCAGTCAAAACCACTTGTCCTAACAGTAAACAGAAAGAAGTTTATTCAACCACATGTCTAGGAACTTTCTCTAGAGGTGAAGGTCCTGTTGCTGTTGTTTTACAAAGCTTTTATATAGTGTAAAAAGCATATCTATAATTGGTCAACCATGTTTACAGACATTGAAAAGTCTTTAACAGCAGAATTAATTCAAACAGATTTTCAAATGTGGGATATTGCACTACAAATAAACCAAAAAAAGTACAGAATAACTATATTGACCATTGACGATATAGTAATGGCCATAAAACATTCACACCTTCCTGTTGTCATGTCATGCCATGTCATATCATGCATTGCCTAAGACCAAGAAGTCTCCGGAAGTTCATGCCATAGGCATGAACCATAATGTCTTAAGCAATAGTTATAGTTATGTATCTATTTGATATCTAAGGCCCAGTTTCTTGTCACAGGTCTGATAGGTAGGTTTGGCATTGGTATGTTAGGTAGCTGCAGCGTGGTGCAGCAGCAGTAATTACACAGAGGTCTAAAGTGCAGTAACAAATGTATTGAAGAACTTGCAAACAGTACAACAGCCCGGTGTTGAAGCTCACCCAACTGGGAACTTTAAGTCAGTGCAGAGGAGAGCCGGCAGCAGTAGGCCGAGCCGAAGACAGCACTTGCCATTTGAGGTGGAATGAGGCCTGTCTGGTCCAATCCAAGAGGGAGCTTGCAGAAGTGTAGATGTAGTCACTAAGCTTTCCCTACTTCTCCAGAACCTCTCCCTACCGCTAGTGCTGTCTGTGAGAGGCAGGTATACTCTCCCTACACCAGCCACTTCACAAATGTGCACCAAAACTTGGGGGCAGGGACTTAAAAAGACTGAAGGCTGCCAGGGTCACCTGGATGCAGTGTAGCCAACTGGAATGCTGCTCTAGGGTACCAAAGGAATCATAAAGAAATCAGTTTTGTCTTGACTTTCCCTCAAGCTGCAGTACCACTCTGGCTGAGCACCACCTACAGTAGAAAAAACAGACTGAACCTGCCTACAGGTACATCCAAGTGTCATGCAAACTGGGATTTACCAATGCCAAGAGATTTTTTTAGCCCCACTGCAGTAATTGTTTGCAGATCTGTCTAGAATTTAACAATGCCAGAAATTGTAACTTGTGAGCATTGTTCACAGACTGGCTAAACTTACACACATATAAACAACAAACTAAATACAAAAGTGTGATTCAATAATGTGCAAATCAATTTGTTCATTAGTAAAGATCAACCAACTAACTACTTTAGGTAGAGTTATTATAGTTATATGTTTAACCAGTTCCCAGCTGTGCTATAGCTGAATGACGGCTACAGTGCGGCTGTCTGTTTCTGGGACGATGTCCATGGACGTAATTCCAGAACACGCCCCCTGCGCACCCCCAGCGGTACGCACCCAGCGCCGCCAGTGAGGACTGTGTCCTAGGGACAAAGCTAATCACGGGATATTGTAAAAGGCCAATCACAGCGGCCTTTTACCACCTGATCAGCTGTATCCAATAACCAGCAAATACAGTTGCCGGCTATTGACTGCACTTTCTTCACTCTGTCACAGCTTGAGGAAAGTACTGCTGAGAAGCGGCAATTGTCAGGATCGGCACTGATCATCAGGGCATTGATGATCAGTGCGAAGCAGTGCTGCCCACCTGTGCCACCCACCTGTGCCCAGAAGTGCTGCCCACTTGTACCCATCAGTGCTGCCCACCTGTGCCCATTAGTGCCACCCACCTGCACCCTGCAGTGCCACCCACCTGTGCCCATCAGTGCCACGCACCTGTTCCTGGCAGTTCCACCCAGCAGTGCCTCCCAGCTGTGCCCATTAGTGCCACCCACCTGTGCCTAGCAGTGCCACCCACCTGTGCCCAGCAGTACCACCCATCTGTGCCCTGCAGTGCCACCAATTAGTGCTGCCCAACAGTGCCACACCTCAGTGCTGCCCAGCAGTGCCGCCTATCAGTGCAGCATCATCAGTGCCACCTCATCAGTGCCGCCTATCAATGCCACCTATCAGTGCCCATCAGTGCTGCCTATCCGTGCTACCTCATCAGTGCCCATCAGTGCTGCCTATCAGTGTCCATCAGTGCTGCCTATCAGTGTTCATCAGTGCTACCTATCAGTGCAGCCTCATCAACACACATCAGTGAAGGAGAAGAATTACCTGTTTGCAAAATTCTATAAAAGAAACAAAGAAAAACTTTTTTTTTCAAATTTTGTGCTTTTTTTGTTTATAGCGCAAAAAATAAAACACCCAGTGGTGATTAAATACCAACAAAAGAAAGCTCTATTCGTGTGAAAAAAATGATAAAAATTTCATATTGGTACAGTGCTGCATGACCGCAAAATTGTCATTCAAAGTGCGACAACGCTGAAAGCTGAAAATTGGCCTGGGCAGGAAGGGGGTATAAGTGCCCAATAGACAAGTGGTTAATTTCCTATTTTATACTGTATATGTAAGGACAAATAATTTATGCAGAGTCACGTTCAGAAGTGACATGGATAAAAAAAAGCACAAACAGAAAAACAAGGTCTTCTTATATGTTCTTATTTATGGATTCAGCAACAATACAACTGTATCTGAATGACCTCAGTAAGGAAACCTTTCATCCAAGTAGACCATTTATTTCTGTGCTGTATATATCACATAATTCAGTTTAAAGAACAAAAGACATCACAGCCCTGCAGCTTGATTTTACCTGGAGACCAGGCAACCCTTTAGGGAGCTTACTGAACACAAAGCCTTTTTATACTTTACATGGATTTTATGACACACCACATCTCCCACAAGGAAATGAATAATTCATTCTATGAACTCCATTCCTACATTGTTCACTCCATGGGCTTTTTTAACCCAGCTATGCCTGAATGACACCTCTGGATTGTTGCTGTACCGTCAAATGGCAAAGCCAAGAGCAATGACTATATGCACATATGATGGCAATCTGCTATACCAGAGGTACAGCTGGAGATGTGTGTTCCTGTCCTGAGCATGGAGATTATAATTGCCAGCCACCATTATTGTGAAAACTTGTTATTTTGCTTTATTAATTTTTTTTTTACTTTTTAAAAAATAGAATCATTATGAGAGCGTGATGCATTTGTTGATCGCATGCACAGGCCTTAAAGTAGATATAAAACTGAACATAATGATTTCATTTGCTAAAGCATTGTTTTTCTTAAACATTTTTTAAAAATAAAATACTGCTTTTAACCTTTGTTCTTTAAGAATCTCATGGTTACTGATCTCCGGCATCCACGTGCATACTCTCCAGCAATAGTTGTGTGGCATGTCACAGGGCAGCTTTCCTGAGGGTAACAGTAGTGGATAAAGTCTACATTAAGTGGCTAATATTAGATATAGAATAATAATATGACAGTTAATCCAACCATAGGGTAGGGGGATGAAATCTGAATGGGGCTTGAAATCAAAGGAATTAACATTTCTCTGCTAATGAGTCCCTTACAGGACCCTGTAAGCTAGTGGCTATAGCCAAGCCATCAATAAAAAAAAATCCCAAGACCTGACAACTGCAAATCGACAGGGAAGGAGAGGCCATTCTATATTGAGAAACTACACTTAGTGCTATCATTACTCATATTCCAAAGATCAGAGGGAATATATTTAATTTCTTGTGAGTTCCAAAATATTGTGGGAAGATGAGTTATTTGTTCTGATAGAATAAACCTAGAGCTGCATATGGATACAAAACGGTATGTTCTGGCCTTATAGTGTCATGCTTACCCCTCTTCACCTATAGCAGCCCGTTTCCCATAAGGCAAGCAGGCCTACCAGTACTCGAGAACTGAAAAAAATAGGCGCTGTGGAAAATGCTCTCACTCAAGCACAATAATGAAGGTGCATCTTTATTGGGTGAGACAAAGTAGCAAATATAATAAAATTTGACCAGCCTAAAGTGAATAGTGTGACTCCTACTTCAGAGTGGAGGGGCCGTCCGTTGGAGTCACACTGTTCACTTAAGGCTGGTCAAATTTTATTATATTTGCTACTTTGTCTCACCCAGTAAAGGTGCACCTTTATTAAGGTGCTTGACTGAGAGCATTTTCCACAGCGCATATTCTTTTCAGTTCTCTTCATCATGCAAATGATTAACAAGGCAGCAGTGGTGAGCTCATGATTAACTGTTCACATGTTTCCACCTGAAGTGGCCTCTCTGCGCTCATTTGTATGAGTTTCCCTACCAGTACTAGGTTGCCTCAGGACTTATACACAAGTACCTGGATACCAATCTGGGGCAGGTGCGAACTGAGCACAGCAAACAGGTACTTGCTGTTGGAAGACAGGTAGAGTGGTTCAATGAGAGTCCAGGTACAAGACTGTCAAGGTTCAAAATAGTCAGGGTCCAATCCTTAGTCAAAAGGCAGACAGAGTTCAGAGAATAGTCAATATCCAATCTGAGGTCATAAACAGGGGAATCCAAACAGCAGAGCAAGACAGATAGACAGGGAGCTTGGCACGTATTACACACGTTATCACAAGCATGAGACTGCTGGCTTGGCTGGCTTAAACCAGGTTTGGTCTCCACCCAGAGGCTGGCCACCTCAATCACCTTGCAGGTGGACAGATAGACAAGAAGAATGTTTCACAGCCAAAACCAGGATGCTGGAATGAAACCAGCAGGAGTGCTGCATGCTCATGACATATAGAACCTCCCAGGAGGAACTGACTAGATGATTATATGGACCCTTCCTTTAGCAGACAGGTTGTGTTTTTGACTTCCTGTTATTGGGATTGGAGTTGGAAATCCTAACTTTGCCCCTGCCATCAGAACCGGCTGGTCAATATTACCTAAGGGCCTTTCAAAAGGCAAAAACAGCCTCAGACTAGGTGAGCTACCACCTCTAGATGTGATTATCCAAGGGGGAGGAATCCTACCCACATCCCTACCTGTATAAATTAAGTAGCATAAAACATAAGTGTAATTCCTTTGCAGCTTGTTCTAAACAGGGAGTTTACTGGATTTCCAGTGTGCTTCCACCAACAGGATAAAATGATACTGCCCAAATGGTAAATTTTATTTTTCTCTCATTTTTATTTTGAAGCAATTAGCCAATATCTCTGTATATCATTTTATTTATTTTCTTTTGTTATTTTTACCTCCTTACATATTTAGGTGCATTGCCCACCAAGTGATATGAAATCTAAAATTAATATGTTGACTTTTTGTGTGCTAAATAAAAAATTAGCAACTCCTAAAAATAATGCTGTTTAATTTTGCTGCAAATCTGTGTAAGATCACATCATGTGGCTGTGCCCCTGTGTCCACTGTAATTGCAGTGGTTGGCTGACATAGAACGAGACGGCTAATCTGATTGCATGAAGATTAGTGTCTCGTTGTGTATCATATCTGCAAGGATAGCCTTTTAACAAAGTGTTATGCTCCAACTAGAATTATAACCAAAATTTCTAAAACTGCTGAAACTATATTGTGAATTAAAGATGAGAATGGTCCTCTGAATCTATCTCTAACCCAAAATATGACCTCCCACTTTTTTGTATTCCAAAGAGTTGTGGACTAATTTAGGCAAGCAGTCTGCATTTCATGCATTATTCCCTGGGTGCTTACTTCTCTAAAGAGTTAATACCACTCAATGCACCAGGTACTCAGTCGAGATTCAGCAGCTGTCAGCTTATCATAACCTTTTATAGACTGCCAGCAGCACGACTGGCTGGTGTGCCTGTACCTTTGGCTGCTTTCACACTGATCTGATGTATTTTAGCCACATTTTTACCGCGTTTGAGGTGTGTTTTTACGGGGCATGAGACTCAAAAACTGTACCAAAAACACAATGCTGGTGAGTTTTTGATGCGTTTTGCCGCATTTTCCAGTGATTTCAATAGGGTGGTATGGTTTTTGTACCGCACCAAACCTGCATTTCACCTGCACCTAAATGCCAGAGTCTCCTGCATCGGGGCTAAATGCCCAGTGTGCATGAGGCCTTAAATGGCATTGGGTACATGTTTTATGGCCATGGTAGTATAAATAATGGTTTACAAAGTCCTTTTAACACCAGAAGTTGTTAAATGGTGTACACATGGAAAATATCAATGTTATATGTTGCCAAAACACAGTAATACCCAAAAGTGAGTTTAACCAAAACAATTGTTTAAAAGCTTTACTTCCATCAGACTAACACTGTCTCACATTGGGATCATTTTATAAAACTATCTATGCTCACTCTTGCCCAAATCAATGGATTTAAATATTAAATACTGTATATACTTTGAGTTAATCTTACAAACAGCTTCTGCTTCCAGTAAGATGGGAAATGCTTAATTTACAATGTAATATTTACAATTATTCTTTTCTTGACTCTCAGCTGTTTGTACATATTATAACTTCATATATATGTCATTGCTCAAACAGATAATCCATATCTGACATACCAGGTGAAAATATAAAATTGTTTAGATTCTTCACTTGCTACAGAAAGGGTCAATTGAAACAATTCTTTGCAGTAAAATGCTAATAGATGGGCTGCTGGACTGACAAATTAATCTATAGAATGACTGCATTATTCAGCACTACATAAACCTGTGTTAGTTATGGATTAAATAACATCCAGAACAGATTGTATGTGAAAAGAATTAAACCAAACAATAGCTGAACCTTGTATGCTATATGCAGAATTCCATAAGATGTTTATTGTTTACGGTTGAAGCAGCCTTTTGTTTTTTGCTAAAAAAAAGTGTGTGTGAGTGTGTGTATATATATATATATATATATATATATATATATATATAAAATATTACAGTGCAAAAATTAAGCAATAGTGATTATATCAACAGTGATGCAATAATAAAAAAATAATAAAAAGTAATGTCCCAAATAAACGGTGATACAGTGTTCCAGTCAAAGAAACGGTGCCAAAAAAACAAATGTGTTCCTTACACAGTATTCCCACACCATCCGTGATCACCTTCCGGGTCAGTGGTTGCAGCGGTGGTGATGGCGGGCATTGTGATTGATGTTGGATCTACTGCAGGGGGACATTCTTTTAGTTTTTCTTTTAATAAAAGACTTGTCAAAGACCGTGTCCTATCTTTTTTCACACTACACATTTTGTTTTCTGTGAATGAGTAGGGGTACCATGTACCATACTCATTCACATAGGAGGGGCGGGATCTGGGGGCCCCCTTGTTAAAGGGGGCTCCCAGATTCCAATAAGCCTGCTTACTGTGTGCAATGGAATGTGGAGCTTCAAACAGAAATTTCTGCTGAGGGCTGAGGGCTGGGGGTCTATGTGGCAAGGGGTTTCCCGATGCTCTCGTAACATACCAGCATTGTAGAACTCCTATAAAGTCATTTTGCAGTGGTATGTTACCCCATCTCGATTAGCTAATTTAATACCAGATTATGACTTTCTCTAGCGGGTATGATACTCCACATTTGGTGGACCTGTCCAGTGGCCCACCACTTGTAGACTAGGGTTTATAACCTTATTTATTCAGTTACATCCATTAAACTTAAAAAAGATCCTATTGAGGCTTTACTTTTTAAGCCACTTCATAGCCTACCTCACAGACCCCGCTCACTGGTCAATTTTTTTTTTTATGGCTACTAAGCAGACTATTGCCTGTTCTTGAAAGTCCCCCACTTTACAATTTGAGAAGGTCAGGTCCAGGATCCAAGGCTTCTTTATCAATGAAAAATTGATAGCGGTGTTGGAGGATAAACATGATAAGTTTCTCTCCATTTGACAACCGTGGGTGTATTACCATCCAGTTTTTCATTTTACCACGAAGCTCACTAATCTATGATGTGTTGGGTTTTCCCTCTTCAATCCCCCTGTTTGGGGATCGTGTCTCCCGGGTCTCCCCCCCAGGCGAACTTCTTTTCTTTGCTGGCCTGTCTATTTCTTCTCTCTGTTCTTTTCCTTCTTTTTGTTTTTTGCTTTCTATGGATTGGGGGGGTCTGAGTTTTTTTTCGACCCCTTGGCCCTCTCTGGATCTACTTGACTCTTTTTTCCTCCTTCTCTCTTCTTTCATATGGTTTGTTTATATTTGACCAATTTTCTATCATTTGCTATTGTTATCTAACAAATCTATGACAATATTGCCTCAAGAGTGCAAGGCTCTCTTTGTGTTTTTCTTATTGCTGCCTTTTTTTGAATGTAGCTTTTATACTTCTGAATGTGATTGTGTGCCTCATGGCCCTCTGTCTTACACAGTGTTATCTAGACCCCAACATGGGTCTTATATGTGTACTTCTGTGTTTGTTGTACAATGTTTCCCTATCTTCTATTGTTGCTGTCGCTTTGTATCATATGATTTGTCATGGTTTGCATGTTTCTTTCAACATGCTTAGTAAAATCTTTGGTAAAAAAAAAATACTTGTTTATCTTGTCAGAAAATTGGGGAGCATATTCTCTCTGCCTGTGCTGACTTATATCAATTACAATGTTCTTAGCTATCTCTGAAAACTACAGAGCTATGCCCCTCTATGATATGTAGAATACGAGAGGGTTGGGCTTCTGAAATCCTGTCTTGTTCTGTTAGCTTTATACTGAAGGGTGAGCGTTTTCACCCTAGGACTGAAAGTTTGTTACCGGCAGAATTATCAGTTGAAAATAAAGTAAAAAAAAAAAAGATTGCTAAGGCCATATCTAAGGAATGGTAGGCTACAATGTATAATATTTTTGTTTTAGTTTAGATATGCTTTAAATACTTTGCTTTATTGATTTTTCATGATGAGCACTACATTACACTACAACCACTTTATTTTTTGGTTAGGCAAGGAAGCTGGAGCCCTCTAAGGGAATCTGCAGTAACACAGCTTAACTACTACTGCTCAAAAAAATTAAAGGAACACTTTGAAAACACATCAGATCTCAATGGGGAAAATCTCGTGCTGGATATCTGTAGTGATATGGACTGGGCAATGTGTTAGGAACATAAGGATACCCCATCATTTGATGGAAATAAAAATTATCTATCTACAGAGGTCTGAATTCAAACCCACCCCAAAAATTAAAGTGAAAAAATGATGCAGGAGGCTAGTCCAATTTGCTACCATTTCATGGCAGCAACTCAAAATGGTACTCAGTAGTTTGTATAGCCCCCACGTGCTTGTGTGCTTTCCTGACAATGTTGGGGCATGCTCCTAATGAGACGACGGATGGTGTCCTGTGGTATTTCCTCCCAGATGTGGACCAGGGTATAACTGAGCTTCTGAACTGTCTGAGGTGAAACCTGGTGCCATCACATGGACTGAAATATGATAGCCCAGAGGTGTTCTATTGGATTTAGGTCAGGCGAGCGTGCAGGCCATTTAATGGTATCAATTCCTTCATCCTCCAGGAACTGCCTACATACTCTTGCCACGAGGCCGGGCATTGTGGTGCACCAGGAGGAACCCAGGACCCACTGCACAAGCGTAGGGTCTGACAATGGGTCCAAGGATTTCCTCCCTGATACCTAATGGCAGTCAAGGTGCCATTGTCTAGCTTGTAGAGGTCTGTGCATCCTTCCAGGGAAATGCCTCCCCAGACCATCATTGACGCACCACAAGAACGGTCATGCTGAATGAGGTTACAGGCAGCATAATATTCTCCAGGGCTTCTCCAAACCCTTTCATTTCTGTCACATGTGCTCAGGATGAACCTGCTCTCATCTGTGAAAAACACAGGGCGCTAGCGGTGGACCTGCCAATTCTGTTGTTCAATGGCAAATGGCAATCAAGCTCTATGGTGCTGTGTGGCAGTGAGCACAGGGTCCACTAGAGGACGTCAGGCCCTCAGGCCACCCTCCTGAAGTCTGTTTCTGATTGTTTGGTCAGAGACATTCACACCAGTGGCCTATTGGAGATAATTTTGTAGGGCTCTCGCAGTGTGCATCCTGTTCCTCCTTGCACAAAGGAGCAGATACCGGTCCTGCTGATGGGTTAAGGACCTTTGATGGCCCTGTCCAGCTCTGCTAGAGTAACTGCCTGTCTCCTGGAATCTCCTCCATGCTCTTGAGAAAAGTGCTAGGTGACACAGCAAACCATCTGGCAATGGCACGTATTGATGTGCCATCCTGGAGGAGTTGGACTGCCTGTGCAACCTATGTAGGGTCCAGGTATCGTCTCATGCTAGCAGTAGTCATTGACCCTAGTCAAATGCAAAAATAGTGAAAAACAGTCAGAAAAGATGAGTAGGTGGTAGGTGGTAGGTGGTCTCCACCTGTAAAACCATTCCTGTTTTGGGGTTCATCTCATTGTTGCCCATCTAGTGCACCTGTTCTTAATTTCATTAACACCAAAGCAGCTGAAACTGATTAACATCCCCCTCTGCTACTTAACTGACCAGATCAATATCCCAGGAGTTTAATTGACTTGATGCTATACTCTGATTAAAAAGTGTATCTTTAATTTTTTTGAGCAGTGTAGTTCTGCACTGAATTAGTGCTAATCGCTAACTACAGTGCTGGCTTCTTAGAGTTAATGACACAGCTTCAGGTTTAGCAGTGTCGAGGCAAAATAATTCACTACACTTTATCCAAAGTTCCAAAAACCATTCATTTTTAAAATAAATTATAGCAAGGTTTTCTAGTAATTTCAAGACAGAATATATTACCCTTTGGAAAGTTACATTTTTGGAATGCACATCCTAGCTGAAGTAGATAGCAGGATATTTTTTAAACTTTTTTTGTGTGCATTAGCTGACAAGCTTGTACATGTTGTCAGTTTCAATTAATCATCTCAATGCCTCTTCTCCAAAAGCATCTCATCTTAATCTCTCATATGAAAGTACATTTTCTAGAAGGATTTCAATCTTGTTTGTGTGTATCTTGTTACATTTCAACTTGGCTTTCTTGCTAAATTTCACCGCCCAGTGAATGGCTGTTTTGACTGATTTTGCTCTTGGTGTAGCAGTTTTATGACATGGAATACTCACTGATGGAAAGTAAGTATGACAGTTTCTTACAATTACCTGCAATGATTTGGAGAAGTGTTTCTCTGTCATTGTTATGTTAAAGGGATAAAATCAGTGACACAACTAGAACCTTCAGGGCCCCAGTGCAAGAAATTATAAAGAGCGCCTCTGACCCCTGGCCGAGGACCTTCCCTCTGAGCCTGGTGGCGAAAAGCCAGGGCCTGGATGCAAGTTTGACCTCTGTGACCCTGGTAGTTCTGCCACTGGTGTTAGGAGTTTTTTTATTTTTAAATTATTTTTACCATTTTTTTTAAATTATATATTTTTTTTATTTTTATAATGGGACAGAGAAAAGAGATTGAGGACACTCTCTGCAGCCTCAGCTGCACATAACGAATGGACAGTAATAGCTCTGTACAGAGCTTCCTGTTCGTCCATTCATACTGAAACAGTTTACTTTGTTTCAGTATGAATGGACAGAGTCAGTGATTGGTAGGGATCACTGACTCTCCATTCAAAAAGAAGGGGGCAAGTAAATGGCATATTTACTGGCCCCTTCCCCACTCTCCATCCTGACAGATCCCCTGCAGGAGAGGGGAGTGGGGAACCTGGCAGAGCTGTGAGGGCAAGGAGGGGCTGGTAAAGAGCACAGGTGGGCCAGAAAGCACGCAGCAGAAAGAAGCTGGATAGGAGGAGCGGCGGGCCAGCTGCATACAGAGGAAATAATCTCTCCATTTTCCTCCTGCAGTCACTGAATGCCTGGTTTTCCTCCTCCTCTCACTCCTGCAGGAATTCAGCAGCTGCAGGAGGAAAATAGAGAGATCGATTCCTCTCTCTGTATGCAGCCGCACTGCCGCTCCTATCTAGACGTACAGGAGGGATAGGTCACAATTGTGACCCCTTTAGGTACACCCCTGGATAAAATCTTATTGGAAAATTACAGGGATTCACAACACTTTGACTCTGTACATTAATAAAATGTTGCCAAGGTGGGCAATTTCTCTATAATATCTTTTGGCTGAGAGTGGAGCATTGCTTGGGCACTGACTTGTATTTAATGCAGTACACACTTCATATATACTATATTGCCAAAAGTATTGGGACACCTACGTTTACACGCACATGAACGTTAATGGCATCCCAGTCTTAGTCTGTAGAGTTCAACATTGAGTTGGCCCACCCTTTGCAGCTATAACAACTTCAACTCATCTGGGAAGGCTGTCCACAAGGTTTAGGAGTGTGTCTATGGGAATGATTGACCATTCTTCCAGAAGTGCATTTGTGAGGTCAGGCACTGATGTCGGATGAGAAGGCCTGGCTTGCACTCTCCACTTTAATTCATCCCAAAGGTGTTCTATCTGGTTGATGTCAAGACTCTGTGCAGGCCAGTCAAGTTCCTCCACCCCAAATTCGTTCATCCATGTCTTTATAGACCTTACTTTGTGCACTGGTGTGCAGTCATGTTGAAACAGGAAGGGGCCATTCCCAAACTGTTCCCACAAAGTTGGAAGCATGAAATTGTCCAAATTGTCTTGGTATGCTGACACCTTAAGAGTTTCCTTCCCTGGAACTAAGAGGCTAAGCCCAACTCCTGAAAAACAACCCCACACCATAATCCCCCCTCCACCAAACTTTACACTTGGAACAATGCAGTCAGGTAAGCACTGTTCTGCTCGTTCATTGGATTGCAGAGAAGCGTGATTTGTCACTCCAGAGAACACATCTCCACTGCTCTAGAGTCCAGTGGCGGCATATTTTACACCACTGTATCAAACGCTTTGCATTGCACTTGGTGATGTAAGGCTTGCAGCTACTCAGCCATGGAAACCTATTCCATGAAGATCTCTATGCACTGTTGTACTAATCTGAAGGCCACATGAAGTTTGGAGGTCTTTAGCTATTGACTCTGCAGACAGTTGGCGACTTCTGCGCACTGTGCTCTTCAGCATGTGCTGACCCCGCTCTGTTATTTTACATGGCCTACCACTTCGTGGCTGAGTTTCTGTTGATACTAGTTGCTTCCACTTTATTATAATACCACTAACAGTTGACCATGGGAAACTTCACAGATGGACTTATTGCACAGGTGGCAACCTATCCTAGTACCACGCTTGAATTGACTGAGCTCCTGAAAGCTACCCATTCTTTCACAAATGTTTGTAGAAGCAGTCTCCATGCCTAGGTGCTTGATTTTATACACCTGTGGCCTTGGAATTGATTGGAACACCTGAACTTAACGATTTGGAGGAGTGTCCCAATACTTTTGGCAAAAATGTGTATGTATATGTTGAAGATTATCTTTTGTAATGAAAGTGTGGGTCATAAGACCTGAACCTGATACATATCTGCACCCATGACAGCTCATCTTTGATCTTGAAACATCTTTCTTGATCTTTCAAAACAGTTGCAGTTGAAAAAAATAGATATGTTCTTGCTGCATGACTTATGATATAGTTTAACACTAGAAATGGTTGGGTAAATCTTCTCAATCTCAGATCTAGGCAGCCCACATTTTGACAATCTGTAAGGATAATCAAAGAGAAAAAAATGAAACAAGATATGAGCATACATGTGTTTCATTAAAGCCAAAGTCCAGGCAGATATAAAAGACACACACAAAAATAGCTATTGATTTACTAAAACTAGAGAGTGCAAAATTTGATGCAGCTGTGCATCGTAGCCAATCAGCTTCTAACTTCAGCTTGTTCAGGTACACTTTGACAATACAATCTGGAAGCTGATTGGTTTCTATGCACAGCTGCACCAGGTTGTGCACTCTCCAGTTTTGGTAAATCAACCCCATAGACTTTAATAAACCCTTGTATGTATTTTTAATGCGATCGGTGCAAGGACATGAGTTTGACTTGATGTCAACCTCTTGCAATCTCTGTGTTCTAAAACTCTGGATGAAAGATGGCCAGAACTAGAAGTCAATCAGGTGTGCATCATGTAAAAGTACTGACAAGGAACACTCTCATACGAAGAAAGAGCAGAGTTAATAGATGGATAAGCTCATCACTTTGCTGTGGCTCCTTCATGGTCCATTTAGAAGGTGGGGTTAGAGAGGTCACACGTCTGTATTCTTTAAATTGTAAGCTTTTTTGTTTTAGCTAGAGTTGCTGGGGAGGATTTCTTTCAATTACTGTCCTGTAGACACAACAGAAAATAACAGGAAATCACGCCAAAAGTGAATAGAATATTCATCTTTGTCATAGGAACAGATTGTTGGATTTTCCCTCACCTCTTATAGTGGCAACAACGTTAAAGGATAAGTTCACCTTTTTGACAAAAGTTATAAATGCACATTTTTTTTCAGGTAAAAAATGTGCATTAATTATTTTTGTTCGCAGGAGCCTGGAAAGCATTGCACCAGTGATCAGTAGATAGCTGATGCCAGGGGTGGCGAACAAGTTAGACACAAAGAGCCAAAATTTTAAACTGTGAAAGTCAGAGAGCCACACCACGCAGTGATCTGCCAAAACAGACAAACACTCACACAAAAACACATAATTAAAACCATATTATTCACCATAACACTTTCTTCCCCTTACAAAACAACAATGTGTTCATTTCAAGGTAAGTGTCCACCCTCAACACACACATCAAATGCAACTTAGCCAGAGTTAACACATCAACTACCCTGGAGGTTGCTGTGGCACCTGTCTCTCTCTCTCTCCCTTCTCTCTCTCACTCTAACACACAAGTATACAAAAAAAAATTCTGAACTAATGGACTGCAGACACAGTACAGGAGATGACCAGAGACTGCGGACAGCACAGGGATGACCAGAGACTGCGGACAGCACAGGGATGACCAGAGACTGCGGACAGCACAGGGATAACCAGAGACTGCGGACAGTACAGATGACTGCTGACCTTTGGGGAGGTGGGGAGCGGGTACCTGAATTTGACAGGTACCCGCTCTTACTTCCGCAGAGTTTTTGTTTGATCTTACCTGTTCCTCGATCCAGCCGCGCGCTGTCTTCCCGGCTTCTGTAATGGCGCTCGGCATGACAGCCAGGTGCCCAGTGCGCATGAGCGAGAAGCACTTGCGCTTTGTGATTGGTCCGGCGGCTTCTGGGATCTGTCATGTGTCCCAGGTACCGCCTTACCATTCACAAAAAGCACCGCTTCTTGCGCATGCGCACTTGGCACCCGGCTGTCATGCCCAGTGCCCACACTACAGAAGCCGGAAGACAGCGCACCGCTGGATAGAGGAACAGGTAAAAATAAGAGAAACATGAAACTTGGCAAAGAGCCACAGTATACAAAATATGATAAGAGGCAAAGAGCCGCATTCATTTTGGCCGAGAGCCGCGTGTTCGCCACCCCTGGCTGATGCCTGGCAGGTCTCCTGCAGACCTGTCAGAATATCTGCTTGCCATACGGAATGTAGATACAAGCAGATATTCTGACAGGAAGCTTCAATGAACTACCATGGTGCTCCACAGTGTCATGGTAGTTCATTGAAAACTACAAGCCGACAGCTGCTAAGGCTTGCGGGACTTCTAGGCACTCACAGAACCCTGTGAATGAGTGACACAACTGTGTGGGTGGAGCCCCGCATGACCACGCTGTTTTCATATCTGACAGATCATACGGGGAAACTTCTCCCCATACTATCTGTCAGAGGGAGGGGGCAGTGGGCATGGTTGTATTTAGGGTGGAACATGTAACATGTTCTCAAAGATGAACTTATCCTTTAACATTTTGGAATTCTCCCACTTTCTGTTTGGGTGACAAAGGACATATAGAGGGGTTCTGAATCTTCGCAGTAGGAATACAGAGAACAATAAAACCTGATATGGGTCTGACCATCTCCTACTTTTATCCAAGACTAAAAAAATTAAAAAATGCCTGTGCATACACTTTACTATAACAGGGAAAGTGTTGTCACCCTCCTGCCTACGCTGTGTGATAGACCTGTGTAAATCTCAGGAATAAATGGGCAGAAATACAAATACTTTTTTAGAAGATCAAAACTATTCCCTTATATGTATTTCATGTGTGTATTTGGTCTATTGGACTAAAGCTCAGCTTTAACATATATCAACCTGAATAAATAGCTAAAACATGTATATTTACAATGAAGAGTCACTATCTAAATATCACATTTACATTTGTATAAAGCTGCAAAAATGTAACTGTATCTAGTGCCTGATTGGAGATCAGTATGCTTAGCCCTTTCAGCACAACATACATCAGAAGCATGACAATTAGTAGTGCGGAATATTCATGGATGTGATGTTTTCAGATTCCTGATTTAAAAGGTTCATTCAGTATATCAGCTTTCCCAGCTCTGTTTCCCATTTGTACATTTTACCATTGAAGGGGATTGAGCAAGTAGTGTAACAACAGCAGTGTTGACATTTGCCACACAACAAGGACATAACATTGGGCAGTAGTCCCATTTAAACACAAAAATCAACTCTGTTAATTGCTTGAGTTAATGATATATAATAGCTGTAAAATACAGTTTGTAAATGATTTATATTAAAAATGACCTATCCATTTCATTCTGTAGCTATCTATAATTTTCTAAAACCGTTCCCTCCCTAAAACTACACTTCTCTTCAATGTGACCAAGATAGTAATTACAATTTCACTTAGTTTGTTGACAGAACCTTTTAAGTAGCAGTCTGTACCTGAGATTTTATCAAGTACCTTGCAGTCTGAAATTTAACCACTTCACATCCTTAGACTGTTCTAAAGCGTTTTTAAATTGAAGTGGTCAAAACAAGCCCATGGCAGCAGCTGCACTGGTGAGCTTGGTGTCATTTCTCTCAGCCAGTGATTGGCTGTTCGGTAAAAGTGATCCAGGCCGCTGTATAGGCACCAGACCACTTTTACAGTATTGAGAAAGGTTGCCCATCCTTTCCCCCCCAATTTTCCCCCACGCCACTCATGTATTATGTCACTTCCTGATTCACAGCGGTCATTCGTTGACTACTGCAGCCAAAGATGCAGCTATTCAAGCACAGACTGTACTTAATTAGCTGCATTGGAGGGCAGGGGACACATTGAGGGTCTAAAAAGGCCCCTGATTGTCTCCATAAAGAGTACTAGTCACCTGCCCATGCTACCACATAGGGGCTTGTTAGCCTCCTTGTGGTAGCAATAAAATTACATTTAAAAAAAAGTGATTGTAAAGCCTACATTTTTTTTATTGAATAAACAAACATGCTATACTAATCTGGTCCGTGCAATGGTTTTGCACAGAGCAGCCCCACGCCTCTTCTTGGTTCCCCTGCTGGAGCTCCAGGCTCCTCCTCTTGTTTGTGTCCTTGTGGAAGGTGTGTTTTTTACCTTAATGCAGGGAATGCAACACTCAGCCTTTAGAACCACTTTAAAAAGAGCATACAAATAAATTGTTATAAAATAAATAAATGTAATTAAAAAGTGTAAAAGTCCCTCCTGCTCATCCACACAAATGCAAAAGATGCGTAGGTCCTACATGTATATGTGTACTGCGATTATGCAACACATTATTTTACAGGATTTATATAGCACCAACAGTTTGCACAGCATTTTACACATGGGGTATAGCTGCGAACATTCAAAGGCACACACAATTTTTGGTTTTGTTTGGTATCTGTTAACTCAAAGCAACCCCATCTTTTGAATTTTGCAAAAAAAAATTTATATTATACTGTGTTTATGAGTGCTAAAATTAATTAGTTGCAAGGGTAGGGTGGTGGTTGTCTGTCACATCCTCCATGTTTTCCAAATAAATAGTTGGGCACCAAGTCTAGAAAACATGAGAGGCCTATCCCAGAGTGGGTGCTAATTGGCTACCCTACTCTACGTCACACATGTGGGGTGCCTTTACTCTGTACCATTTTCACCAATGCTCTGGGAAAAGGTTGAGGTTGCCATCAAGGAAAACTCAACAATAACCACTTCCATACAGGGCACTTTTGCCCCCTTCCTGCCCAGGCCAATTTTTTTTGCCCAGGTTTCAGCACTCTCACACTTTGAATGACAATTGCGCGGACATACAACACTGTACCCAAACTAAAATGTTATAATTTTCTTCACACAACTAGAGATTTCTTTTGGTGGTATTTAATCACCACTGGGGTTTTTATTTTTTTCTAAACAAAAAAAAAAATAAAATTTTGAAAAAACCCATGTTTTTTCTTTGTTTCTGTTATAAAACTTTGCAAATAAATGTTCATAAATTTAGGCCAAGATGTGTTCTGCTACATTTGCTTGGTGAAAATAACCCAAATCAGTATTTATTATTTAGTCTGTAGGAAAGTTACAGAGTTCGCAAACTATGGGATATATTTGAAAATTTATCAATCCTTAAGTACTGACAGCCAATCTAATTTCTTGAGGTCCAAGAATGTCAGAACAGTACAGATATCCCCCAAATGACCCCTTTTTGCAAAATAGACAGTCCGACGTATGTCATAACAGGCATGGCAAGTTAATTGAAGTAATTTTATTTTTCACTATGTCACCATAGTAACATTAAGCAAGCATTTACCTGAATTAAATCAATTCATTCAGGGTTTTTTTTTGTGATTAGCTGTGATTTGGCCACGGCTAATCACATGACACAGCTGGGCTGTGATTGGCTCAGCTTGTGCATGTGATCAAGCAAATGTATAAATATATATAGATATATATAGATGACCCAAATCCACAGGGGGATATGAAAAAGGCAATAGCCCTTATTAGACAAATAACAGTGGTTATGTGCAAGATAAAGTGTCCATAGTTCATATATCTAAAGAAGTGCAGGTGAATCACAGCACACTCCAAACGTGATCCCAGGCAGTCTTGCTGCAATGGCCTCTCACCTCCACTCTATGACCCCACAGGGCCACAAAGCATAGTGTAGATCACCTCAGGACCCTCCAATTCAGTAACTCTTTAGATAGGATGGCATCACATGAACACAAGATGATCGCAAGATCACAAAGGTGCACCAAGATGGCGTCACGCCGGAAGTACGTCACCACGCTAATGTCGTCGACGCGTTGCGTCACGTAACTCGTGACTTTTGTGATCTTGCTGTACACCCAGCACATTGATACCATCTGTATACAGGCTGTTGCTATGTAAGTGGATTATCTCCTGTTTTTTTGGTTGTCTGCTGCCCAGTTGCCATTAAAGTGGTAATACACTATGAGGATTATGTTTATCTCCTCATTTATGAGCCTATGAGCGGGTGTGACATCGGAGGAGAGTTTTTTTCGTTTGCCTACTGGTCTGGATGAATACTGTCCCTGTTCATGTGATGCCATCCTATCTAAAGAGTTACTGAATTGGAGGTCCTGAGGTGATCTACACTATGCTTTGTGGCCCTGTGGGGTCATAGAGTGGAGGTGAGAGGCCATTGCAGCAAGACTGCCTGGGATCACGTTTGGAGTGTGCTGTGATTCACCTGCACTTCTTTAGATATATGAACTATGGACACTTTATCTTGCACATAACCACTGTTATTTGTCTAATAAGGGCTATTATGATTGTGTATATTGTGATTGGTCACAGCAGGTCACATGGTACTGGCAACAGGGCCGGTACACAGATCTGTCAATGGCCGTGTCTGAGGTACACGGCCGGTGAAAGATTGTGCCGCAGCGCAGCCCTGCTCGTTCCGGAAAGGACATTATATGGTGTCCACCTGGAGGGACGAGCTGGTCGCCCAGCCACCATCTGGCTATAGGCCAGGCAGCAACTGGTTAAGGATGAACGTACCCATGTAGACTTGCACTGCAACTGTTCTCCAGTTTCTCTCGGGTCCCTGTGTAAATGTACATCCTTTCACTGAGCCAGTTACTTGCAATGCACCCTTTTTTTAAGGACTTCAGACCGGGCAGAAGGCAACATTTAATGCTTTACTTGCATTCAAGTACGGTATTACAAAATAATCCAAAGCAGACAAGACAGTCCAAAAGAACTTCAATAAAACAGTCAACATCCTAGTCCCTACACCTAATCAGGCTATATGCTGCCCTGGCGTACCTGTAGAGTCTATGTAATTACAGAGGCAATCTCCAGCAGCTGGTGTCTCAGCTTATCTTGGTAGTAGAATGTGACATCTTTGTACTACTCCCAGCTGCAACTCTCCTGAGGGAACTGGGAAACTGAGCAACACAGCAGCAAATGAAAAGGGCAAGGCCAGGCAACTCTTTAGACTCAGCCCACTGTCCTTTTATATATGCACCAGTGGATCAGACCCAAAGATCCCACCAAAAAGGGTTTAACCCCTACCATCCTGTCTGGAGCAGCACCAATCTAACTAGTTTCAACCTGCTAACAGATTTTATTGTATTTTTTCCTAAAAATGTTTGATAAACAGCATTATTATCTTGCAACATCAAAAGAATTGCACCTGCCAATATTTTACAGATACTTAGTTCATACATATTTGACTGGGCCTCAATAGTAATAATAAACATGGTGCTTTAAATCACTGTGGTAGAATTTTTTTAAGCTAGCTCCTGACTTATCCAAATCAGTTTTTGATACACACACTGTATAAATATTGTGAGGGATTAGCTCAGTAGCGGGTTGTGCTTGATCCCCTGGATGGGTCAGAGCATGGTGAAAGAGGCTCAGCACGGTGAAAGAGGCTCAGCACGGTGAAAGAGGCTCAGCACGGTGAAAGAGGCTCAGCACAACAGCATGCACTTGGTGAATAAGGTTGTGCTTTATTTACAATGTCTGGTGAACACACAGTGCATAAATCCAAAAACAGCAAAACAAATAAAAACAGAAAATAAAGCCTTGCCACACTGGGCTACTAACTACAAACACAGGTTTCCTATCTAGCTGTCTGAATACAGCCTACCGCTACACAGACACAGGGGGTTCACACAGTCCAAGATCACACAGATTATTTCTCATCACAGGATGGTTTGGTTGCACCCCAGTCTGCCCTGCACAGCCAACTGGTTCCAGGTTGGAGCATTCTCTCTATGCAGCCTGGGAGTTTTATAGAGCCCAGAGCCCTTAACTCATTACACCTGAACTCATTAAATCGTCAATGAGCCAGACAGGCTCACTACACAGCACCAAAGGAGAAACAGTCAGTATATAACATGAACCTGGGACAAATATACCTCCCATCCTGGACACATCCCTTAGTTCTACCTGACCTCCTGTCACAATATATTTATTTAGACCATGCATTAAAAATAAAGGTCCATATGAATCAAGTGCCCACATGATCTTCTTTGATCCCATGGTATTGGAGGGTCAAACATCACTCCCATGCTTCACTCTTGGCAGCCACTATTCTTTATAAAGTAGAACCATAGGCAGTCTCCTCAATCCACATGGACATACAGTATTTGCAAAAGCAGAGTTACACTAGTAAAGTACTATAAACTATAATTATAAAGTTACATCCAAACACCATGGTGTCATCATATTTGCAATCATTGAGGAATGGGGGAGGTGGAAGGATGTGGTGTGAATTTTTTGTTTTTTTGGATATAATAACTTTCTAAATATCATATCATAGATTTTCAGAATTTGACTCCATTGTATTTTTAGAAACTCTTGATGCTTTACCCATTCAAGGCCATGTGATAAGTCTCTAAAGTTCACCCCAACCTATTTGTACTCACTTTTCCCATGTTCCGCAGCCATTACATTGTTCTGCAGTCATAACCCTTTGCAAGATTTCATGTCAGATGGTGTTTGGACTCACATATTTACAATACATAAGTATTTATGATGCCCTCTCCACACACACACACACACATACATCACACCACAGGACAGTGTTTGGGTGTGGAGATTGATGGTTCTGGCCCAAGCACTACATAATGGGTGAAGGTTAAATGTTTCCATAAACTTGAGATGTTAGGTATACCTCCCAGTGCTCTTGCTCCTTAGAACTGCACTATCTTACAGAGCTATGGTCTCTAACAGAATCCTTACATCTGACACTCTGAATGCATTCAATGCCTGGCCCCTGCTTTACAAGGTAGTGCCATCTGCTGGCCCCTATGTCACTACTATATCCTATAGTGATACAGGGGTCAGAAGATGAAACCACTGGACATACCAGGCATCCAAGACAGCCAAAAATGTGTTAGACATGAATATTATGCCATAAGTAATAGCTCTGTAAAAGAGCGACGAAACGAGGAAAGGGCAGCAAGATAGCTGAGCACTGAGCTCATTCTTTACCAAGGTGATGTTTGGCTACTGTTTTTGTTTCTCATTACAGCCACTTTAAAGATGTACTTTAGCTTGACAAAAGCATCAGTAAATGTATATAATATCAGAATATATGCAATAGGTGTTTCTTTCTCATTGGTAGTCTTTAGCAGTACCTTTGGTGAATGTTACAACAGCTTAACTTCATTTTAGCTGAAATTTGGTATCTATTAAAGTTTTTATAGATGGGGTGGTCATCTGGTGGATTAAAATGCATTTTGTGTAATGATTAGCTTTTTGTGCAAAGCCCACAGAAACATTTCTACATATCCATTATTTATTTTCAGAAATCCAAAAAGCAACATTTTTCTTGTTACATATTTATCACTAATAACTTGATGTAGTTCCTGGCATTAATTTTACACCATATTCTTTTTTTTAATTCTCTGAAGTTGCTTTGTACAAAATCTTTAAGGTTGACAGGTATGAAAAAAACATATACCGCTAGGTCCCAGTTCCCAACAAAATTCCTTTTCTTTCTTGTCTCTGGGTAGCAGGCAAAACTATGACTTCTGAATCAAGAGGCAAAACTCATTGTTATTGTGTTGTCTTGATTGATTCTTCTGTGCATTAGTGTCATTCCTTTGGGCTAATCTCACTTCTTTATCCAGCATCTTCTCTGTGAATTGCACACAACAAAAGGTAAAATTCAAATGAAAGGATGGGTTGACTTACAATAACTTTGATTTTGATATAAAAGACAAAGCACAAATCATATTTCCTAATGTCAAGCAATAATGTTTCATTCAGATGGTTCCCTACTGAATGCTACATTGTCAAATCATGTCTCCATTTCCTTGTAACTCAAGTAACTCTATGATAAACACAGTATTTATGTCTGCAGTTTTCAAATTTCCTACTTTCAGGGTCATGTTATCCAAAAGACATCCATAGCTGCATGCCTACAGAAGCAGGTTAAGAGGGGCAGTAACCAAACACAGCCATCAAAGCCCAGCAGAGGAGGTCAATTGACACTGCAAAAGCACTGTTATATATCATGGCTTAAAGGGACAGGAGCATTAAAAAAAAAAAAAAAAAATACATATATATATATATATATATATATATATATATATATATATATATATGTATACAGTCTTGGCCAAAATATTGGCACCCTGGCATTTCTGTCAGATAGTGCACCAATTTGCCCAGAACACTGATGCAATTACAAATGTTTAGGTATTCCCATGTTTATTTCTTTTGTTTGTTTTGGTGTGACAGAAAAAAAGTGGAGAAACAAAAAGCCAAATCTGATACATTCCATCCAAAACTCCAAAAATGGACTGGACGAAATTATTGGCACCTACAATTTAATATTTGGTAGCACATCCCTTGGAAAAAATAACAAATCAACCGCTTCCTGTAACCATCAATGACTTTCTTACACCTCTCTACTGGGATTTTGGACCACTCTTCTTTACAGCTGACACTGGGCCCTACATTGTACCCCAGAATTCTTTGGTAGTCTTCAGATTTCATAATACCATGTACACGGTCAAGACATCCACTGCCTGAAGCAGTAAAGCAACCCCAAAGCTCTTTCGTCCACATCTAGGGAGATTAGCTACAGTGCCATGGGCTGTAAACGTCTTGATAATGTTGTGCACAGTGGACACGGGAATAGGATGATCTCCTATCATCATCAGCTCCATCTAGTGGCATAATGCAGAACTTTTTTGATTGAGGTTTTTCCAAAAAAATGCATTTTGGCCACTACATGTTTTTTTTTTTTTACTGTACAATAAACATTCACTGTAGTCTTCTATGATTAGCAGAAATACACACACGCACACACTTGATGGCATCTTCTTGCACCGTTTTACTATGGCTTGCTACTTTTGATTGGTTACAATCTGAGAGTTTGTCGGTCCTGATGGTGGAATTATTAAGCCAGCCAGCAAGGGCTGGCTGAGATTCGAACCATGTATGGTCAGGTTGAATCTACCCAAGTTGATCGATTAATCAACTTGGGTACGACCATCCTGTTGGATTTTATATGCGATTATTGCAAGAGGCTGTTATAGCCGCTAGCAGTAATCACTGTGGTCTCCATCTTCGCTGGAAGAGCACAATAGCTCCGCTGAAGGGATTCCCTCATCAACACTGTCTGCTTTCATGGGGGAATTGAGCAATTCTCTCCATCTATGTTCAGCTTTAAAACTTATTTTACAATCTCACTTTATAGCACACAGGAGGACAGATGGAGACTAGTGCTCTGTGCAGCTGGTTAGCTGGTCAGGGCTGATTACTAAATTTGGGCTCTGCTTTTTGCACTGCATACTCAAAGGGAGCATGGTAACTGGAAACTGATTGAACACTGATAAACAATGGAAATTGTTTTAAACTATCCAGCTCACTCTGTCATTATCAAGTCACCTTTTTTGTCAGTATGTTATGTATTTTGCTTTGAGATAAGTAATTGATTAGCATATCAGTTTGAGCATATTTTAAAAATGTGAAACTACAGTTTACAAGATTATGATCAAACAATGTTTGAAGACAGAAAAGTTTTTTTCAGTGGGCTCACTTCTGGAAAAGTGTTAAATATGATTATCATCCAAAAATAATCCACTGAGTTTTCATTTCAGAGGACTTTCTGAAGTACATTCTGACCTCAGATCTTAACTGTTTATTTAAAACAGTAAACTTCTTACATAAAAAAAAACAGCCTGATTGATTGGGAGGGGAAAAAATGTTAATAAAAACATAAGTGTTTTTAGGTATGGTAACCAGAAGGGTCTGGTATAGATTTCCTGCGGGACCTTATGTTTTTTTTTTTGTGTATACCGCACCCCCTTAAAATTCATACCAGACTCAAAGGGCCTGGTATGTATTTTAGGGGCAACTCTGTGCAAATTGTTTTCATTCACAGAGCATGCCTGTGCGCACTGATGCATGCTAAATGCGATAAATCTTGGCTCCCTCTGGCCTTTATAAGGAAGACAGATGCTCACAGACTTTGCTGACTGGTCTTCATCTTCTCCTGTGTTCTGCAGGCACATACCGTATCTGTTTCCTGTTGATGACCCAGCTTGTTACTGACCTGATCCTGGATTTTGTTTGTTCTTCTGAACACCTGTTCCTGACCTCAGCTTCATTCCTGACCACACTTTCAGCTATGCTTCTGTACCTCATTGCCTGCCTGATACTGACCTTGGCTTCCTTTGTGACCTCACTCCTGTCTCCTTCTTGGTTTCATGCTACTTTCAAGTGCCTGCTTTGGCTGTCCTTAATACCATCTTCTCTCATCACAGCGTGTTCTTGCAGTACCTGAGAAGCACCCCTTTAACCTTGGCTGGTACAACATGCATCACTTCCTGATGTACGCTGATGTCCTGTCCTGATGGCATATGTCCTGCCTGACCTCTGAATCCTGCATCTCCTGCTGCAAGTTCAGCTATCAGCACCTGCAGGCACTCGTGTTCCTCCTGTCCCTCGGTACCTGCTGTTTCACTCTCAGTGGAGCCAGGGCTCAAGATACAAGAGAGGCCAACCTTGTTCATTCAGTCTCCTACCAGGTAATTGACAATCAACCTCAGCCTGGAACTCCTTCTAAGCCACCCTCCCTTTGATGCATTTCACCCACCTCTATGGTTAAGCTCTAGTGGCTGGGTAAAATGCATGAATGAGGTGCGGCTTAGGAGGAGTTCAAGGCTGAGGCTGTTCACATTCTTCTCTACCTGTTGAGCTAGTGATGTGCAGTGTCTCTCATCCCCTCAAGCTTCACTGCTTTCTGGATAAAGCACAAAACAATACAAAGGAAGAGAGCGCACAGTCCCTAGTGTGATATAGCTTTATTAAAAAGTGAATTTAAAAACTTGTCCAAAATGCATGAACATTTTCCAGGTAGAATAGAGCATGTCTGTATTTATAAATGATCCATCGCGTGGTCCCTGTAAAATTCAAGGCCTCTAGATGGTCCACTGTTGACCACTATCAACCACAGACTGCCGGTGCACCCTCCCCACTGCTCATGTGTCCGGTCCAGCCAGCACTGCGCTCCGCTGATGACAGATGACTGTATGGGAGGGAGGATCACAACACAGGAACCCACATCATAACCACGTCACAGTTGCTATGACAACAAGTTTCAGAGCCGTGACCTCCTTTATCAAGTAACGCCCACCCCCTCTCGTCCCAGAACTTTATAGGGAAACATGGCTCCTCCTAACCCTTGGTTCTTAAAGGGACTGTACCGTATATATCACATGTATACAAAAAACTAGGGGGTGGGATTAAGCAACCTTTCATCACAATTTACCATAATATTTGCAGGAATATATATACTGTGTGTATATATATATATATATATATATATATATATAAAACTACTTTTTATAAATGTCTCTGATACACAAATTACAATATTTAATCATAAATACAATATTGCATAAATATAATATATAATCTATAATATAATATAATATAATCCTCTTGCTAAAAAACCATGATGCTCATATGTAGTATACTATAATTATATAATTTATTCACCATCTCAGAAGAAAGAAACTAAACACAAAACCCTGCACAACCCAACACCATCCAGAGAAAACAATGTTATATTAGAGTATTGATTTCCAGTTCCTCATTCAAGCCCTCTGGGGACATAGTATTGAGGGTAAAAATCCAAAACATTTCTTGTAAACATAATATAGAGAACCTCTCCCCCTCTGGGTCCACCATAGGTATGGTTTCAATGCCAAAGAGTTCTAACCAGTCTGTATTACTTCCATGAACCTGGGAAAAATGTTGGGGAACACTATGTTTGTCTTTGTTTTGTAAAGCGCCTGTGCTCCCCAAACCTTGCGTGCATAGTGTGAACAGTACGGCCCACATAGTACACCCCCCAGGGGCACCTCAGTCCATACACTACAAACTGGGTATTGCAACTAATGAACTGCCTTATCTGGGATGTGTTAAACTAAAAATCTGCACTTAGGAATTACAAATCAAACAAAAAGAGCAGCTGACACAATCACTAGGCAAACAGTAACAAACAAAATAATCAGTGTATTTCTTTAGAATAGAAATGACGATAAAAGGATTAACAATAACCAATCCCTCACAAAGGCAGAATGATTATGTGCCACTAACACACATATGAGCATAAAAGTCTATATAGGAGTCCACATAATCTGGAAATGTTGGTGCTTAGTGGACCGGAGACCAAAGAATAGAAACAGTCCGTCACCTTCCAATCACCCAAGATTTGACCACCCAGAGAATTGGTGAAATAGCACAGTTATCAGGCCCAGCAGATGTATCGTAGGCTTCCAAATAAGTCTCCTAAATGATCCAGATGGTATCTTCTAAAGAATCGGATCTCTGATGGCAAGTAACTCTCCATGCAGTAAACACCACAGAAGGAAAGTGTAACCGCTCATAGTGTAGTAATTTAAAGGATGTTCAATTTATTCACAATATTGCACTTACAAGCAAAGGATACAAAACCAGCCTGTCAGTGTAATGTTTCCATCCAACAAAATGACCGTGGTCCGTAATGGTTACTCTTTCCTTCTGTGGTGTTTATTGTGTGGAGAGTTACTTACCATCTGAGATCCTATTCTTTAGAAGATAGCTTTTATACCACCTGGATAATTTCAGAGACTTATTTGGAAGCCTACGGTAAAGCTGCCAGGCCTGATAGCTACGCTATTTGACCAATCCTCTGGGTGGGCAAATCTTCCGATAAGAGGCTGAGTGATTGAGTGGAAGGTGATGGACTCTTTCTATTTTTTGGTCTCCGGTCCACTAAGCACCAGCATTTCCAGATTATGTGGATTCCTATATAGACTTTTACGCTCATATGCAGGGGCGGACTGACCATTCGAGCACTCGGGCACTGCCTGAGGGCCTGGGGTCAGTAGGGGGCCCCATGAAATGCCCCTGGTACCTTTTATAGGCTTTTTTGGGTGTGCTTTGATTGTGGGCAAGGACACAGGGGACCCATGATCCCCTATTGCCCGGGGGCCCCATGAGTTGTCAGTCCGCCCCTGCTCATATGTGTGTTATTGGCACATAATCATTCCACCTTGGTGGGGGATTGGTTATTGTTATTCCTTTTATCATCATTTTTGTGCTAAAGCGCTATACTGATTATTTTGTTTGTTATGTGGAAAGTGTGCTCATCAATTCTAGTGAAAGTAGTTTTGCCATGGGACATAAACCGACAAGCTTTACATTTGCTTGATTTGCACATATAGGACCCTGTTATATTATATAATATAAGGATATCTTTTGCTCTGTAATTTTTATCTTGTATCCAACTATTGGCAGCCATACTTTTTATATTATTGGACCATCTAAATACTACTTTAGGCTTTTCAGGGAGCACCCTAAACAGTGCTGAATCAAGCACAAGATAGCTGCACCCTTACATTATTGTGAGACACCAGACTTTTTACCAGCAGAGCACCTTGAGCGGCACTTGAAGACATAGGCCTTTACTGTGCACTTGCAAATGTAATGTAAGCTGTCCCAGAAAAATCACAAAAGCTGCCCCACACATTCAGTGTTTAAGCACAAAGTATGGGTTTACTATACTTGGTTATTTTTAATATAGAGATTTTTGGATTAACCACTAGAGGAAGCTCTGTATTTGACTGCAAGGAATCCCAGCCATTGTTTTCAATGAGTAGGTACCTTACAGACTTGCATTATGAGAAAAACCAACAAAAACAACCATTGTATAAATCTGCAAATCTGGAAGTAGAGCCAGTTTGTGTGTGTAGCCAGCATAGATGTAACTAATCTGTTTATCTAGTTTACAACAGGTTTTAGTTACTTACATTTGCAAACGCACTCAAAAGCCACACTGTCACATCAAGACACATCTGATAAGTATGGTACTTTATCTGAGATTCCCAACTATGGGACAATGCAATGCACAAGCAAACAGCAGGCTCACCTGGAGGCATCTCCATCCACTTTAAAGCAGGCTGTGTACATAGCTCATTGGCTGGAGTTGTCCTTTTAATAATCAATGATCAGGGCAGGCTAAACTATGCAGACATACATAATGGAATTGTTATTTGGTTTAAGTGTTTCATAAATGTAAATGGTCTTTCCTATTATAAAATGTACAGTATTGCTATTTCATGTTGGTTTGGGTAGTTAATTTTAAACAGCAAGGATTTATCCCTTAGAGAAGTTTCTTTTTTATTTTCCTTATAAAAGGAAACATTCAAATAAATCATGTAGATATATTTTCCTAAACTGGAGATCTAATTTAACTGTAGAAAATCATTTCAATTTCTCTTTTCAGAACAATATCAACAAACGGTTAAATATTTCATTGCCTATGATTTGCTCATTAGCAGAACATTTCCAGGCTTAGGCACAAGCTTAAATTTTCGAAACTTCATTGTGCTTCATTCTTATTCTGCAAAAGGCTCCGAAACTCTTTAGAACCCTCATTTGCATCTCTTTGCAAATCTCAGCATTTGCTTCATTATGAGATGAAAGTTCATTATATGGGATAATATATGTACGGGAGAAATCAAATAACTCAGTAAAGTATAACTAACTGCTCTAATAAGTTGGGAAAGTTTATTATCCAACTCAGAAGAAAAATCATTTCTGTCTGTAACCATGACTGCGTAGAATACAAGCGGGCTTATATTTGTAAAGTGACAAATGGTTGGTTATATTCACAGCTTTTGCTCTGAAGGGTGCCCATAGAAAGGTCTGTCACATTTATTGTGCACATTCTCACTCTGTATTTGCTCAGTCAAGTCACATTCTGCACCAACAGACCAACATCTGGATTATCATTCATCGGTGGAAAATCTAGGTATAAGTAACATTCAGCAATTTTATAATATGGCCAATCTTATATTCATCAACACTGATCACTTTGAAACACTTTATGTTTGAAAATGGCAATTCATTTATTTAATAAGGAGCCCCACCAACTTAAAACTGGTACATTGTTCACACTTTCCACACATTTCATATACTGCAAATAAGGGTTTTAAAATAAACTCCTCAATTGCCAGCATATGCCCTCTGAATTCTACTTGCAAACATGTTAAAACCTTCCAAATTGCAATGGATGAAAGTTAATAGTGTATCAGAAGGTGCCTTGATTTGATCTTTATAATTAAATTCACTATTACATGCTGTGGCCAACAGGGTGGTTGGGGATTGGGGTAATAGGAAGGATTATCCACAATGTGACATTAGCAGTTCTGCATGCTTTTTTAAAATCTTGCTGCTACTTAAGAAATCTCTTGAATAGCAAAAGTTTTCTTTAAGGCTCAGCTATACCTTTCAAATTTTCAAGCATTCATTGTATTGCTTTTTTTGATTATATTTAAATTGTTCTCTTCCCATCTTTCTGTTTGTTTAAATTGTTGTGTCCTTGGGCCTTGCTAACATTTTCAGATTTGATTGATTTGGAAGCTAGTGGTAAGCCACCTATGTACAGCAGTGGGGCAGAAGGAGATCACCACAATATTACTGTAACCATCTACAGGGCATATATTGCTGTCATCAGCCTAAGGAGGTAGCCTGAAAATTTTTTTGGGAAAAGCTATACTGCAAATTTTGGGAGTACCTATTAAACCTGCCCCCAGCCAATTGAACAGAAGTGATTTGAAATATCTCCTACAGTACCGTAAGGGTGTATTTATTTAAGGTTCATTAGGCAAAATTTCACCAAAATTTCCACAGAGATTCACCCCTTGGATTCTACCAACAGCTATTCTATTTATTATGCAGGCAGTTGATAGATAATTCTTGAATATTCAAATATTGGCAAGTCTAATTCAAATGTTTACAGTATAGTCAAATCTTTGAATGATTGTTTTGGGTGTACTTTGTTAAATAGTGGGGAATGACTTTCATATCCTGACATTAGCTTTTCACGCTGCTGAAACCGTCTATACACAGTTTCAGCACTAGGAAAGTAATTTTGTACATCTAATAAAAAAAAAGTTTAAAAATTAAATGTCTCTGTCCACTTCCTCAGGATTTGTATTTGTAAACAATAAATTATTAACAGTATAACAATATTGCGTGATGAAATAAAGGACTCCCCATATCCATTGGATCAACCTACTACTTACAAATCAGCTCTAAGTATGACATAGCGGCACTGGAAGTTGAAAGACCCTGGGGACATCTACCTCGGGAGCTGTGGCAAAAGACCGGAGGGACAGACAAGGGGCACACCAACTGGTGAAGGGATATTGATCCAACTGTCATAATCCATATTGCTGCCCACAGTAAATACTGCCAATATCTGTAAAAATATATATTTAGTGGGCATTACCCCAATTTACTCAATGAGGTAATGCCCACCAAATATATATTTTTTACAGTGTTCATATAAATAGTATCTAGTCAAAAAGGGGAAAAAAGAAATAAGACACAATATGAAGACATGAGCATGACTGAGTCATTTGTAAAAACTACTGTATATACCATATGCTGCAATAAATAAGATACGCCAGACTTTTGGTGCCCAATGTGTGGTTCTTTGGCACTTACTGGGTAACACTGGCTCTGCAGAAAGATGTGTTCTGGTGCTTAGTCAGACCAGGTAGTAGTGGTTTGGTTTATTTATCACCCTACTTTTTTCTCTGCCTTTAATCCCTTTCCATTTTTCTTTTCATTTCTACTTTTATAATGGACATAAATATCAAATGTGGCACATGTCATTAAGGGCACTGATTTGAAATGGGGCTATAATAGCAGTTTCATCTTATGTACCTTGTCTCCAGTCTATGAATGCACCCAGTTTCCAGTCATCTTTTGTAGCATGTTCACAGTCTGACTATCTCTTATAGCATGCTTGTCGGCTCTGACCATCTGCTTTTGCATTTATGCAGTTTTTGGCAGCTTTCTATTGCTTTCCTGCAGCTCTTTGGTAATGGCAGAACTGGATGCTAAGTAAGTTGACTACCACTTAGCTAGATCAAAGATTGCTTGTGGTCATCATTATAGCCATCAACTCAAAACCCAGCCCTAAACATAAACCTAACTAATATTACTGGTATTGTGATTCATACACACATTATTGGTTGAACCATGAAATCAATACTAATGCCAATATATTTCACCATTAAGAAACAAAACAGCAATTAATCAGTGCATGCGAAAAACACTTTTCTAACATTTTTTGTGCTGAATACAGCTGTTCAACAATAAACCATTACTAGAATTTCTTATTATTCTTTAGACAGAGGTTGGAACCTTGTGTTCAAAGATATTTACTGATGTCTAATTTCTCTTTCACAGACATACCCAAGAACTGCTTGCTTGTTTTCCATGTCTGTAAGACCTCTAGCTTCATATGACAGGTCTGTACTTCGCATAACAAAGTACCGTAATGCCAGCTTAGTCTCGCTGTATGTAGAGATACAGGTTGATCTAGAACAAGGTGGATATTTAAAAGTATCGGTAAGCTTTTCAAAACTGTCCTTGAATAAGAAAATTAGGGTAGTATAATCTTGTTCCTGTAGACAGCAGATATCATGCTGAGAGGAATAGGTCAGGACTGCTTGGTACAGTGTAAAGTGATACAAACTTTCAATACTTCTCAGGGGAAATCATACTACCAGATTGCTTTACCTTATCAGCCTAAGATAAAAATGACCATATATTTTTAAAAGTAGAATTTTGGGCCCTTATCAATCATATTTCTAGGACTCATGTCCTATTATTTCCCAAGGTGATTATTGCTAGTCATCCAATACCACATTAGATGGATACTTTACCAAACTGTTTTTACTGTATTTAATCTTGTCTGCTTTCATGCCTACCTGTTAGTGTGAAAAGCTTAAATAAGACATCTACTAAATCTAAGTCTAAACACTTTTGTTATAAATAATGTACTTATAAAATGATTCCATTATAAAAAAAACTGAAATAGAATTAATTTTACATGTTTGTCCCTATATTTCTGCCAGGTGAAGAGGTTTGAAGTCAAGCCTAGAGGAATAACATTAATCATGGGGCTGTATGACTGTTGGCCCCAGGAAAGAGTTAAAAATAGGAGGACAGTATAGGAGCAGGAGACCTTACCTGACTGGAGGATAGTGATCAGGTGGCAACTGTAGGATCTTGGGAAATGCTTGGAGATCATTCCAGAAAGCAATGAGCGAGTTATGTTACAGTAAGAATGCTTACAGTAGCTAAGCGGGTTACAATGTATTTAATGGTCAGTACAAGAGTGGGATATTTACAAAATGGGGGGCCATCTGGTGGTATGGTGCTTCCTTGTTTTGGTTTTGGATATTTTCTAGGGGCTCAGTCTTAGAAGAGCAGAAAGATGTCAATTTGGAGCTGTCCTTGTGAAGATTGGGTTTGAGTTGGGACAGAAGTGGATATTAGCCTTTACGCTAGTAGAAACCAATAACACCCTTCCTGGTAACCAACAGTTGTCATATTAGTTAGCAACTTTAGTCTGATTTTATGTAAACCAAATGGGAGACTTGTGGTGCCGATTGAGGATGAATGCAGGTGAAAGTCACCCCGCACGCAGAGAAAAGAGGGGGGGAGCAGCATCCCAAGTTGTTCCATAAACGAATTCAGTATATGGAGGAGCGGATCAAGCCCTGATGGGTGGGGCAAAATGCATGAGAGGGCATGCCTGGAGTGGCGGCTGAGGCCATCTACAACATGCCACCATTGTCTGACCCTGGTGATCGGTTTTGAGCGGCGTACGCTCCTCCATATAGTCTAATTCTAGTTTTTGTTCTTTACTAATTTATTTATTATTGTTAAATAAAAGGCTGCTGTGGTCAATTTAAATTCATGTCATGCAGTCAATGCACTTAATGCGGTCACAATATGGTACAAATCTGACAAATCTATCAGTTGGTGTAAACATGTTTCCTGTGCCTATGATCAGGACCAGATTTTTTTGTTCATTTCTTTTAATTCTTCTAAAGTGGGGAGTATAACATTTAGATTCACTGTTCACATAATCCAGCAATGCCACCATTTGCTGTTTCAGATAAACATAATTGAGCATCTTGTGAACCACACAATCAGCTCACTGACTCCTAGGCCCACAATGTTACAGTACAACCACTCTAGTGTATACCATCACAAATGTGAGTGTTTTAGGAGATTGTTATTGCTATGCCAAGCTGCCACTTTAAGATTTAGATAGCTCTAATTTGTAAATGCTACTGTGATGCTCCAGTATTCCAAGTCAGCACATTATGGGATAAAAAGAAAACATTATTTGGACTGTAATCCTATCATGCAGATGACCGTTTAACACCATTATGTTAAAAAGATTTGAAGAGGACATACTGCATAAGACGATTAGCCAAGACCTGCTTCAGGGTGTTAGACTTTCTTTCTTTCTGTTTTTATGAAAAATTGTCATCAAGGTCTCTTCACTCTCTCTATTGATATACATTTCCTGTTACAATAACAGATTGCAATTAAAAAAAAAGTATTTTGATCACAAGGGATTCATGTAATTCTACATAATACCCGAAAATTCCAAACTTCAAATCGAGCCCCATTGAAGTCTGTGGGGGTATGGGATATTGAAAATAGATTTTGTCCAATTTAAAGCTAAATGGCAAGGGATTGTCAACAAAAGAGCATAGGGAGTTGGGTACTGCCATAAGGGACATGTACTATTGCAAAAAAATAAAAATTTATTCAACTCTGAGTGTGACAAAAACTACAATCCTTTGAATTACTTGTTTGGGAGATACTATTAAGCTGGGTCTAATATTACAGAACTGTATGATTCTGTATGAACTACGTATATGACAGTATTAGTGACACTTTATTCCAGCAACACACATTTCAAAAGTATAATAGATTTTTGTTTAAACTTTTACATTTAGCCATCTTAACCAATCCCTCCTCTTGGGGGTGGCACTACATATGCGCATACAATTTCTTCAATTCCAATAGGCCTTAATTTGCAAATTAAGCACTTGTGGGGGACTGTATCAAATGCTTTAGCAAAATCTAGGTAAACTATGTCCACTAGCCTTCCTCTATCTACATTACTGCACACTTTTGCATACTTTACATGCTATTGATGTTAAGATGAGTAGTCTATAACTTCCTAGCATACTGTATATCTGCTCTTTTTGAATGTTGGTACCATATTTTGTTTTACCAATCGGTTGGTACTATTTTTAGCCAGTAAAGTGTCCTTAAAAAAATTAGTTGGTCTGGCTAAAACAGCGCTAAACTCTTTGAGGACTCTTAGGTGTAAGCAATCTGGTCTGGTTGATTTATTTACGTTGGTTTCTCTAGACTTTTTAACACAGATTTCTGTCAGTCACAGAGGTACATTCAATGCAGCATTATTAGCTTTTCTGTTTTATTTGTTATACCCCTATTTTTCATTTGTATAAATTGAAAAGATCTATTTGAGAATTATTTTTAACTTTCTGCAGCAATATGTTTCTCAAAATTTTTTTTAGCTTCCCTGATCATGCTCCTGTATTTCTTATTGCATTGTTTGTAGTCTTGAACTGCAGAAGGTGACCCTTCTGTTTTATTTTGTTAAGGCATTTTTTCATGTATGTTTTTTTGCCCAATAATTTAGCCACCCAGGTTTAACTTTTTCTCTTTCAATAATGTTTATTGAAAACAAGTTTTTCAAGACAGTGTGGAACAAGATGCAACAAAATAAATGACAGATGACCGCTACATATCGTTAACCAGCAAGACAGGATGCTTCCCCCCACTCCTCATTATGCGGCAGGCCAGTGCCATGGAGATGATGACTATCATTAGCTGCGCCTTGAGTAGGGTAATTCTTACTGATAATACAGAGAGGACCCATATATGCCTGGATTGAAGATTTAGGGGTTCAGTATCACAGAATAATCGACAGGTACACATTGTATGTAAAGAGACTAATACGTGTGAAGGAAAAGTAAACTATGACTTGGCAACCACATGAAGTTCCCAGTAACCAGCAACCACCATATTGGGTTAGGGAATCCTTCAGACTTGTACCGATACATTAATACAAAATCAGTGTAAGTGTCATGATATAGAAACAGGAGGGATAAAATAGTTAAAAGAGAATAGGAAAAAGAAAGACAAAGAATGAGACTGATCGCCCCGTTCCTGCCCTGACCCACTGGCCACCCTGCACGCTAGTGAGATTGAAGATACCTGATCCATGGATTCCAAATATTTTTGAATTGAGGCTGTTTGTCCTGGAAGATACTGACCAGTTTTTCATTAATCATAATCCAGGAGATTGTGTGTTTGACTAGGTGGACCACAGGTGTTTTCCACGCTCATGCCACAGAAAATTGCAGGGCAATTTCACAGATCAAATGGCCCCAACTAGTAATAATGCTCTGTTGGATGTATTAATTTCAAACAACATAGAGCTGATTTCAAATGTGTAAATTTGGGTAAAAGCAGGGCAATTTCATGGGTAAAATGGTGGAGGCCCCAACTAGTTATAATGCTCTGTTGGATCTATTAATTTCAAACAACATAGAGCTGATTTCAAATGTGTAAATTTGGGTAAAAGCAGGGCAATTTCATGGGTAAAATGGTGGAGGCCCCAACTAGTTATAATGCTCTGTTGGATCTATTAATTTCAAACAACATAGAGCTGATTTCAAATGTGTAAATTTGGGTACCGGCAGGGCAATTTCATGGGTCAAATGGTGGATGCCCCAATTAGTAATAATGATCTGTTGGATCTATTAATTTTAAACAACATAGAGCTGATTTCAAATGTGTAAATTTGGGTAACAGCAGGGCAATTTCATGGGTCAAATGGTGAAGGCCCCAACTAGTAATAATGCTCTGTTGGATCTATTAATTTCAAACAACATAGAGCTGATTTCAACTGTGTAAATTTGGGTAATAGTGATCATAGTAATCACATTCACCATACATTACAGGAAAGAGAGAGATGTGGGTATAACAAGAACACTAAATTTCAAAAGAGACAACTTTAATAAGATGCATTTTTTACTGGATGATGCAAAATGGGACCAGTAATAAATAAAATATTGTGCTCTGTATAACAATTTTACAAAGTAAATGTATCACATATATTCATTGTGAAATCACTCATGAATATGTAAAATAATCAAATCAGAAAAAAAAACAAATAAATAATGACATATAGTCCATGCAGAAAATTATAACGTCTGTGTAAATGCAATGCTCCACAATCAGTAGTGAAGCTGTTCTCCAGTTCTGTGAATGTGAAATAAAAGACATTTTCCAGGGCTGGAAAACGTCTTTTGATGACGAAATGCATCAGCCGGAGCCTCCTGCTGACGTCATTGAGGTGTCGGCCATCTTGGCAGTGTTTTTTTTAATGCTTTTTACCATTCTACAGCTTGTAAGTAGGATTTTTATTTGTGCAAATACAGACTTGTCAAACTTATTGCACTATGAGAGGCATGTCTTTACTTTCATGATACTAATTTGACATTGCATTAGAGTTCACATCCTGCTAAACAATGAACCAGTTTACTGTCCTTTAAATTTTAGGGGGACTGGATCATGGCCAGTGGGGTAGAAAATGCCCTGGCATCATCAGTAAGAGTAAAAAATGCCTCAGGCTTGGTGGTCATTAAGAGTAAAAAAAAAATGACATACTGCCTGTGGTCGGTAGTGCCCCATCATTGGTATCAGTGAGAGGAATAGTCCCCTAACACTGGTATCAGTGGGAGGAATAGTACCTCATCATTGGAATTAGTGGGAGGAATAGCACCTTATCATTCCTACTGGTGGGACAAATAGTGCTCCAGCATTGGTGTTAGTGACAGGAATTATGCCCCACTATTGGCGTCAGTGGAAGGAATACTGCCTTGTATCAGTCAGAGGAATAGTGCCCCAAGGGCTGAATAAAGGCTAGCAAAGGGCCGTATCTGTCACATGGGCCACAGTTTGGAGACTACTGTTTTAAACAATAAAAAAAATCACTTCAAGCTTTAGAATATTAATCTAAATATAAATAAAGGGAAAGGATCCAGTTTATGTGCACACAGGCAGGGCACGTAATGTTTTCTTTACCCAAAATACTGCAATTTAAACAATCCAAACATAGCCTATTAAAGTAGATATAAACCCAATCACTTAAATTTCATTTGTCAACTTTAACAGCTGGTGATGCTAATATTTAGGCCTATGCATTATGAGGTGACAATGGTCTGCCCCTGTCTCCCACAATCTCCTGCCTGCAAATCACCCTGCCACATGCTGTTTTTCCAAAGGAAAAAAAATGAGTTTCTGTGTGTGCTAATGCACATTGCTTACAAATGCTACTGCATGGCCAATAATTTCCAACAATTCCCAGATCCTTAATTTATTCAGTTCAAAGGTGTTGCACATAATGATGCTGACAGAACTACCAATGGTTTGAATTTCAGTCTATTTTTCAGGAACCAGCCAAAATGTGTTCAATGTATGGCCAGTGAAAGACTACATTCTTTATTAGAAAGGACATTTAGATAAAGTGTGAGCTTGACAGGCATTGTAAACAAAATTCACTATCTGTAGAGGGCAGACATACTTCATATATTAACCTGCCTAGCGGTCTGATTATTTCAGATTTTTGGTGCTGAAAGCGGTACCATTATTTTGCATGGAAATATGTAGTTTTTTTATTGTAGGCTGTAATTTTTAGGAATAACTCACTGAAATCTGTCCGAACAAGAGTCTATTAAACATCCCGGGTATGAAAAATTTGAAACATGAAATCATAAATTATAATTTAATAAATAATCATAAAGAATAATAATATAATAATACATTTAATTCAATAATATAATCAAACCAAAAACACTGAAATTTGAAATAGAGCGCCAAGTTCGCACATTGCTGAGCAAAGTCACAAAATCGTTTTCAGTGTCTGATGACAAATTTCCCCACGAATCATTATCACTCAATTCTGCAAGTGGTTCTGATTTACTATCGCTGTTCTCTAGCTGGTCTAAAACCGCTTTTGACCTAAAGGGACACTTTTTGGACTCCATGGACGTTTCTCAGTTTCCAGGCAGAAAGAACAGACAAAATGCAGGCAGGGCACAGGACAAAGCACTAGGGACAAAATGTATGTGAAATGGGTTGAAACAGCAATGTTTTGCTATGTAAAATGTTTTTTGAAAAAAATGACATTTTTTTAAATTTTCAAATTTCCCGCCGCCGGCAGCGCCCGTACATCCCGACGTCACAGGGACCGGAACACAGAAACCGGATGCCGGCATCGGCCAGAGGAGATGGCCGGGGATGCTGCAGGGGACACATCGCGGGAGCAAAGGACAAGGTAAGCTCTGCAGGGACTCCCTATGCAGCGCCGCATGGTAAGCCCGAGTGTAGCTCAGGGTTACCGCTTTTGGCACTGACATTTTACCCCGAGCTACACTCGAGAATACTGCTAGGGAGGTTAAACAATGTTTGTAGACAAGTGCTGCACAATTCAGCAACTGAAGGTAATATTGGAAAATGGAAACCCAAAATAATGTCTTGCTCACAGAACAGCATCCACTTGAAGATTAGGCCTTTTCTGACAGTTTTTGTTTACATATAAAAATCAGTATTATTTGCTATAAAAATGACTTAAAACCCCCAAACATTGTATATTTTTTTAAAGCAGAAGCCCTAGAGAAGAAAATGGTGAGTACTGCAATTTTTATGTCGCATAGTATTTGCACATCGGTTTTTCAAATGCAAATGTTTTGGAAGTCATACACTTTTTTGAATTTCAATGAACAAAAACACAAGATAATACCCAATTGTTTTGGTAAAACATAAAAGATGATGTTATGCTGAGTAAATAGATACATGTCGTGCCTGTGCAACGGTGAAAAACTATGTACATTTTTATTATCCATAAGCAACCCTTTAAAAGGCTTTACAGGTTACCACGTTAGATTTACACATGAGATCTAGTGCTAGAATTACTGCTTTAATTTTGTTATCACTATTATTGTTATCACAGGGAATGTAAATATTCCCTGTGATAGCAAAATACATTGACAGGTACTCTGTACTGAGAGATCTGAGGTCTTTTAGAGCTGAGATCTTTCCTCTGCCCTTCAACACTTCAGATCATACCTAGATCGGTATGATCCAAAGCTTTTTTCAAACCACTAAGGGTTTATTTACATCCAGCGAAACTGGATGTTATGAAATGCTCATCGCTTCCAGTTACTTAGACCATAGAGATGATTAGAGCTTTTCTGGCCTCTTATCAGCTCTATGGTTAGCCGGCTGAACACTCGGGTCTCCTCCTGGGACAGGAGAGCCTGAGAGTGCTGCGGTAGGTTGGGCGGAGGGGGTGGGACATCTCCTCCCCGCTGCTTGTAAAAGCAATTCAGTGGATAATAATTAGCCACTAGGATTGCTTTTACAAGAAAGCCAACCACCGGCTGTAAAAGCAACTGCAGACATCATCCTAGTATAACCACTGAAAGTTCAGTGATTTACGGGTAGATCGCTGGTCCTTAGGTGCGTATGTTATAAGTCCAGAGGACTTTTGAGAAAAAATGACACATCCAGGATTACTACAGTGAAAGCCAGTAAAGTCAAGGGAAATAAACCCTCTGTTTATTGGTATTTTAAAGTGTTACAGGATTATCGGTGATCTGAGTGCGAGGTATGACGAAGATGCAGCCTTCAGTATCTGTATTTAAAGAGAAGATCGAAAACACATATGGAATACTTGCTCATTCTGAGTTTAATTTCACAAACAGAAATGGATCACATTATACAGATAATTAATTTCTTTATAGTGCCAGTACAGTCCACATGGAAAAGCACATCAATTTGTGTTAGAGAGTTACCATTACTAACATATAGGATACTAAACAGAGAAAGTGAATGTCAAAACAAGTACAAAACTGAACAAAGATAGCATAAACGAAGTGTGACTAACCTGTATTTAAAGAGGGGACAGAAAACACACGTGGCTCACTTGCTCATTCCAAGTTTAATGTGAGCATGTTGGTTGTTAGTCTCCTGAGTACACACTACAAATCATTAGAGCTCCTCTAGCTGCAGCCTAGTAACAATATGGCTTGAATGCAGATATAACTAGTGGAAAGATTTGTTAAATTTGCACAAGATACTTGCACTGAGGCTAATGTGACAGTTATGAAAACTAAACCAGCTAGCACAGTGTTTACGCCCATTCATAGTTCAGCTACACAGTGTGGTAAAATACCAGAGTGTGTTGCTATGCCATTTATTTTGAATGGGACCCCAACCCACAAACACAACACAAATGCATTGCAGCACACCACAGAGCACTTCATGTTAGTTTTGGTGCACTGACTTGAAAAAAATAATGAAGCATGTATGTTTTTTCCTGCATTGTGGGGAGTTGGCATCCAATTCAGTTGAATAAGCTACCTTAACATAATGTGATAAAATGTAAATGAGCCCTTAGTCTTAAGTGGTGATAATCAGTGTTGGGCTGAACACCCCTCTGTTCGGTTCACGGTCGAACATTCGGAACTACAAAAAGCTATCAGTTACTAAAATACCTCATGAGTTATATTGTTAAGCCATGCAGTATTTTAGTAGTGAAACATTCATTCATGTTTCAGCTGTCAGCTGGGTTCACCACTGACAGCTGAATGCCAAAAGAATTTACGGTATTGCCCGACAATTAAAATTTAGAAAAAAAAATCCTCCCCAAAATTCATACCAAACCCTTATCCAAGTGAGCTCCCCCTCTTCTTGAACTATACCAGACCACATGCCCTCAACATTGGGGGGTGCTTTGGGGCAGGGGGGGCTCCCCCCCAATGCACCATGTCCTAGGGCTTCTTCCCCACAACCCTAGCAGGTGGTTGTGGGGGTCTTTGGGCAGGGGGCTTATTGGAATCTGGAAGCCCCCTTTAACAAGGGGGCTCTCGATGTGAATGACTTTGTGGTACATGGTACCGCTACCCATTCACACACAAAAAAAAGTGTAGTATAAACAAAGGCAGGAAACAGTCTTTGACAAGTCACTTATTAAAAATAAAAATAAAAAAAGGTCCCCCAAAGTAGATCCAACATCAATCACAATGCCCTTGCTGCCACCGCTGAGCCAGAAAAAGAAAAAAAAATTGCTCTACTCTCGACGCTGGCTCCCACCATCTGACAGATACGCCATGATGAAAGTTCTTAAATAGGGTGATGACATCACAAGGGGGCAGGATCACCCCCACCCCCTAGTGACATCATCATGCCCTGTGATTGGCCAAAGCAACTGGACCTGTGGTCAGGTGCAATGCTTTGCCCAATCACAATGCACTGTCAGGGTGCAATGCATTGTGGGGTGCAGCAGGCAAACATCCCGCCAAATTGCTGTACCGTTCGTGTGTTTAAAGAACACACGAACGGCCCATGTTCAAGTCAAACTTACATTCAACGCAAACATGCAGCCCATCACTACTGAGGATAAACAATGTCTAAATTATAGTTCAGGATTGCAAACGATGAGGGTGTAAAGCTAGCCTACTGTTCTGTCTGGAGACTGACTAATTACCCTTCAGTTTCAATTTTGAAATGCAAAACATGTAGCTCATCAAAGCATTTATCACTCCAAAATAATGGCAACAGTGATAATTTATAGGACCTATATGGTCAGAAACATCAAATAACCAAAAAGACTGTAATGTGCATGTGGCCACTTTAACTTTAAACAGTTTATTTTTTGCAGTGTCACGTTCACCTGGATAAGCTGGCCTAGGAAATCTTCTAGAAACTCATCTCCTCTAAATCCAGCCCATTAGCCCAAGATGCTGTTCAGTATCTACTACAATTGGTTGGTGCATTTCTTCTATTTACTGCAATTCTCACACCACCACTGGGGACCCTTATGATCCTCATTGCAGCTCTACAGTGCTGTGGCTTCAAATGGTAACTATTACAAAATCTAGCAATTGTTGTCCTCTGACCAGTTTTCAAGTGTAATCTTGTTATTTCTGCAAGTTTCAGAGTTTATAAAATATATGTAGATGAGCATTCGGATATGGTAACTTATCTCTCTATTCAGATTCTGTCAGATACTTTCATTTTCTATGATGCCCATTGAGCCATTATTTCTCCACGCATTTCATAACTCTGTTTACTAGAAATAGTTCCCGTCATTTAAAAACATAGCCAAATGTAAAGTCAATTACTGGAGGAATATTCAATCAGCTCTTCCTGTGACATGATGGACCTGGATTCTGCAGCATGTTTACAATGAAACAAATGATTTCTTCTCTTGTATTATTTATAAAATGCGTTCTGATATGTTTCGGCATTTCCATACCTACTCAATCTACATTTATGTATTTGAGGAGGTGGCAGCTTTATAATCATTCTATTATATATTAGCTGTTTTGTGCAATTCACATTGTGTTATTTAATCTGACTTTGTAGTGGAAATGCCTCTTTTATCACAGGCCAGGATAATTACTGTGTTGGCATAATGTAGATTACACATCTGAATGATGTTTTTCAATGCTGAATTTTAACTAGTGAGAAAGCTGTAGAATACTCTTCATTTGGAAACACAAAAGAAAAAACACTAATATGTGGTAACCTTTAGCATTCAATCAGGTACCAGTTTTTTTGGTAGTCCAAAGAGCTGAATTCTAATTAATTGCAATGGGTGCTGCACATATACCCTAAGCTATTCCTTTACAGCAGAAAAAAAACAGTAATAAAAATGTATTTATTTGCTTTACTCTAACATAACAATTTGAACAGCCTACACAGTCAACAAAACAGTCTAAGCAGTGTCAGTTTTAGATCTTGGGGGGGGGGCTAAGGCACTTCAAGTTTGGGGAGCCCTCAACACAGAAATTAAATTATATGACAAATAACAAAAGTAAACTGAAATGAATGATAGATCGCATTTTTTCTAATATATATATAAATATATATCTATATACTGTATATACTGTATCTATATATACAGTTGTGTTCAAAATAATAGCAGTGTGTTGAAAAAAGTGAATAAAGCTCAAAATCCTTCTAATAGCTTTTATTTCCATACACACAAATGCATTGGGAACACTACACATTCTATTCCAAATCAAAAGATGAAGAAAAATATATCAAATTTGTGTTGTTCCTCTAAAAAAATTGAAGAAAAGTGAATATTAGACTGTTCAAAAAAATAGCAGTGTTTGTCTTCTTCTTTACAAACTCAAACATTCACTATATAAACTGAAAAATGTTTGAAGATTTTGCTTTCCTTTGAATCACTTAATTAATATTTAGTTGTATAAGCACTGTTTCTGAGAACTGCTGTACATCTGTGTTGCATGGAGTCAACCAACTTCTGGCACCTGTGAACAGGTATTCCAGCCCAGGATGATTGGACTACATTCCACAGTTCTTCTCTATGTCTTGGTTTTGCCTCAGAAACTGCATTTTTGATGTCACCCCACAAGTTTTCTATTGGATTAAGATCCGGGGATTGGGCTGGCCACTCCATAACGTCAATCTTGTTGGTCTGGAACCAAGATGTTGCACGTATACTGGTGTGTTTGGGGTCGTTGTCTTGTTGGAACACCCATTTCAAGGGCATTTCCTCTTCAGCATAAGGCAGCATGACCTCTTCAAGTATTCTGATGTATTCAAACTGATCCATGATCCCTGGTATGCGATGAATAGGCCCAACACCGTAGTATGAGAAACATCCCCATATCATGATGCTTGGGCAACCATGCTTCACTGTCTTCACAGTGTACTGTGGCTTGAATTCAGTGTTTGGGGGTCGTCTGACAAACTGTCTCCGGCCACTAGACCCAAAAAGAACAATCTTACTTTCATCAGTCCACAAAATGTTGCACCATTTCTCTTTAGGCTAGTCACTGTGCTGTTTGGCAAATTGTAACCTCTTCAGCACATGTCTTTTTTTCAACAGTGGGGCTTTGCGGGGGCTTCTTGCAGATAGCTTGGCTTCACATAGACGTCTTCTAATTGTAACAGTACTCACAGGTAACTTTAGACCTTCTTTGATCTTCCTGGAGCTGATTGTTGGCTGAGTCCTTGCCGTTTTGTCTATTCTTCTATCCATTCGAATGGTAGTTTTTTGCTTTCTTCCACGTCTTTCAGGTTTTGGTTGCCATTTTAAAGCATTTGCGATCATTTTAGCTGAGCAGCCTATCATTTTCTGCACTTCTTTATATGTTTTCCCCTTTCCAATCAACTTTTTAATCAAGGTACCCTGTTCTTCTGAACAATGTCTGGAACGGCCCATTTTCCTCAGAATTTCAGAGAGAAATGCACTGTAACCAGCATGTACAACTTTTTTCTGCCTTCCTTCCTTAAATAAGGGCAATAATTGCCACCTGTTTTTCAAAGAATGAATGACCTCACTAATAGAACTCCACACTGCTATTATTTTGAACATGCCCCTTTCAATTAGTGATTCAATTACACAGAATCAGCAGCATGCATGTCATGACTGTTGGGTGTGTTGGATTTCTATTACTCTACTACACCTGCTACTAAATTATTTGCCATGTAGAAATATCATTTCTACCAAAAACAGTGATTGATCAGGTTAGTGATGCCTGACTGCTATTATTTTGAACACAACTGTATATATATATATTAGGTTCTGAAGAAGACACTTGTCTGATTTTTTTCTCAATTTTATTGACTGTATGAATACACATTACACAGGTAATTGGAACTGGCAGGTCATACATCACAGTTATGCACACACTAAAATATTTCCAAAAAGTCTTTCTTTCTACACTTATGCCAGGTTGCACCTCAGACTGTCCCAGGGGCGGACTGACCATTTGGAAACTCAGGCACTGCCCGAGGGCCCTGGGTCAGTAGGGGGCCCCATGAGATGCCCCTGGAACCTTTTTCATAGGCTTTTTTGAGTTTGGGCAAGGACACAGGGGCCCCATGATCCCCTATTGCCCGGGGGCCCCATGAGTTGTCAGTCTGTCCCTGGACTGTCCAGGAGCTCAGTGATGCCCTGGTTCAGATCTGGGAGAAAATACCTCAGGACACCATCTGTCGTCTCATTAGGAGCATGCCCTAATGTTGTCAGGCATGCACGCAAGCAAGCACGTGGGGACCATACAAACTACTGAGTACCATTTTGAGTTGCTGAAATGAAATTGGAATAGCCTGCTGCATCATTTTTTCACTTTGATTTTCAGGGTGTCTTTGAATTCAGTCTTCTGTAGGTTGATAATTTTCATCCCCATCAAACGATGGGGCATCCTTACGTTCCTAACACATTACTCAGTCCATATCAGTATAGATATCCAGCATGATATTTTTCCCCAATGAGATCTGATGTGTTTTCAAAGTGTTCTTTTAATTTTTTTGAGCAGTGTACTTCAGCTTGCTGTGCACATGGGATGTCTCAGCTCCATCCAGGAACTGTCAGCCAGAGGACATTTTTCTTTAAAGCTTTCTATAAAACCGTATAGCAGGGGTAGATACCATTTTTGTAAAATTAAAATAACAAACATGTTATATTCCTCTGCTCTGTGCAATGGTATTGTGCAGAGCGGCCCCTTACCTCCTCTTCTGGGGTCCCCCTTTGGTGATCTTGGCTCCTGCCCTTCTGTGTCTGCCTCTATAGCAAGCGCTTGCTATGGGGGCAAACATGTGGGCTGGATCCTGAGCCAAGCTGTTAGTGTACATAGATACACAGCCTGGCTAGGCCCTGCCCCATGTTCTCTGCTTACAGGATTTGACTGACAGCAGCGGGAGGCAATGGCTCCCGCTGCTATCAGCCAAGCTTGTGAGAGTGCATGAGAAGAGAGAAGACCGCCAGAAGGGTAAAGCACTGGATTGATATAGGACTCAAAAAAGTATTTGGGGGGTGAACACCAAGTGGCAAAACATTGTTAGCTTAATACAGGGAATGCATTAAGGTAAAAAAAAATGTTTTACCTTTGGAATCACTTTTTAAAAAAATTATAAATGGACATTTTTTTGCAGCTAAAATAAATGTGCATTAACTATTTTTTTGGAGCCTGGTGCCAGTACTTCTGCAAAGCCTGTCAGTGTACAGCATGTGTGCCCATGCATCCAGTATGGGCTGAAAAGAAGGCTCAATGAACTACCACAGTGCTCAGCAGTGCTGTGGTAGTTCATGGAGAACTACTAGCCGACAGCCACAAAGGCTCCATGAATGAATGATGCAGCCATGCGGACGGAGCCCTGCAGGACCACACTGTTTTAAAAAAGTGACAGCTAGTACAGGGAACTTATCCCCATACTGCTGTTACAGGGAGAGAGGGCGGTGGCTGCAGCGGTGGGAACACATTACATGTTCTACCATAAAAACAGGAGGAACATGCAACATGTTCCCAAAGGTGAACTTATCCTTTAACCGCCTCCCTCCCACCATATAAGGAAATGACGGGCGCAAGGTGGTTCTCTCATTCTGGGAGGACGTCATATGACATCCTCCCACTCTGGGAGCGCGCACCACGGCGATCGGTGGTGCGCTGTGTTCCTCGGACACAGCGGATCACTGGTCAACGGAAAGAGCCGAAGATGTCGCTCGGTCATGTGATCAGCTGACTCCAATCACAGCTGATTGCATGTAAATAGGGTAATGCTGGTTATCAGCATTTCTCTCCTCACTAGCTGTCATGCTGAAAGAGACGAGCCAGTAATAGGCATTTCTCAGAGGGGACATGTAAACTGATCATCAGGGCTGCCTATCAGTGCACGTCAGTGCTGCCTATCAGTGCCGCCTAACAGTGCTAGTCAGTGCCACATATCAGTGCCAGTCAGTGCCAGTCAGTGCCGCCTATCAGTGCCGCCTATCAGTGCCATATATAAGTGCTGCCTTTCAGTGATGCCTGTCAATGCCCATCAGTACCACCTACCAGTGCCTCCTCATCAGTGCCCATCAGTGCCACCTATCAGTGCCCATCAGTGCAGCCTATCAGTGCCCATCACTGCAGCCTCATTAGTGCACATTAGTGAAGGAGAAAAATCACTTATTTACAACATTTTATAACAAAAACTAAGAAAAAACTTTTTTTTTCAAAATTTTCAATTATTTTTTGTTTGTTTAGCAAAAATTAAAAAACCCAGAGGTGATTAAATACCACCAGAAGAAAGCTCTATCTGTCTCAAAAAAATTATAAAAATGTCATATGTGTACAGTGTTGCATGACCGCGCAATTGTCATTCAAAGTGTGACAGCGCTGAAAGCTGAAAATTGGCCTGGGCAGGAAGGGGGTATAAGTGCCCTTTAGGCAAGTGGTTAAAATAGCTCCATGAACTGGACTAGCCAAAGACTGACATTGAGTACAATGCCAGAGGACAAGTTTATATAAAGTGGGGGTCCTACTTGCACACATAAGGACCAGCTGTGTGGAGGCACTATCAGAGGGACTGCTTTATTTTCCCACCTTTGGGGAGGCTCAGACTAATGCTACCATACAGGTGCAAAGTAGTTTAGTATCCTGAATAAAGGAAATAAACTAACAACAGGGCTATACTAATGTAAAAACGTGTTACAAGAAAGGCCAATACTTACGTATATGTGAACAGGTACTTAAAGTAGATCTTTCTGTGTAGACCAAGGATTATGTGATATAATTAGAATGCATAGTACTATTTTATGACATCATTCTTTACTTGACTTTCTGTAATTTTCTGTATTGAGGAAAAATACTCTTTTGTACTATGATGGGAATATACAGTGTTCATAACTCTGGCCTGTAGATGCCACTATTTACAGTCAGTAAATGTACAATACTTTCTTTTTCCAAAAAAAACGTTTATTGAAAAAGTGCATAATAATACAAAAGAAAAGCAAATGATGGTCATATACAACATTTGGCAGTGCATGTCAAGAGAAAGTAGGAATATTCTTACAAAGAACCACATAAGGAGCATGGATGTGCCAATCCACGACGGGGTAAGTCTGTAATACTCAGGCAGTCTAGTAGTGCGCATGGGAATGTTATCGCATCGGACCTTCTTAGTATGTAATTATCATTATAGCGCCGCAGAAGGAGGCAGGGTAGATGCAGCACAACCGTTGAGGATGAAGCTAGTGTTTTACTGGAGTGATGGTACCTGTAAGTAAGCTTAGATTGTCGTGAGGGTCGCTAATGTAAGCAAGGTAAATATGACAATGGCATGCCTAATGTTCTCTAAAGAAGAACCCAGTGGTTAACTGGGCGAGTAACAAGAAGGTAAGAAGAAAGAAAAGGAGAACAAGAAAAGATAGAAGATAAAAAAAAAAAAAAAAAAAAAACCAACAAAAAAAACAAAAAAAACAAAACGGGGGGGGGGGGGAAGGGGGGGGGGAGCTGGGTTTGTATTGTCGTCAACACCAAGGGTCTTTTATGGGTGGATTTGAGCAAAAGTCTATTAACCGGGGCCGGTAGGTGGAGATGGAGCCCTGAAAGTGGGGAAGTCGCCTACCGTATGATCTAGAGTGTGGAGTAACATACAATGGAGATTAGTAATCAATCAGGCGTGTTGGTTGGACGGTTCATAAAGGACCGGTACGTAGAAGTAGTTTTAAAGTGATTCCAGCAGGCCCAAACATGGGAGAATTTAGTGGGGGAATCGAGTGCGGTCGCAATCAGTTCTTCCATTTCCGCAATTTTGTACAATACTTTCTATATTCTGTACAAGTTAGTCGAAGTTCCTGTTCCTGTTATGATATACTCAGAAACTTTCACGTGTGCTATGGACACTTGAACTTGGAAAAACTTTCTTGAGAATACAATAAAATCCACATTCACATTGAACATTTACAGAGTATATATATAAATAAAGATGTACAAAGTACAAAATTCTTATACACTCTGCAGGGTATATAGTAAGATCAGATAATAAAGTGATAGACTTCTTTAGCAGCAATTCAGCTTATCTAACACTGGCAAAAATAGTAATTGCTATGGGACCAGACTCTAAGGCTTAATACTGCATAATAAGCTCAGGCATTTATAGGCCTTATAGGATTCTACCTACTATTAGATCAAGGGGTGTCTAACCACAGGGCCCAGAGTTTTCTGAGCGTGTCACCCATACATTGTAGATATTTCTTCATTGTATGGGGATCCTCTGACTTCCAATGTCTCAAAATGACCTTGTGCGCCTGAAACAATGCCCTTGTTATTGCTTTCCTTGTGCCTGGAGGGAGCTGAAGCTTTTCTAATATACTTAATATACAATGCTTATGGTCAATTTATATAGAGGCCTGAAACATAGCGTTGGGCTCGATGCTCGAGTTCGACTCGAAAATCGTCTGTTTGTGTGTTCGCCAAAGGTCAGGTGCAGTGCTTTGACCAATCACAGCAAAATGCACTGTGAGAACCATGACTGGCCAAAGTCACGGTGGCCAATCATGGCTCACAGCTAAGTCCACGCCTCACACTATATAAGGCTGTTTACACTACAGCCTTATGCAGTGTGTTGCTGGACACTGCCGAGGGGAGAATACTCTTCCCGAAAAATAAAAAATAAATAATAATAAAACAAATATTAAAAAAAACTAAATAAAAATAAACCAAAAATACATAAGAAAAAAAAGAAATAGCGTGGGTTCCCCACCTAATCCTTACCAGGCCCTTTAGGCCTAGTAGGAAGGCTAGGAGGGATCTCACAGTAAAAAGTTTTTTTTTTTAAAAAAAGTGGGTAAGGTTCCCCCTAAAATCCATACCAGGGCCTTTAGGTCAATATGGTCAATAACTTGCATAAAAGCTTTCAAAATGGGCACTTTTGTATTAACAAGTTTGAGTCCCGTAGACTTGCATTGAGTTTGAAGTTTGGGGTCGAACGTTCATTAGGTACAACTGTTTGACTACGAACTGAACACAGGGATGTTCAGCTCATTACTACTGAAACACAGCATTCAGGGTTTGCACGGCTGAAGCCCAGTACATATTTAATTTGAGGCATCTCCACAATAAGGGTCTACCTGGTCTCTGTGGCATTTGTTAGCCGCTTCCCCTCTGCCCAAAGTACATAGATGGTGGGATGGGAGCAGTGCCAATGCAGGCTAACGTATTGGTATGTTAGCCCGCATCTGAGGCTTGTGCTCCTAGAGCATAGGACCAATTAAATCAGTCCTATACCATGTGATCACTGTGTCTAATGAGGACATAGTGTAAATGTAAATGTAAACAAAAGTGCAGCTTCCGACTCCTTCTCCTCACATAGAGATCTGTCTGTGAGGGGAGAAGGAGCCGTTTATAAAACGGCATGTCTGATTTCTGAGAAGTGGCTTCAGGTTCAGGTGTGGATTACAGGCTATTGACTTCTACGGGAACCATTCCTAAACCCCATGTATGTAAACAGGGTAAGATCCTGAGCTAATCCTGTCCTGAACCTGATGTAAACCTGACCTGAACCTGTGAAAAGCTACTGTATCAATTAGCTGTGAAACCTGATCTTCAATCCGCACCACATATGTGTGAAACTGGCCCAGAAGACACAGAAAGAGTGTGTGTAGCTGTGGGAGGAAGATGGAACTGATCCCAACAGTAAAGCGGTTGGGGAAAGAATCACAAATAGATTTGCAGTGGGAGCTCAGTGAAGTGTGTCCTTTCACATGCCATGCTCGGCTATGCCTCCTTTGAACTTGTTTATAAAGAACTCTATAACCACTCTGCCTCCCAATCTACAGGACACAACAAGGACCTTGGAATACACCTTAAAGGATAAGTTCACCTTTTGTAACATGTTATATGTTACACCCGTATTCAGGGTGTAACATGTGACGTGTTACTGTTGTAGAAACCCCTGCTCTGCCCGATCCCCTTTTGTGACATATCTTCTCCCTGAACCCGCTGTCACAATTTTCTTGGCTTGTAGTTCTCATTGAACTACAAGGGCGCTGATGAATGCTCTAGGTAATTTATTGATGCTTCCTGTCATTGTGTAACTGCCTGCCCATACAAGATACGAGCAGACAGCTTACACTGACAGTTTGACAGTCTGCAGGAGCCTCAGCAGATCGCAGGTGCAATACTTTACAGGCTCCTAGTAAAAAAAAATAATAAAAGCACATTTTCATATCTGCAAAAATCTGTGCATTGAATATTTTTTTTTAGAAATGTGAACTTATCCTCTAAAAATGGAATCTAAGTTCCTATATCCTGGTTTCTCTCCCTCACAACCATTGCTCTGCTGCTAAAATTGGACAACTGGACCTACTCTAAATCTCAGGAGTGGCTGCAGCACATCCTTTATTAATGATCAGCGCTTCATGTGCAGCTCTTTTTAGTTTTATTAGAAATAAAACAAATGATAACATTTGCACTTTTAGTCAATTTCAAACTAAACATTTTGTGTTTACTTGTTATATTGTTTTGCCTGTAAATTTTATAGAATAAACTTTTTCCAACACAAAAAAGCCAAAAGAAAGCCCTATATGTCCTGAAAAAAAACCCACATATGAGCCCTACAGTATGTACTATGTTGTACCAAAGGTAATGATATAGTTATCACCGAATCAATAGGTCAGTGCTCTAATCTATAAGTGGTTGCCTCTCTAAGTAAAGTCAATGAATTATTAACACTATCCAGTAAACATAGTAACTGTGCTGAAGTCATTAAAAGCTAAGTTCACTTTTAGTAAAAAAAACAAAACAAAACAATAAATCCACATGATTTAGTAGATAAAACAATGTGCTTTTATTATTTTTTAATAATCAGTGGATTGTAGGTGCAATGTCAAGGTCCTCCAGACACTCAGTACAGCTCTCTGCTTGTACCGCCATACAGGCAGACAGTTACTAAGCTGCACAAGAGTCAATGAACTATGAGGGTGCTGATCAGCATGCTCATAGTTCATTGGGAACTACAAGCCATCTTCCACTGTGGCACACAGAAATTTTTAGCTCATTAATTCACAGATCAATGATGTGGCTGTTCAGGCACCACGTGTTTTGAAAATGTGACATCAGCTGCTCTCACTGTCACAGAGAAGTGTGGGATGCGGGGAGTGAGATGAGGGGTGGCTGAACATGTTACATGTTATACTCTTACATGTACCGTGTTCAGAAGATGAACTTAGCCTTTAAGCCCAATAAGTTTGTCTTCTGAATTTATTGTATAAGTGAACCTGTGAGTATAAAAATATAGAAGGTGCCATTGCTTACCTTTTTAAGATGTAGGTCCGGTTCTCTGGTGTCCTTCTGATCTTCTGATATTGGGTTCCTTATGTAATAAAACAATAAACAGGCATGCAGCAAGTGAAAATCTTGAACTCCCATTGTGCATATTTGCTGTGTTAGTAATTCTGTAATTAGTGTAGTTAGAATAAAATGGTATTCCAGTGGCAGCTCTCACAATTTCATCCAAATAGGTTATATGAACTAATGAAAACTATGCTTAGTGCTCCACCTATTACCAACCACAGCTGCACTCAAAAACACTAAATACAAGTGAACAAAACCCAAAATTTAGATATTGTTGTGCTGGGTCTTTAAAAGGTTTGGAATGTATGCAGACAATGTTTTTAACAGATCTGGTGGTTTCCTTTATGAACCTAATGTCTGCTTTGAAGTTTTTTCAAGGCCTTATTGGATTGGAAGTTAACCTATCTAAGTGTGAAGCCCTGCCTATTAACCTGCCTCAATTTTTGATCTCTGGTATTGGAGATGACTGTCAGTTTTTCACGTGGACCTGATCAGAAGCTCTATGCAGTTTTATGGACAGGCTGTTGTGTGTGTTTATATGCACCTAACCCTGGGTCTACCCAGGTCTGGAAATAAAAAATAGAAAAGGGCTGTGTCACTGACTCCTGTGGCAAGAGATTACCTCTCTCTGTTCCCTCTCAGTGGCTCAATAAAGACAAAGTCAACAGTGCTCTCTCCAACAACTGAGCAGTGAGCTCAGCCAGTATGAGTGTCAGGTACTAGGGAGTGTCCTCTATGGTTACTTCTCTCTGTTTCAGATACGATGGTAAATGTCTTGACAGTGAACGGATGCACACACTCTCTCTATTAATGTGCTACGTGCATCATCTTGCAGGCCAGGGACTAAACGTCATCTTTACCAGAACTCTAATGACTCTGGGATCTATAGTTCCTCTGTTCAGTCCACAAAGAAAGCTCTGTTTGTATGAAACTACCTCTCCCACAATTCTCAGTTCCTTCCAGCGGTTCAAGCAGTCCACATCCTCTTTTTCTGCGAGGTGGGTGGACTTAACAGGCTACACGAACCCTGCAATACCAATACCAAATTACACAAACAAGGACAGCAGTAGAAACAAGGAAACTGCAGCTGCTCCTATCTACTGGCTTTATGGACCAGGGCAACATAAGTATGAACCTGTATATTTGAGACAGATTGTACTTCAGGATTACAGTAGAAGTATGCCAGATTTGGTGTGCCATAAGTTTAACAAGTCTGATAATATCAGCAATCTTGAAAAAAATCCTTTTATGCTGGGTAAGCCAAAACTTGCAAATATTTCATATTACTCTATAAAGGGCCTCTATAATTTTATGTGCCCACTGAAACACATCAAAGGTGACTAACAAAGTAAATCATACACTAGAGTAAAACAGATAGGTAAACATTTTTGTTCTTGCATTTTCTATTCAAATAAATGTTTAGTAGAGTTTGTCACACATGCAGCTTTACTATTTGAAGCCGAACCCACGCAAATCATTTTTGTACAGGAATGCCCTTGTCATTGGAAAGCAGTGTAGAAATAATTCATATTTTTCAGTTAACTTATTTTCGCACTTATCAGCCACCTCTGAAATAAACATTGCAATATTTGATTTATTTTTTTTAAACTGATGATTCTGTTGTCACTATAACAGCCTGTTTAATAAATCATACAGCTTGTCAACCTATGTAACTAGGAAACAACCCTGTTGTTTTATTTTTTAAAAGCACTTTTGAAAAAAATCAATTATCACATTATATTTATTAGTTTTCTAAGGTGATGGCCTAAAAAGGAAAAAAAAATATCTAATTCTACTTTGTATTCATATGACAAGCAGTTTAACTAGATATTTTACAGAACACACTGAATTTATTATAAATGAAATATATTTTCCCTTTTATTTAAAGGAAACCAGTTATTCTTGTTTATTCACTCTACAGGCCCAGCACTACCTTCTTTACTCAAATATTTTTTGCAGGTTGTAATGTATTTTCAAACTTTGAAGCTAAATGTCATCTCCTGTAACAGTAAGCTTTGTTCCAACAAAAAGGCACATTAACATAGTAGAATAAGGAGATTAGGTTTGGGAAAGTTAGGCATCGCAGAGCTGTTTTAAGATGTTAAAGCATAGCAATAGTATATTTTTGAGAGAAAGTCTGAATTAGGCCAGGGGATAAAGCAGAACTGGAACATTTTGGTCATAAATAAACAGCATACCTAGACCGTTTATGATGAGGAGAGATGCGGTTTGGATTTTCCATGCAGTGGGTTCATGGGGTTTGAAGTGTGCAGTTCTGGCAAAATTATGCAAAACTTTGCCTGACTGAATTTAAAATGAATGGTAATGTCTCGCATGACTTTTTAGCTGTGGTCAGTAGGATTTTAATTACCAATAATAGGGGAGTTTGCTATGTGTCAGTCCTATAACTATGGGTTCCCAGCAGTCCTTTTTCAGGTATGTTGCAGCTGTTTAACTCTTCTCTTTTATTTCGCATTATTCCATGTTTTGACATTTTCTGCTAAGTTAAAAAAAGTTTGAGGATGGATTTAGTGCTTCTGGGTTTATTTTTTGGTGATGAATATAAATTTAATTTGTTGTTGCTAAGGCTTTTTGTGTTTTGGTGTGCACAATGTACACTTGTGAGGTAAAGAAGTGATCACAAAAGCACCACATATTTATCCCCCTTTTCCCATAGCTGGCATTAAAAACATGTCAGGCAGGCTTAACCCCTTCGCGCCTGAGGGTGAAACAAATTTTAACGCCTAGGCACAATTTTGCAACTTTGACATGTGTTAATAAAACTGTACATATCATCACAACTACTTTGTATATCCAGATTAATTATACTTTGTTTTTTTTTTCAGGACAAATTGGGCTTTCATTTGGTGGTAAATGGTAATGGATATTTCCTTTTTTCATTAACAAAGGAAAACTGGCCCAAAATAGTAAAAACAAAATATTTTTTTAAAATTTAGCTGTGTGTTTCTTGTTACTACCATAACCTACCACCAAGAAACAACCCAAAATAAATTTTCCAGCTCTTGACAGTCATAGTGTCATAACCTACCACCAGGGGAGGGGCCTGAACATGGTGCTGTGAGCTCGTGATGTGAAGGAGCACTAGACACCGGCTCTATGGAGGCTGCCTAAAACAAGGATCGCTCAACACCCCACAGCCAAAGCTTACTTGGATCCTGGCGGTCAGAACCCATGGTGTTAGCTGCTCTATTCCTGCTCCTGGCTTCCAGAAAGTCCTTCCCGGTCCTGCTTTCTTGAGTAGTGAGGTCTGCCCGGGGCGCTGGCACTGCTCCAAGTCCTTGGTCTGCACTGGGGCTGTGGAGGACACCTGCGCTGGGTGTGGATGCCAAGAGGTGGTCGGAGGAGACGGGGAGCCTGTCCGGGGAGCAGTGCAGTGGAGGGACGGGCACTCGGTCCCTGGAGCTCCTGGAGGGATCGGTGCCGGACAGTAGTATGTGGAGGAGTGCAAAGTGAGGAGGAAGGAAGATTCCCCAGGGAGGGTAGACCCTAGTGGGGTTTCAGGAGGGATCGCAGGCTGGAACTACATCGGGCAGAGCATGAGACCCTGAGACACCTGCTAGCACAGGACATTCTGGACTGACTTATCCCCCCCAGGATACCCCACAAGGAGTACCAGGTTCAGATGGTGATAATGAGTTGCCATGGGCAACGGCTGGATGATTACATTAATATTGCTTTGTCAGATACAGACCCACTAAAAATTGAGAGAGTGCATAGAATTAGATGTTCACCAGGAATTACATCAGAACTTCCAAGAGATGTGATTGTTCTTTTCCATTATTATGAGGACAGAGAGAGAATGTGCAAAAAACTGCGTCAGACATCCAAAATAAGATTTGGAGAAACGAAGTTGCAAGTTTTTGTGAATGTATCTGCTGAGACTTTGTCTAGTAGAAGGTTGCTGAAACTGTTATTTGAGCAGATGAGAGAAAATAATTCGATATAACTGGGGGTTTGCGGTGTGCCTGATTGGGTGGAAAGATGGGAAATCGGCAAGGTTGAGATTCCCAGAAGAACTAAGAGACTTTTATGAAAAACTAGAACTGCAGATTGTGGATATTGTGGGGTGGTCAGAAGGGTCTAATGAGAGAGTGGAGTTAAGAAATGAAAATGGCAGCAAGTAAATAAACGGAGAAAATAGACAAGGAAGGAGTTGGGGGGGGGGGGATGAGGAGAGGGACAAGGAGGAGGAAATCAAGTCATAGTGTTGACCTTTGGGCTGGGGACTTTGGTCCCCTGTGCCTAATAGTTTTTTTTTTTCCTTCTTCTTACTTCCCTCCACTCCTCCCACTATCGGCCCTTCCCTTTATCCCCCCCAGGGTTTCTGCGAGGAAGCCGGAGTAAGATATGTTCAATATGGCGGGACGTCTGGAGGCCTTGTAGGACATGAAACCAAAAACCCCCATGTTGGAAGAGGGGGATCAGGATATCCGTACATGTTCAGAGCAATACCCTAAAATAGGAATCTCTAGTAGGGGAATTCTGAGTCAGATTCCAGGGCAATATATAGGCCAGGGAGTTTCTAAGAGCAAGTTGGGTAGGGGATGGGGTGGGAGGCGGGGGGTGAGGAGAAGGGAGGGATATGGTGGGAGGAGGCGTGGGAGGGGACAGGGTAGGGTAGTTGTCCACAATTTGAATATCTGTCTGTAGATGGAAAAGTAGAGGAGAAGAGAAATACAGACATGAGTTTGATTAATCGTATGATTTATGAAAGGTTTAAATTCTCCGACTAAAAGACATAAGATATTGAGGGAAGTACACCAACATTCTATGGATGTGGGTTTTTTTTTTACAAGAGACACACCTATCTTATGATACTAATGTCAAGCTATATTCAAGGAACTATCCAAACTGGCATTATGCAGATTCACCAATAAAGAGGGCTAAAGGAGTTGCAATTGGATTTTCAAAAAACATGGGTTTTGAGGTTGAGGAGAAACTGGTAGACCAAAAGGGTTGGTATCTAGGCTTAAGAGGGAAAATGCAGGGACAAAAATCCACGTTGGTTAACATTTATTGCCCAAACAAAAATTCAGAAGTATTTCTTCAAGAAGTGCTCAGGAAAGTTACAAATTTTTAGAGGGGTAGTCTGATCATGGCAGGAGATTTTAATCTCTGTCTGGATTTATGGATGGATGTGGTTTCAAGTGTGCAGAGAGAGGGAGGTAAAAAATTAAGAATGTTGAAAAAGAGGTTACATCAAAATCAACTAATAGACACATGGAAAGTGAAACATCCTAGAGAAAGAGACTATGCCTTCTCTTCTGTGCACAGATCGGATTCACAATTGGTCTATATATTAATAGAGCACAGACAACTGGAATCCCTGATTAAATCCGACATAGAGGTGATGTCTATCTTAGATCATGCTCCTGTCACGGCAAGACTACGGTTAAGCGGGGAGTGGAATAAAAGGGCTATGTGGAGATTAAATAAGACACTTATACAAGATCCCGAAATAGAGAAAAGGTTAAGGGAAGAGATCAAGCGATTTTTTGCTCTGAATAAAACGGAGGTAAAAAATTAAGAATGTTGAAAAAGAGTTTACATCAAAATCAACTAATAGACACATGGAGAGTGAAACATCCTAGAGAAAGAGACTATACCTTTTCTTCTGCACACAGATCGGATTCACAATTGGACTATATATTATTAGAGCACAGACAACTGGAATCCCTGATTACATCCGACATAGAGGTGATGTTTATCTTAGATCATGCTCCTGTCACGTCGAGACTATGGTTAAGCGGGGAGTGGAATAAAAGGGCTATGTGGAGATTAAATGAGACACTTATACAAGATCCTGAAATAGAGAAAAGGTTAAGGGAAGAGATCAAGCAATTTTTTGCTCTGAATGAAACAGAGGAAGTATCGGTGGCTACTATTTGGGAGGCACATAAAGCTTAAATGAGGGGAATCTTGATAGCTGTAGGGACGAAAAAAAAGAAAGAACAGGAGAGGAAAATAAAGGGGGTAATGGAAGAGTTATATAAATTAGAACAGGTGCATAAAAAAAAAGCAGGATATAGATTTACATCAAAAGATTACCCTTAAAAGAGAAGAACTGAAAGATTTATTGGAAGAGGAAGCGAGGAAAGTCTTTAACAGCGTTTCAAAGAAAAAATACAGGTGGGGGAATAGACCCGGAAAATATCTGATGAAAAGATTGAAGAATAAAAAATCCAAAAATTATATAGAGAAAAATCAAAGATGAGAACGGGGAACTGATATACTCTACCACCGGTATCATTAATATGCTCCAGAAGATGTATGGTAAGCTTTGCAAGATGAATCCTAAAAATTAGAAAGCAATAGAGGAAGAAAAGAGAAGGAAAAGACAATAATTTTAAAGGTGGCACACTTACCAAGAATATCAGAAGATAAATTAGTAGCCCTAGAATGAGTAATCTCCCAGGATGAAATTATAGCGGCCCTTAAAAGTACGACTGGAGGAAGGAGCCCAGGTCCCAATGGATATATACGGTGGGCTACTACAAGAAATTTGGTCCCTAAACTCTGTAGATATATGAATGCATTAGGTGAGGGGATGGAAATGAGAGAAGAATCATTACATGCGTATATAACAGTTATACTTAAAGAAGGTAAGGAGGATAGTTCACAATGCGCTGATTATACACCTATATCATTACTAAATATTGATACAAAATTATTTGCAAAAGTGCTAGCCACCAGGATGAAAGAGCTGATACCAGAGTGGATACATCCAGATCAAGTGAGATTTATTCCGGGAGGGAAGAAAGAGACAATGATCTAAGAACATTGCTCTTCCTACAAAAAGCAAAAAAAGGAAAGCAGCTGACAATTATACTGTCGATTGATGGAGAAAAAGTCTTTGATAGGGCAAACTGGGGATTTATGATAAATACGCTAGAGATATTAGGAATAGGGACCAAAATGGTAAGGTGGATAAAAGGGCTTTAAAACGGCCCCTCTGCACCAGTCAAGGTGAATGGGTCCCTGTCAGGAATCTTTAAATTGTGTAATGGTACTAGACAGGGGTGTCCATTATCCTTGTTGCTATTTGTCCTATCCCTAGAACCACTTTTGGCATTGTTAAAAAAGAACATGGATATTAAAGGAATTAAGATAGGAGAAGTAGAACATAAGGTGGCAGCGTATGCAGATGATATGCTGTTCTACATTGTTAATCCTAGACTGACATTGCTAATTTAATGAGATTATTAAAATGATACAAAGAGCTGTCAAATCTGAAAATAAACCTTTCAAAATCTGAGATCTTAAATATCATTTAATTTCATAGGTAGAGATGCAGACTCTTCCATTTACATGGAAGGAGAGGGAATTATACTACCTGGGAATAAAGTTAAGCCCCTCAATAAAGAATTTATATTAAGTTAACTATATCACATTGGTAAATTAAATTAAAGATGAGTCGAGAAGACTCTAAATAGGATGGGTCTCGTGGATTGGATTTATTAATCTGGTTAAGATGGTGATTGTTCAAAAAATCCTGTGTAAATTTCAAATGCTCCCAATATATTTTTTAGTAGAATAAGAAAATTGATACTGAGGTTTATATGGGCTGATAAAAAGCCAAGAATTAAGTATGAGGTTTTATGTAACAACAAAGAGAAAGGAGGATTAAATCTGCCAAATATGAGGAATTATTATATGTTGGTGTTATTATCACGGGTGGTAGATTGGACACACAACTCACAAGAGAAAAGTTGGGTTAAAATGGAAGGTATATCAAGTAACACACAATTAGAGAGGATTATCTGGATCCCACGAAAGTTTCGAGATTTAGATGAAAATAGTAGTACACTGACACGGGAGGTGTTGAGAATATGGGATGGTCTGCATGAGTCAATGAGCTGGAAGCACAATTCACTGTTGATGTCCCTGGTGGATACGGACTTTTTTCCACCAGGGAATGATAATATTTCTGGGAAATGGTTTAAAGATAGAAATGTATGGTTAAGGGATATAGTAGATAAGGGGATGTTATGTACTTTTCAAGAGTTAAACAGTAAAAAAGATTTATTTTATATATTAGATTGTGGGCAGCACAGTGGTTAAATGGTTATCACTTCCGCCTGGCAGTACTAGGGTCATTGGTTCAAATCCCAACCATGGCACCACCTGCATGGAGTTTGCATGTTCTCCCTGTGCCTGCGTGGGTTTCCTCCGGGTACTCTGGTTTCCTCCCACACTCCAAAGATATGCTGGTACGTGAATTGGATCCTGTCTAAATTGTCCCTAGTATGTGTATTTATGAATGTGAGTTAGGGACCTTAGATTGCACACTCCTTGAGGGTTAGGGACTGATGTGAATGTACAATATATATATGTAAAGCTGTTCTGATGGGCGGAGCCTGACTATGGCGGCGGCGGAGAGCTCGTGGTAGGAGCTCTTGCACGAGTCTCCTCTGACCGACCCCCCCTATTTTTGGCCTCAATTCCCCCCAGAGGTGTGGAGCTCCAGATGGCTGAGACGTGCCTCGGCCTGGTGGGCTTCCCTGGATGAGCGGCGGCCCGCGGTTGGAGGAGCCGGGGAGCTGGAGAGCAGTGGAGATAGATTGGACGCTGAGTCTGGTTGCCGGGAGATGAGGAGGCGCGGCCGGGGCACGTGACCAGCCGCGGTGCACCCCTGGGAAGCAGGGAAGCAGGCCGGCCGGCCGAAGGCTGACAGGGAGCAGGAGAGTCTTGACTCGCTGGAGGGCTGGGAGTGGATACCGGAAAGCCGGAGATGGGAGCAGGTCTGAGGCTGCAGTGACACGCCGGTTCCCCCGCCACTACATGAGTGGGAGAGCCGTGCGGTTGCGAGGAGAGGTGACGCTGCGGGAGCACGTGACCAGTCGCGGAGGATCTCTGGGGGAAGGAGGAAGCCGGCTGCCTTCCTGATGTGACAGGGAGACGCCGGCTCACTGCTGTCTGTACCCCCTGGCTGGCTGTCCGATCCTGGGTCAGGGGGACCCAGGAATACCAGGAGACCCATCCTGCCTCCCTGGGACGAATCCTAAGGAGAAAAAAAAGAAACACAGCATCGGAAACCCAGAGAAATCCCCCCCAGGACTGAGCAGCAGTGAAGGCCCTCCACACAAGCATGGAGCCACCGTCCTGAGAAGGGAAGGGTGAGTGAGAGCTACTGGGGACTTACTGTGTTGTGGATCCCTGAGTGACATAGGAGACCAAGGGGTGAAAGAGGGGAGGATTCCCAGGGGTTAGAAGAGAAGAAGAGAGGAGGCCCAGGTGTCCTAGGAGAATAAAACATATAAAAAATCGCAAGTCTGTCTGGTCCAGAAATTATAAAGGAGCGGTATAATCCCATTTTGAGAATATAGAAAGAAAAAATTAAAAAAAGGGATTTTCAGAGGATATGAAGAATAAAGGTCCCAAGGGAGCAGGGCCCAAAGGGTCTCAAACAGGAACAATAAAGAAATTTACATCATATGGAAATATTACGCCAGAAAGGGCCCAAGGCGCAAGCGCAAAAGGGGAAATGGACACTAGTTCAGGAAATAGTCCTAGATTATCATTGGGCATGAATAGCAGCTGCAGCCAACCAATAGTGGATGGCTTGGGAAAAAAAGAATCTGACGGGGAACTACAAGTACCAAACAAGAAGGAGATGATAGAAATGTTTCACAATTTGGAAAAAACGATAAAACATGAAATGACAGCTATTCGAAATGATTTAGGGCATCTGCTATCAAGAATGGAAGAAACAGAGGAGAAAGTTAAAATCCAGGCCCAAAACATAGATAATCTAAGGAAAAAAATAAACCAATTGGAAAACACCCAGAAAAAATTGATCTATAGGATGGAAGCTCAAGAAAATAAAGAAAGAAGGTGTAACCTTAGAGTACGAGGAATCCCAGAGACTGCAAAAGGGGAAACACTATATGAACTAGTTAAAAAAATATTGAACTCCATAAGACCTGAAACAGATGGGATCAAGTTAGATGGAGTGTTTAGAATAGGAAAGTTCAAACAGGCTACTGAGAAGGAAAGACCGAGAGACATAATTGTCCAGTTCCAAAAATTTGGGGTCAAAGATGAGATTTGGTAGAAGACCAAGGGAAGATCATTAATTAAGTATGGAGATTTGACTATCCAAATTTATGCGGACTTAACAGCAGAGACCCTATGGAGAAGGAGATCCCTGAGACCCCTGTTGGAGCAAATGAGGAAACAGAATGTGCAGTATAGATGGGGTACCTCAGCATCTCTAATTGGCTGGAAAAATGGGGTCACAGCTTATTTGAGATTTCCGGAGGAACTAAGGGATTTTTGTGAGAGACTGGACTTGCAAAGAATGGAGATAGCGGGGTGGGAAGAAGAAGAAGAAGATAAAGGAGATACAGATGATACAAGAAAAGAGGACTGGCAGCGGGTCGGGGGGAGGGGGAGGGAGGCCTCGGGGTTGGGGAGGGAAAGGAGGGAGAATTAAGTAGAAAATATGTTTTTTTTTTTTTCTCTCCCTTTTCCCTCTCTCGCCCCTGGTCTCTCCCCTCCGGAAGTTGAGGTCCTTCAGAACGCTCCAGTTAAGGGAGGGAAGTAAAGATTCTTCCTGAGCTTAGATGATAGAGAGAGGGGATCTGGGGGGGTCAGAGGAGAGGTGAGCCGTACATGGGCGGAGCTTACGCCCTAAGTTTTAAATCAATGACGGAAATAGATCCACAAATGGTTTGTAGGCAGTTTATAAGCCTAAAAATGGGTAGGGGAAAAAGAAGAGAGGGTGGGAGGGATGGGGGGCGGGAGTGGGAGATGGGGGTTGGGCGGGAGGGAGTGGGGGGAGGGGAGGTTGGGTTAATATGCTGCATGATAGAAGGGCCTAATAGGAGGAGGTGTATTAGAGGAGAGATAGACAGAATTAAGAAGGATGGAAGAAATACAGTTTATAACATATAATGTGAATGGGTTGAACTGTCCTGGGAAAAGATTTAAGTTGTTTAAAGAGTTACATCATAGGGCAATGTCAGTGGTATTTTTACAGGAAACACATTTTGAGATAGAGTCAAATGTGAAATTAAAATCCAAATATTATCCAACATGGTATTACGCTGACTCTCCAATTAAAAGAGCAAAAGGGGTGGCAATAGGGTTGGCAAAGAACATGAGATTTGAGCTGGAGGATAGAAGGACTGATCCGGAGGGGAGATTCCTGTTCTTGAAAGGTAAATTACAGGGAATCGAGTGTACGTTAGCCAATATATACTGCCCCAACAAAAAGCTGGAGCTCTATTTGAAGGGTCTGTTGAAAAAATTGATAGACTTCAAAAAAGGACATTTGATAGTAGCTGGAGATTTAAATCTCTGTATGGACCCCCAAAAGGATGCAACCTCCCCTGTGCAGAGAGAAGGGGGTAGGTCTCTGAGAGCTTTGAAAAAAGCGATCCACGAGTACCAACTGGTGGACACTTGGAGAATAATGCATATGAAAGACAGAGACTATACCTTCTTCTATAATGCACATGAGATATACTCGAGGCTGGATTATATTTTAATAGATCATCAACTCATAGAACTGTTGGTTAAAATAGAAATAGAGATGAGTACATTCTCGGATCATGCCCCTGTCATAATGAAAATGGGATGGGGAAGACAGTGGACGGGAGGTCTAGGATGGAGGTTAAATGAGGCCCTTCTCTTGGATGAGGATATAGCTCAGAAGAATGGGGAAGAGATCAAGTTATATTTTAAGGAGAATGAGACAGAGGAAGTATCGACAGCCACAGTATGGGAAAGCCACAAGGTATATATAAGAGGTATCCTGATTGCGATGGGAGCAAGGAAGAAAAGAGAAAGAAGAGAGAGGGTTAGTGGGCTCCTAAAAGAAATCCTGGATTTAGAGCAGATACAAAAGAAGAAAATAACAAGAGAAATAAGACAGAAGTTAATGGATAAAAAAGATGAGCTAGAGAGATTGATGGACGAGGAGAGGAGAAGAGTATATAACAAAGTACTAAATGAAAGATATAGATGGGGAGACAGACCAGGAAAATACTTAATGAGAGCTCTGAATAAAAAGAAAAATAGAAATTATATAGAAAAGATAAAAAATCCTAAGGGGGAGTTGGTTTATTCAACCAAAGAGATTATTAAAGTGTTCCTGGAATACTATAGAAAGTTGTATAATATTAGTCCCCAAGGCTCTTCAAAAGAAAATGAAGAGGATAGCAACGAAAAAAGGATGATATATTTAAAAAATGCAGGATTACCAAAGTTAAGTGAAATACAATTGAACTCCTTGGACGCGGAAATTTCCCAGGATGAAATAAAAGCAGCATTAAGAAGTACAGGGGGTGGAAAAAGTACAGGACCGGATGGGTATACAGTTAAGTACTATAAAAAATATAGTGAAATACTGTTACCTAAGCTGAAGAAGTATATGAACGACCTGGGAGGAGGGATGGAGGGGAGAAGAGAATCTCTTCAGGCCCATGTTGTACTCATTCACAAGGAGGGAAAAGATCCTTCCCAGTGTCTAGCTATAGACCAATTTCATTATTGAACACCGATACTAAGTTGTACGCAAAGGTTCTAGCAAATAGGCTGAAAGATCTAATGCCTGAATGGATACACGGAGATCAGGTGGGCTTTGTCCCAGGGAAAGAGGGTAGAGACAACGGGTTGAGAACTCTGATGTTCATTCAGAAAAGTAGAAAAGGGAAAGCCCCGGCGGTACTATTGTCGATTGATGCCGAGAAGGCGTTCGATAGAGTGGACTGGAGCTTCATGATGGACAACTTAGAAGCGTTGGGGATTGGAGAGAGAATGTGTGAGTGGATAGGTAAATTATATAGGGAGCCCACCGCAATTATCACGGTAAATGGGGAGAGGTCGGAATCCATTGGGATGTCCAATGGAACAAGACAGGGCTGCCCACTGTCCCCCTTGCTGTTTGTTCTGTCATTGGAACCCCTGTTGTCTACAATAAGGAATAGTGGAGCGGTAAAGGGAATCCAGATAGAAAATATGGAACACAGAGTAGCGGCCTTTGCGGACGACCTATTGTTTTATGTAGACAACCCCCCAAATAACATTACCAAATAAAATGAAGATCTTGAAGGAGTATGGTGAACTATCAAATTTAAAAATTAATCCAACAAAAACAGAGATCTTGAACATCAACATACCAAAGAGTGAAAAGGAAAAGCTACAAAAAGAATTCCCCTTTATATGGAGAGAAAAAGATTTAAAATACCTAGGAATAAAAATTGCTATCTCATATAAACAACTGTATAGATTAAACTATATTTCTTCGATAAATGAGACCAAGGAAGAATTAAAAATATTAGAAGGAGGAAACCCATCATGGATAGGATGTATAAACCTAGTTAAAATGGTAATCATACCTAAAATACTGTATAGATTCCAAATGGTTCCAATCAAACTCCCAGAGGCTTTTTTTAAGATAATGAAAAAAATGTTAACAAGATACATCTGGAGGAACAAAAAACCAAGAATATCATACGAAACATTGAGTAGAACTAAAGAGAAAGGGGGAATGGGACTACCTGATGTCAAGAGATACTATAAAGCAGTAATTTTAGCAAGAATCTATGATTGGACATTTAACCATAAGGGGAAGAGTTGGGTAAAAATTGAAAATGAACTGAGTGGGATTAGTTTGAGTAACATGATATGGGTCTCAGCACATCTTAGAAGAATTAAAGAAAGCACAAGTATTTACACTGTAAATGTTTTAAGAGTATGGGATAATTTACACAAAAGTATGAAATGGTAATTCAACTCTATATTAATGCCTCTTGTAAATACTGAGTATTTTCCCCCAGGAAAGGATGAGATATCTGGGAAATGGTTTAAAAGGGAAGATATCCAACTGAGAGATGTACTGGTAGAGGGGGAATTGAGATCATTTAAAGAATTAAAAGAGAAGAAGGGAGAAATTTTTATTGGAATAGACGAGTGGAAATATCATCAGTTAAAATGTTTTATTGGAAAACTACCAAAACCCCTGAGATTAAAAAAGGAGTGGAATATGTTTGAAAGGTTGTTAGAATCACGTAGAGATGGGAAACATGGTATTGCTAAAATTTATAGAATACTCACAGAATTAGACACAGACACAAAGTTAATTTTTATAACGAAATGGGAAAGAGATATGGAGGTGGTGTTAGACGAGGATCAACAGAACAAGATATTTAGATTGATACACGAGAATGTGACGTGGAGAATAATTATAAACGTTTGACACGATGGCATATTACACCGAGTATTGAGCACAAGATGAGTGGGGAGAACTCAAAAATGTGTTGGAGAGGTTGTGGGGAGGTGGGCACGGTGTTTCACATATGGTGGCAATGTCCGAAAATTCAGGCTTTTTGGAAGACAATAGTTAATTTAATAGAAATAATAACTGGAAATGACATAGGGTTAGACCCAACGATGTGTCTCCTACATAATGTTGAGACAACAGTAAATAAATATAAAGAATCAGGCGTATGGTACTATTTAAATGCTGCAAAGGGGTTGATACCCAAGTTCTGGCAAAAAACAGAGGTGCCGAAGGAGGAAGACTGGATCAATAGAGTAAATCAGATTAGTAGAATGGAAACATCTTACTATATGCAGGAAGATAGGATGGGAATATACTATACAAGATGGGAAAAATGGGAAAAATCAGGATTGAAAGAGAAATATAGAAAACTATAAATTAGGAAATTATTGGGCCTTGAGAGATTGGAGAACTTGCAGAGGGGAGGGAGGGGGAAGGGGGGTGGGAAAGGGTTGGGAGGGGAGGGAAAGAAAAGAGTTATTAGAAGGGGCAAGGTAGAAATGTAAGGATTATTTATATGTATTGTGTCTCTTCTTATGGAATCTTTGTAATAATATGAAAAACTAATAAATATTTAAATTAAAAAAAATATATATATATGTAAAGCGCTGCGTACATTGACAGCGCTATATAAGTACCTGAAATAATAAATAAATAAATAATTTATATATTACCAGTTAGGACATTTTGTCTCAACCCTCCGCCAACCAATGAGGATGCCGGAGAACATGCTTCCATTTGAAAAAATGTTGAGTTCTTGGATAGTATATAAACATGTAACTTCTAGAATATAAAAGATCCTTATTGAATGGATAGGATCTGAACCACAGCTATTCTTAGAGAAATGGGAAAGAGAATTGGGTACAAAAATGAATGAGCAAAAGAAGAATAAAATGTTTAAGTTGATGCACGGGGTGGTGAATATGAACACAGTATAAATGAGACAGATTTTGTGAAATTGTCTGACATGCATTCTGTGTAGCATGTATAAACCAGACGATCTGGAAGGGCTCATGGACAGTTTGAGTATATCTAAGTAGCGCATCTTCCTGGGTCTTTTCAGTGTGATGAGAATATTTGGAATGCTCTCCATCTTGATACTGTGGAGCAGAAGAGGAAGAAGCTGGAGAAGTGGCCTAGATCAGTCACTAGAGCATCTATTGCAAAGGTCTGAGGGTCTCTGGACCTGGCAAAAAACCTGTCCAGTTTATTAAATCCAGACTCAAGAAGATCCACATCTGGCAAGACAGTGCTTGAAACACATCTGGGTGCAGAGGATAGTTACCCAGATCCATTCTCAGGACTGAGAATTGATGATTAGTGAACAGGATCAGAAAGTACAGCCAAGGATGTACCAATCAAAGAACATACTGTCCTGTCCAAGAGAGAATCAAGTCCACTTACATTTGAACAAGTGCAACATCTAGTGCCATCTTGCTGGTTGATGTAAGTGATATCCGCAGCATTATTTGACTGGATTCTTGCCAAGTGCTTTCTCACAACTGAGGGGACAACCTAATTACTCTATGTTCCTGGATGTTATTGGGATGGGCTTCCTCTGATGGCCAAATTCCCTGCACCAAGGAGACATGCAAGACTTCTTGATCAACATTTATATCAAATTCATAATTCGGCACTTATATGTTATTGGTGGCAAGCTTGCAAAATATTTGGTTTTTATGATTAATCATAATTAATATTAAAATGTGTGAATGGGCTTGAACCAGTGATAGTGTTAATTTCTTCAGTTACAGCTGAGACAGGAGTTAGCTGTGCTAACCAGCTGAGAGTTGAATATTCTATAATAGGGCATAGCTGGTTAACCACTAGCCTACAGGGCACTTATACCCCCTTACTGCCCAGGCCAATTTCCAGCTTTCAGCGCTGTCACACTTTGAATGACAATTGCGCGGTCATGCAACATTATACCCATATGAAATTTTGATCATTTTTTTGAGACAGATAGAGCTTTATTTTGGTGGTATTTAATCACCTCTGGGATTTTTATTTTTTCTTAAACAAACCAAAAACCACTGAAAAAAAAAAGTTTTTTCTTAGTTTTTGTTATACAGTTTTGTAAATAAGTGATTTTTCTCCTTCACTGATGTGCGCTAATGAGGCTGCAGTGATAGGCACTGATAGGCTGCACTGATGGACACTGATAGGTGGCACTGATGCCTCCATGAGCCGCGCATGCACAGTGAGAATGGTAGGACGTCATATGACATCCTATCAGAACGAGAGAACCACCATGCGCCCGTCATTGTACTATAGGGCGGGCGGAAGGTGGTTAAAGGACTCTAGAATGTCATGGGAGTCAGGAGTAACCAAAATAGAATTAGTATGCAATAATATATTCTAATAGTATCTGTGTATATTCAGTTTATGTTTTATAAGTTGGCAATATTGTTACATACGTAGATTTTTGGTTATATAACTTATTGAGATATTTTGTTGTAAAGATACATTCTTAGTTTATATTAACATTTAAATAGAGAAACTTGTCACATGAGCAGGCTGATGCAACATCACCAGCTGAGGGTCATTAACATATGGGCCTGTCAATCAAAAGACCATATATTTAGTGTCCCCTCCCTTCAATGAAATTGCTCTGTTAAGCAGTATTGTTTACCATACAAGGTTCTAGGATCACGAATTATGACGTGTACAAGCATCATGAAAAGGCAACCGAAGAGAGCGCTTGACACACACACATACACTCATAATCACACAAGCTTGGCATTAAGAAGCTATGAACTGACAGACTGGAACAGGTGCATTCTCTAAGACAAGAACTAGTCACTTCCGCCTTCTTCCTAAAAGCTCAGAAGGACAAGCACCACATGGAAGAGCACATGAAGGACAATCAGCCATGAAAATAATGGTGACACATCTTTATAACTTAAATTTTGACATTTCTGTTTTACCTACATGGAACTGTTCATGATCCGCTTTACATTGTTATTTTAAGCCATTGTGTGATAAAATAAAATCACACTTTATTTTTTACTTCACCGGCTCTTTAATTATTCACAAAATCGCCTATAGACGCTAAAGAAGTATTATATGTGTCTCAGAAAATTCTACACTCCTCCCCAGCTCAATAGGCTGGAATCTATTATAAGAACTTTCCATGTCTTTGGGGAAAGGGATTCTCTGAATTATGGTTGAACTCCACCATATCAGGGAGAGTTTGGTCTCTCAGGACAAGGGCTGAGTCAGTTGCAATGCATTTATGTATTACAGGTATTTATACAGCACCAACATTTTTTGCAGTGTTTTACATATTGTAATATCAGTCCCTGCCCTCAAGGAGCTTACAATTTAAGGTCCCTACCTAATATATAACATATACCATTTTAGACAAAACCCAATTATCCTACCAACATTTTTTTGTAGTGAGGACCTGGGGAAACCCATACAAGCACAGCAAGAACTCATGCAGTGTCCTGTTTGGAATTCATCAAGGGAGAATGTCACCAGCACAACAAGGATCACCAATATGGGTCCAAAAGTTTTAATGAATGATCACATAGTTACAGCAAGGCATGCTTGCCTTGCTGTAACTATGTGATCATTCATTAAAACTTTTGGACCCGTATTGGTGATCCTTGGTGTGCTGGTGACATTCTCCCTTGATGATTCTGTTTGGTTGCATCCGATGGTTGCTGCAGCACCCACTTAAACACACAGCCATTTTTAAAGCAGGAACATGTGCGTTTGGATTGTGCACTTGCTGTTTGGAATTCAAACCAATGACCCTAGTGTTGCAAGACAAAAATGCTATACCATAAGCCACTGGGCTGCTTACAATGATCTTGAGTGAAACTTGGCATCAGGCTACCATCGTGCAGGCATGAATAAAGGACTCACCCTAGGACAAAAAGGCTATGGCATGTGCTTGAAGAAGCGTAAGGTTGTTATGGGGCACAAAGGTTCTGAACAGGGTAGTATCTAGTGTGAGGCTAAGTTACTGTACTCAGTGAATTGGTTCCAGCAACGACTTGAGGTTGAGGATCCATCTGAAGCTCTGCAGAGTCTTCACTGTCCAATGGATATTGGCTGGTTGGGGAGGATTGGTGCTTTAGCAGGAGAATGGTCAGGTGACCCACAACTTGTATCTCCTGAGAACAGAGAAAAGCTAGGACTGGCACAAGCACCTTGGTGCAAATCCGAGAGGGGGGCATAAAAAGACCAAAGGGAAGGGCAACAAAAAAGGTAATGGTGAGTGCCCACAGCAAAGTGCATATAGCATTAGTAAAAAAGAAAAATTGGAATCTGCAAGTAAGCATCCTGGAAATGCACTGAGGCCAGAAAATCCTCCAGGAAGGAATTTTTTAACCCACAGGAACAAGTTGAGAATTTTCAGATCCAGAATGGGCCGAACGCCTTTATTTGCCTAGGTAACTATGAACAGGTTTGAGTAGAATCACTGATAATGTTCCTTGCAATGTCCACCTCAGAGAGGAGCTGTTGAACAGCAGTAGGAAGATCAGCCCATCTTTATAGAAGAGGAAGCAAATTTGAGAGGATGAATAGTCTGAAATTCTACTTTGTAGCCCCTGGAAATGACACTCTAGATTCAAATATCAGAGGTTTCCAGAGGATCAGATAACCAAAAAGGTTAAACGGTGTTCCCCCCTGCTCTGACAAGTGGGGGCTACCTATCACTGAGAAGAGACCTTGAAACCAGACTTAGCTGGCTTGGAGATCCATGCCTTTCAGACTTAGACTTGCAACTGGAGGTCTGATAGGAATAAAATAAGTATTTCCTAGTTTAAGAAATATAAGGTCTACCTGGAGGAGCTTGAGCCTACTTTTTCTGAGGGAGGAGAGTACTCTTACCTCTATGATCTCTCTGATGTACTTGTACAAGTTTGGACCAAACTGGTGCTCTCCCTCATAGGGTAGTCACTCAAGATGTCTTTTGCAAGGGAGTTTCACTGCCCAGAATTTGAACCAAAGGATCATACACATGTAAACAGAGATAAGATGCATCCTAGACATCTGATGAAGAGTATCTGCCAAGCTGTTCATGCAGCAGTGTAGGGCCAGTTGGTGGCTAACAGACGCAAATTAGCATATTGCTATTTTCTGTTGCTACTGCCTTAAATAAAACTCAGTTCATTTATAGACTGGTATCATGGTAGTTCAGTGGTGGCATGAGAGTAGCTAATGAAAAATATAAGAATTATTTACAAATATCTTTTTCTCCTGTTTTATTCAAAGACAACTTAGTTGTAATATAAATCTTGATTACAGGTTTCGTTAGTAATATTATCTGTAAATAACATACGCAGTACAACTCAGCCAAGTTCTTTTTTAATATTATTTCTATTTCCAGATATGATCCATGGATTTATTTTATTTATAACTTTTGCAAGTAGAAGGCCCTCAAAGGAAATAAATCAATTACCCTATGCTTTTGGAGTTAGTTTTGCTGTGAAGCACATAAATCTAGAAAGTACATGAAGAATTTGTGCTTTGGGAAAGCAGTCTATCGTGTTCTTGTAAGGGACATGTATTTCAATCTTTTCATTTCTTTTAGTACAGCACAGCAACAGGCATATGACAGTTGCTGCTCTGTGGCCACAAGCTGCAAGTCCGAATGGGTTCCTTACTGGGAGTAATGGATCTGAAACACTTTACTTTCCATGACTTGGCTGGAGTTTTCCTCTAGGCTTATTACTAGTGCATACACAAGTGCCATGGCATTCAACATAGAAAGTTGTTGCATTGCGCTAAATGGCAATGATTATGGTGGTATAGCTAACTTAGATTGTTTTTATAGGTGTAAGGTCTGAATGTAGACATTCCAGCCAGCATACATTGCAGATGAGTGTAGCTGCACCTATAGTGGACTCAAGGTAGAAGAAGTTAGGTGTAGCATACAGCGATAGTAGAAACAAGATGGAAACTACTCTGGAGAAGTCAGGACTGGCGGCTTGCGCAAGTGTAATCAATGAATCTTGAAAAAGGTCAGAGCAGCAAGCAGACAGTAAAGGTATCCAGCAATGTAGTAAAGGTCAGGCCAGGCAGCAGACAAGAGACCTATCTGTTAAAAGTAGCAGAGGTCAGGGCAGGCAGCAGACAGAAGAAAGATCTGATAGTGTAGGAAGGCCAGTAACAGCAACAAACAGGCAAAGATATGGATGCACTTAGTCATCAGGAAAGTGCCATCACAAGTGCAAAGACACAGGTTGATGCACTTTAAATAAGGCATATTCTGCACCATGGACCAATCCCAGAGCTGGAAGGCATGTAGATGTTATCCTGTAGCTGACAGAGAACAAGGAGAAAATACCAGGTATCAGGAAAAACAGAGAATGCCAAGGCGCACATTTATGCGCCAATGCCAATTACCCACCAGCCGTGCCCGGCGTGCACACCTGCCACCAAACTGATGCAAGGCGGGCTAGTTAAACCTCTACTGCACTAGGAGTCCTTGCCTTCTGGTCTACCACGTTCTGCTATCTGCTATCTGTTGTATCCTGATTCTGTTGCCGACCTTGACCTTGCTTGAACTCCGCCTGCACCGACCTAGCTTACCCTTGGAGTACGCCTTTGCCTGTTCCCCTGCTATCTGCCTATGGTTGCTGACTTCTGGCCTGAACTTCTGCTATCCGTTTGCCTGTTCCCTGTACCTGATCCACCTGATAGATCTTGACCCGGCTTGTCTGACACTGCTACTTCTCCAGCCTGTGACTACCAGTTGCTACTACTGCTTGCAGTTGCTGAGTCCCTGCTAGAACCTACCAGCCACTTCTCCTGCTAACCTGCATCCTCTGCTCCCCTGCATCCACAACTAACCTGCATCCTGGTCGTCCAGACTACCCACCTGTCGACTAACATCGCAGACCTGCCAGGCACTCATGCCACTCCTGGCTCTCGTACCTTCTGTTTGCTCTATCAGGGACACCGAGCAGGAGGTGTAAGAGGACGCCTTCATCTCTACATCAGGCTCCCCCACCAGTTACGTGACACCAGGTTACAGCCAGTAATCACTGGGAAGCTGCCCAGCAATCTCAAAACTGGCATGTGGCCAGCCTTGTTACTTGCATATGGGAAGCTCTCTAACATAAGACCCAGTGCAGCCAGCCAAGGGGCAGTTTAGGGCTAGTCTTAGAATTCTCAGGGATTGTAGAAACCCAGAGCATGGGTGCTATGGGTGGTATGTGCAGCTATGATAAATATGTTCTGCAGCTGTTACAGAGAAGAGGTCATTTGTAAGACCTGGTAGAGAAAGGACAATCCCAGATGCCCTAAATAAAACTAATTGTTATTTACCCTTAGAAAAGAAGAGGTCCTAAGTAGTAAAACCTTCACTGAAAAAGTTCTATGGAGAGTGAGTGTTTCTGCCTTTTGACATATATGTAATGTAGATTTTGATATAGAACTTGTTATCATTTTCTGAAACAGATAGCTAAAAAGAGGGTGTACCTTCCCTCTAACAGTAACATATTCATTCCCTGATTGTAGTGCAAAGAGGTATGAGGGGAGAAATAGGATACATTTTTAACTTTCTATGTTTCTAGAGGCTTCTCTGTTGTCTAAAAAGAGTGAGAAAGTGCTTAGGTGGAGATGTGTTGTAGGTGAAAGAAGGGAATAAAGGAATTGGCCTACAGGTGTTAGTTGGTTTTGGAGAGGATTTACCTATTAGTATGGAGGCACAAAAGACAAAAAGGGCACCACATGGGTGTCAAGTGCCATTCCAAGTGTTTCCATGTGAATTGTATTTTACATCACTGTATATGTTAACCACTTGCCCTCCTGAGGATTTACCCCCCTTCCTGACCAGGCCTTTTTTTGTCATTCGGCGCTGTACTATTTCAACTGGTAATTGCACGGTCAAGCAATGTTGTACCTTTTTTCACACAAATACAGCTTTCTTTCGGTGCTATTTGATCACCTGTGTGCTTTTTATTTTTTGCGCTATAAATGCTATAAACAAAAAAAGACCAAAAATTTTGAAAAAAACCCAATATTTTTTACTTTCGGCTATAAAAAATATATAGTAAACTCTAAATTAGTCATAAATTTAGGCCAAAATGTATTCTGCTTCATGTCTTTGCTAAAAAAAAATCCCAATAAGTGTATATTGATTGCTTTGTATGAACGTTATAGCACCTACAAACTATGGTATAGATACTGCAACTTACGCCATTTTTTGCTATACAGCGCTGCACTAGTTTAACTGACAATTGCGTGGACCTGCAATGCTGTACATAAATGAAATTTATGTCCTTTCTTTTACACAAATAGAGTTTTCTTTCAGTGGTATTTGATCTCCTGTGTGCTTTTTATTTTTTGCGCTATAAACAAAAAAAACCCCCAAAATTCGGAAAAAAAACACAAAATGTTTTACTTTTGGCCATAAAAAAAATATAGTAAACTCAAAGTTAGTCATAAATGTAGGCCAAGATGTATTCTGCTACATGTCTTTTGGTAAAAAAAATCCCAATAAGTGTATTTTGATTGCTTTGTATGAAAGTTATAGCGTCTACAAACTATGGTATAGATACTGCAATTTACGCCATATTTTGCTATACAAACTACACTAGTTTAACTGACAATTGTGTGGTCATGCAATACTGTACATAATACTGTACATAAATGAAATTTATGTCCTTTTTTTCCACACAAATAGAGCTTTCTTTAGGTGGTATTTGGTCAGCTGTGCACTTTTTATTTTTCACGCTATAAACAAAAAAGATTGAAAATTTTGAATGATATTTTCTCATTTCTGTCATAAAAAATATCCAAAAAATTTAAGCCAAAGTTTATTCTGCTACATGTTTTTGGTAAAATAAAGTACTAATAACTGTATATTGATTGCTTTGTGTGAAAGTCTACAAACTGTAGCATAGATAATGGAATTTACACAGCTTTTACTCTCTGACTGCCTATCACATTTCTTGTGGGGCTAAAATACCAGGACAGTGCAAACACCTCCAAATGACCCCTTTTTCCACAAGTTTTTGGAAATTGACAAAAACATTTTTTTTTTTACACAAAGTTGGCAATTAAATGATATATTGCTCACACAAGCCATGGGTATATGTAGAATTACACCCCAAAACACATTCTGCTACTTCTATTGAGTATGGGGATACCACATATATGAGACTTTCTGGGAGCCTAGCCACATACAGGAGCCCAAAATCCACGTGTCTTGTGTGAACCTGTCGTCCTAGAATGGCCAGTGACATCATAGCCCCTCCCCTACGCGTTACGTCGCTGGTCGCCCCGAGTATCGCCAATCTTTATATGGCAGACCCTATCCTCACCGCTCCAGCCAGACAAAACTATCAGTGACAACATCACTGGCCATTCTAGGACAACAGGTTCACACAAGGCATGCGGTGTTTGCTGTGCTGAAAACGCTACATTGTAACTATACATGCGGCTTTAAATTCTTTTACATGTGAGTGCATTTAGGTACCTTATTAAAGAGCTATTTTTAAAAACGATAAAGCACTATTTTTGGCATTTTTCTTTCCACTGAGGGCATATGCAAAGAATGTAGCAGAGGAGAAGTAACAGGAGAGTAAGATCCCAGCAGGGATAGGAGACGGGGAGCTGGCCAAGAGGGATTCACCATTCCTCATATGGTGCAACATACATCTATACAGTTCCTTGAAAGTGAACAAAAGAGCTATTAGCCTATCATAGGCTTCCCTGGAGGTGAGCGTACATCATAATTTCACTGAGAAAGTCACCTGGAATTAATTAATGTATTTTATCACTGGGAATCGTCACGGTTTTTCACAGAGACTTAATATTTGCATATGAGGAGCACTAGAAGTCACGTTTTTCATCTGTTTTTATCACATATTTACAGAGATTTATCATTTATATATGTTTATCACTGGATGTCACATTTTAGTTTTTTGATCACAATCGATAGTTTACAGTATACATCACTGTTTATTGGAAATATGTACGATTATTTTATTTAATGAATTAATTTTAGATGATTTCACTAAGAGGAGAAGCGCGGCATAACTCTATATTTTTATACTGGTATTTAATACACATATAAAGAGGATGTGTTGTATGTCAGCGCATCTTTAATTGTTTTAGTAGGTGGCTCACAAGTTACACCCTTGTTTTTTAACCCTTTCTCTCTCTCACCCTGGGAAAAAACTCCAATTCCTGCTCAGTGTCTCTCTCTAGGAATTGTAGTTTAGAGTGAACCTATAGTAATGGCTGAGTCTCTTTTTTAACTACATTCCCCACAATCCTCTCTGTTTCCTCTCAAAGGTCTCCAGCTGTTCATTTCCTCAGTTTTCCTCCAAGTGGATGGTGGGCAGTTGAACATCAGCTGCTCTGTATTATGTGACAACAGTCTCTCCTATAGCAGTGGTGGTGTGTCTCCCGGGCAGAAATGGACTGACCATTTGGAAACTCGGACAATGCCCAAGGGCCCGGGGTCAATAGGGGGCTGCATGAGATGCCCCTGGTACCTTTTTCATAGGCTTTTTTGAGTTTGGGCAAGGACACAGGGGCCCCATGATCCCCTATTGCCTGGGGGCCCCATGAGTTGTCAGTCCGCCTCTGCTCCCGGGACAACTCAATCATACACAAGTCAGGCCTGGAGGGAAAATCCAGAAGGAATAGATGGAGGAACAGCATGACATGATAAATAGGGGAGTGGAGGACAGGAGTGGAGAGTTAAGAAAGTTTGAATGATGCAAGAAGGAAGAGTACAGACCTGACTGGTGAAGTGGACATGACCAGGGGGGCACATAGGGGATTGTAGGCAGGATGGTCTTAAGAAAGTTTCATTAGGAAGATGGGAGACATCAGTGAATCTTCCCTTCCTCCCTCCCCTGTACTTATTGGTGGTTTCTGTCCTGTCTTGGGTGAGTTTTCATAGGATTGGGGATCTGTCACGGTGACAGGCGGGGTTCAAGGCCCTGGAAGTTAAGCAGTAGTGAACGTCAATAGATGGGGGACCCATCTTGGGCATGGCTTTCCCTAAATTAGAACTTTTATGGCAGTAAATTGAGTACCTGACCCTGTCTCCGAGTCGGTGGTGTTCTGCTGGAGGCCTACTTTAAGGGTCACAGGTATTACTTGGTTGCCTACAACGGGCCTCCAGTATACATTCAGTCTTTTGCTGGTTATTTGTTATGTATATTTTGTATTTATAAGGTTATTTAATTTGTTGTTTATATTAATATTTTTGGTAAATAAAATTGCTGCATTGACCAATAAATCCCAGTTAGTGTCTTATTTGGTTGTAAGGTGGGTAGTGGAGTAGCCAGGCAGCTTGGGGAGGGCCTGAACTTCATCTTTTATACCCTAGTCAAGTCTCTTTCTAACAGGAACTGCAGACTGGACTACATACTTGAAAATAGAATGACAATACTAACTAGAAAAGCTACAATTTCTGGGGAAATTGTGTGAAGTGTTCTTGCCTCCACTCTGCTGCCTGCTCACACACCTGGGTTCCTATGGCAACTCACTCTACAGCAAGGGCAGAGAAGAGCGGTTACAAACAAACTGCTCCAACTTGCTCACTTCACTGGCGGTTGCCATTTCAAACGGTTTTAGTTTAAAAATTATAAATCCTACACCGATGAGCTTTATATTGTGAGAATCACAAGACCCAGACCTACATTTGGATGCATAATATGTCTCTGAAATATTAAAAATGAAGGTACAGTCACAGTTTAGAAATTGCCTTTCAAATTTGAGGTGGCTAGAGTGGAGTTTCAATGAATGTCAATGGGCGGCGTGACTTGCAAACAAATGGTCATATTGTGAAAACTCTCAGGACTTTGGCTTAGCCGTGGACATTTTTAGTGGCAGCAGGGATAGCTGAACATTTTCATATAAGATTTGTGTAGGTGGGCTTGAAAATGAGGGAGTGATGGAGGTTTAGAAATCATGTCCTGATTTTTCAGCTCACACTCTAGCTTTTGTCAGCTCCCACCCTAGTTTTGAACATTCTGCCATTCATTCCTACGGGACCAATTTCAACACAAAAACGCCAATATTTTGTGAACCATTCGGCGAAACGTTCCACAAAGTAATAGCACACCAATTGGGAACAATTCGCACGTTTTGGTATATTACTGTCTATGTAGTATAAAAACTGTGGGAGGAGTTAGGGTGGTAAATTTGGCTATAATAATAAGAATATATATGTGAGATAACAGTAAGTGGTCTTGCCATGCAAGAACACTTAATTATTGCAGTGCGCCTGTGTTAAAAAATTCAAAAATCCAACCACCCACTTCAATTGGACCCTGTCACTGCAGTGTTTTGTACAGGAATTAATTCACATCATCCAACTATAACAGCATATCTCACAGTAAATTATAGATATAGTCCACAGAGTAATACTTATTAACATTTTGCTGCCTGTGAAATGATGAACAAAAGCTACTTAGATGAAAACTATTACACACATTTCAGTGTGTTCTGCTTCCATACTGAACACACTTACTAGCAAAACCTTTGTGTAAGGTTCAGAATGTTCTTGCTGCCATAATATGGGAAGTGAACCATAAGTGAAAGGGGACATATGTAGGCAAGAAAATCTGTTGTACTAAAAGCCAGCTGACAACACATGCTAAGAGTACAGCTAGCCATAGATGGATAGAAATGTGACCAATTCTGGACGTTGGTGGGGCCGGTTGGTACTCAAGGTGTAGGAAATGGTACTCTGAGATCAAGGAGAGTGGCACAGTCATCATTTGGTTAAGTGAAAGTAGCAAACAACACATGAAGAACAGCAGCAAGGTACTTGCTTAAAGGATAAGTTCACCTTTTGTAACATGTCACATTACACCCATATTCAGTGGAATAGCTCCAGCACTTAGGCTGTTACCTTAAAAGGTTTACACCTTCGAAGAGGGGTGGCTGTATGCAGAGTAACAAGGTAAGCGGCACTTGGGAGACCAGTTGCAAGATCTTTGTCACAGCACTAAACTCTCAGAGATAGCAAAGCCAGTAGTGTCCCTATTCTGTCCCTCCTTGTCAGGAACTTCTCCCTAGAGCTAAATACACTGTCCCAGTCCAGCGTGGATTCTGTCCCTACCCTATCCACTTTGTGAATCTACTCCAACTGCAGTGGAGCAGTACTATTTATTAGCATTTCCCTCACTAAAGATGGCTGCTAAGGTCATCCAGTGTTGTAGTGTCCAATCGGACCAGTGTTCCCCTAGTGACACCTACGGAGGCTTCAGAGGAGCAAGGTTCCTCTCATTCTCCATTTACTCTGTGCAGAGGTCAGCAATATAGCACCATATACAGAGAGGAGGGTAAACCGTACCTACCTACACTCAGAGACCGGTCAAATTTTGATTCTCCCTGTCTGATAAAAGCCGCTCGATCAGCACTACAGGCAATAGACTTCAGTGCTGATCTGTGTATTCGACAGTGAGGGAGTCTCACTGCTGTAACAATGCAATAGCAGGGAAGATTCTCTTATCGACCTCAATTGTGTGGATGGGGGAATTGAATCAATTTTTTTTTTCATTCAGCATGCTGGCTGAATTGAAATAGCTGAATAGTATGTGGCCAGCTTAGGAAGACTATGGCAGACTTCTGAGAGGGAAGAAACTCTCCCTAGAAAGTGTGAGACCAGATAATGAGGGAACATTAGAAAGGATGCTCCTGTGAGATTTAGAAATGACCCAGAAGACAGGCAGGAGAAAGAAAGCCCTATTGCTGGGAAACAGATGTTAGAGTAAACAGCCATGGTGAATCGTGGTACTGAGGCAAGTAACAAGATCCATGTTACCTTTTGGAGAAACACCAACACTGGAGCAGGGGCGGATTGACAACTCATGGGGCCCCCGGGCAATAGGGATCATGGGGCCCCTGTGTCCTTGCCCAAACTCAAAAAAGCCAATGAAAAAGGTACCAGGTGCATCTCAAGGGGCCCCCTACTGACCCCGGGCCCTCAGGCAGTGCCCGAGTTTCCAATGGTCAGTCCGCCCCTGGACTGGAGACACATTTTAACCACTTCCCGCTGGCCTCTTGGAGGGTGGACCTTAGCGCCGAGTGGCCACATATATGTGGCCCTGTGTAAACAACATACCATTCTGAGGGTGCGGCAGGGATCGCTAAGCTCCGATACATACTTGCAGTCAGAAGCTTTCTGATCATGTGACTGCTGTGACAGCCAATCACAGCTGTCACACTATCCAAATGCGCACCTTCATCTCCTGGCTTTTAAAACTCTTAAAGGGCCAGGAGGTGGCCAGTGGGAAGGAGAGTATGTGCTTTGCTCATGCAGGGTAAGCAAACTAAGCTCACTCCAGCAGCATATATCTACAGTCCTTTCACACCGTTGCCACTCCATTCAGCTGCTAGGAGTAAATGATAAGCCCCAGGTAAGCCACAAATAGTTGTTGCACACACAGGGCATTGGACTCCCCATGTGATAGCACTCATTGGCCCAGCATGTCCCATAAAGTGAGTTACATTTTTCTCCATACCCAGAAGTACTAGAAGGTATTTATTTCAGCTTTGCAACTGAACATAGAATGGTAGCGAAGGAGGTTAGTGTGCACCTATGTAGCTCTGCTGTTGCAATGTTGCAACAGTCACCAAAAAGTAATTAATTTACAGAAATTTTGAAAAGGCACACCCTGGCATCTTTCTTTGCATACGAGACAGTTAGAAAGACTCTCATCAAAAATGAAACACGGGTGCAAGAAACTTAACTTCAAGCTTAGTGTAGACTTATAGAAAGAGCAGAGAATAAATCACATGAATAGCATGGGTAGTCTGGAAAGGTCTGTGCATATAATACTATTGTCTTGGTTGCAAAAAAAGAGATTTTGTTTCTCAACAGTTTTATGAAATCTTAGTTAAAAGGGAATAATACATTTTCATAACATTGAAAATGACTTGGGAAGCAATTATATAATATTTTACAGTATATCCATTTTTTTAAATAAAATTAGAGTGTTTCTTTAAAGAACTAGTTTCAGGCAATGCTAAAAATTCTGTTCTATACAATTCATCTGAGAGAACTGATTGGTATGCTGTAGCACGAGAACCTTAGAAGTAGTTAATGTTAAGAGACTCAGCAAAAACGAAAGAGTCATTTAAAAGAGAATAAATAACTGTTCTGCCCTACTGTGTAAGTTATTTTATAAGTTGGACTAATTAATTGTGTGTCTCAGGATGAGAAATAATCCATTGCAAAGTCTACCTGGTCTTATATTCTCCTGTTGATGTTGCAAATGTTTCAATAAAAGAAAAACTGTAATGAGAACATAAAGTACTGTAGACTGCTACTTTCTGAGCTTTGTCTAAAAATTACTGTTTGCCTGGTTGACATGCTGATCCCATGACTTCAGTACTTTAGAAGTTACTGACCAAGAAACACATATTCACAAGGACAGCCAGGCAACTAGCAGACAGGTCAGCAGCTACAGCATTGTATTTATCTCATGATAAATCTCCTTTCATCAAAGAGTGTAAGCGGAGAAATGATCAATTTTTTCAGCTGCTGACGCCAGTTATTAAGTTTGAACCCTCATAACTGGAAAATATAATCGTTTTGGACCAGATTTTTATCTCTGAAAAACTTTCAACTGATCTTTTCTATATTTATTACTATTTATACAGCATTTTTATATATTACGTATACACATTTAATATCAGGTATACAACTGAAAGTGGCTTCCGTGGTGGGTTTTCTATAGAACATGGCAGTAGTTTTATTTCCTTTCAGGCTGTCTCTCTAACTCAGCCTTAACCTTTTTAACATAGGGAACCCTTAAACTACCTTTCCAGGTTCAGAGAACAACTGCTAATAATTACTATATCAAAATACCACAGTACATTAGTGTGATGGTCATTGAAAAGAATGCTCCTTACAATGGTCATTGGGAAGAAAACTCTCTTACAGCTAAAAAGATCATTGTTGATAGTACTCATCTGAGAGGCAGACTTTGCTTGTTGTTCATGGAACCCTAAGCAACCTCTGGAGAAACCCTAGGGTTCCATAGAACTCTGGTTGAGAAAGGCAGCTCTAATTCTCGGTCTATACATTGTCTGTGCAGTACTAGCCCTGCAGAAACTGCTGGATAAGATAGGTGCCTTGTTCCTTGCCCTGACCTCAAGAATCTCAGGCCCTCTGGTACACTAGGTTGAATGTAGGACCATGCAATGTCACAGGAAATCACTAAAAATAGCACAGTAATACCATGCCAATGAAACAGGCGCTAAGCAAGTTAGTAAAAGCAGACTTAATATACCATCAGTAACCAGGGTTGGTAGCAAAGCAAGCATAAAGTTGAATCAACAATGATAGTAACATTCTTTAGCATACAGAATGAAGAGTAGTAATAACAAGCATAAATTGTTATTTGGTTTCCAGATTAGCATAAACAGTAGCAAGGCTGTGGATCTAAACCACACAAGGTTTATATGGATAGATAGGCAGTCCCTCGCCACACTATAGTCTAGGGCAGCGGTTCTCAACCTGGGGGTCGCGACCCCTTTGGGGGTCGAACGACGCTTCCACAGGGGTCGCCTAAGACCATCGGAAAACACATATTTCCGATGGTCTTAGGAACCGAGATGCCGCCGTCGCCGCCACCGCCGTCTCCAGGTGTGGGCAGGATGACATGCCGCCCCTGTCATCTGGACACACCTCGAGATCAATCCTCGCCTGTGATTGGCCGCCGGCACTGTAGCTCAGGAGAGGCACACAGGCGGCCAATCACCGGCAAAGAGGTGGAGCTTGGAGAGGAGGAGCCGAGCGGCACCGCGAAGATCGAGCGAGTGAAGAGGAGGAGAGCGGCCGGAGAAGGAAGACATCTGACAGGTAAGTGTTGGTACCATGGGAGAGGGAGGGAGCGAGCGAGCCCAGGCTGCAGCAGGGGTCTGCAAGGTAAGTATCATTGGTGTCAGTGGGAATAGTGCCCCATCATTGGTGTCACTAATACCAATGATGGGGCACTATTCCTCCCACTGACACCAACGATGGGACACTATTCCTCCCACTGACACCAATGATGGGGCACTATTCCTCCCACTGACACCAACGATGGGACACTATTCCTCCCACTGACACCAACGATGGGGCACTATTCCTCCCACTGACACCAACGATGGGACACTATTCCCCCCACTGACACCAACGATGAGGCACGATTCCTCCCCCAAATGACACCAACGATGGGGCACGATTCCTCCCCCCACTGACACCAACGATGGGGCACAATTCCTCCCCCCACTGACACCAAGGATGGGGCACAATTCCTCCCCCCACTGACACCAAGGATGGGGCAGTATTCCTCCCCCCACTGACACCAAGGATGGGGCACTATTCCTCCCCCCACTGACACCAAGGATGGGGCACTATTCCTCCCCCCACTGACACCAAGGATGGGGCACTATTCCTCCCCCCACTGACACCAAGGATGGGGCACTATTCCTCCCCCCACTGACACCAAGGATGGGGCACTATTCCTCCCCCCACTGACACCAAGGATGGGGCAGTATTCCTCCCCCCACTGACACCAAGGATGGGGCACTATTCCTCCTCCCACTTATACCAATGATGGGGCACTATTCCTCCCACTGATACCAATGATGGGACACTATTCCCCCCCCACTGATACCAATGATGGGGCACTATTCCTCCCACTGATACCAATGATGGGGCACTATTCCTCCCACTGACACCAATGATGGGGCACTATTCCTCCCACTGATACCAATGATGGGACACTATTCCCCCCCACTGATACCAATGATGGGGCACTATTCCTCCCACTGACACCAATGATGGGGCACTATTCCTCCCACTGACACCAACGATGGGACACTATTCCTCCCACTGACACCAATGATGGGGCACTATTCCTCCCACTGACACCAACGATGGGACACTATTCCTCCCACTGACACCAATGATGGGGCACTATTTCTCCCACTGACACCAACGATGGGACACTATTCCTCCCACTGACACCAACGATGGGGCACTATTCCTCCCACTGACACCAACGATGGGACACTATTCCCCCCACTGACACCAACGATGAGGCAAGATTCCTCCCCCAAATGACACCAACGATGGGGCACAATTCCTCCCCCCACTGACACCAAGGATGCGGCACAATTCCTCCCCCCACTGACACCAAGGATGGGGCACAATTCCTCCCCCCACTGACACCAAGGATGGGGCAGTATTCCTCCCCCCACTGACACCAAGGATGGGGCACTATTCCTCCCCCCACTGACACCAAGGATGGGGCACTATTCCTCCCCCCACTGACACCAAGGATGGGGCACTATTCCTCCCCCCACTGACACCAAGGATGGGGCACAATTCCTCCCCCCACTGACACCAAGGATGGGGCACAATTCCTCCCCCCACTGACACCAAGGATGGGGCACAATTCCTCCCCCCACTGACACCAAGGATGGGGCAGTATTCCTCCCCCCACTGACACCAAGGATGGGGCACTATTCCTCCCCCCACTGACACCAAGGATGGGGCACTATTCCTCCCCCCACTGACACCAAGGATGGGGCACTATTCCTCCCCCCACTGACACCAAGGATGGGGCAGTATTCCTCCCCCCACTGACACCAAGGATGGGGCACTATTCCTCCTCCCACTTATACCAATGATGGGGCACTATTCCTCCCACTGACACCAATGATGGGGCACTATTCCTCCCACTGATACCAATGATGGGACACTATTCCCCCCCACTGATACCAATGATGGGGCACTATTCCTCTCACTAACACCAATGATGGGGCACTATTCCTCTCACTGACACCAATGATGGGGCACTATTCCTCCCACTGACACCAATGATGGGGCACTATTCCTCCCACTGATACCAATGACGAGGCACTATTCCTCCCACTGACACCAATGACGGGGCACTATTCCTCCCACTGACACCAATGAAGGGGGCACTATTCCTCCCACTGACACCAATGACGGGGCACTATTCCTCCCACTGATACCAATGACGGGGCACTATTCCTCCCACTGATACCAATGATGGTGCACTATTCCTCCCACTGACACCAATGACGTGGCACTATTCCTCCTACTGCAAAATTACAGTTCTGAAGTAGCAACGAAAATAATTTTATGGTTGGGGGTCACCACAACATGAGGAACTGTATTAAGGGGTCGCGGCGTTAGAAAGGTTGAGAACCACTGGTCTAGGGGATGCCCTAGATGGAGAGGTTTCATTTTTTGAAAATCTCTCACTTTCTAAATTCTCTATGGGTGGACAATCTGAGCCACCTCGGATCACAGCCTATGAACAATGGTGCGGCCAGATCTTGGAACAGAGAGGGGGAATTTCCATAATTTATGAGTCACTTGCCGATGATCCTAATAAACTCCCCTATATGTTGGAGTGGGAAAAGAAACTGTCCGAGAAATGGAATCTAGAAGTCTGGCATAGGGAATTTTTTTTGCTCCTTCCAAGGTTTAATGAATGTCTTCTTAATTGAAGCAAACTTATTACTAGATGGTACACATGCCTAATGAACTTTTATCCATCTTCCTCTCCCCTATGTTTCAGGGGATGCAAACTTATAGGTACTATGCTCCACATTTGGTGGACTTTGGACACAAAATAACAGGTACTGCGGTTCCACAATCCCCGCAGATCTCATTGTTTAACATGCCCATTGTCAAAGTACCTAAGAACATGCAGAGGCTAATCGTTGTCCTCTGGGGAACTAAAATAAAATTTGTGCGATCTTAGAAATGGCCTACAGTTACCCTAACAGCAGCAAGACAGAATTTCTTGGATAATGCTCCAGGACGGAGCAGTTGAGCAGTTAGTATTTTCTAGTATTTTCCAAGGTCCAGAAGTTTGAGAGCATCTGGGAATCCTGGGCTCAGGAGGTGAATATCTCCCTCATTGTTTAGAATGGCTTCCTGTTCCAGGTGATAGGATGACTCCAATGGCAACTAACTTACCTTTCTTCTCTCTCCTACCTACTTTCTTTATAACTTCCTTTTCTATATACTGTACTTCTCTTGGGTGATTCAGAAAGTTTCTTCCCTTCCTAAGAGCTAGGACCTTCCAATCATAATCACCTCTCCCTTTTGTACCTTGAATTAAACCGAGATGTACATTCATATGGTTGGATGTACGTCATCTCCTGCTGTTCTTCCTGTGCATTATGAATATTGTAATGTTCTTGTAAGTGCTGGCATGGCCTTTTCTGTGTTCTTTTAAATTTTTTAAAGTCAGTATGTTCAAATTCATCATATAGTGTTGTAATATTTCACTGCAATTTTCTTTTCTGTATGGTGCAACTTTTTCAACTCAAAATAAAAAATTGTGAACGTAAAACAGGACTTGCAGGATGGTAAAATTTTAGGGGCAGGCCTTTATGTTTTTCTTCTGCGGGTTATTGTTAGGGCTCTTTAAGAAGCATTGGTGCACTTATTGACCGTCTTAATCAACCAGCATGCAGTATGGGGAGGTAGATGTATAACATATGTAAGGCACAGGTGCAGTATCTGTGGGGTAGGTGCAGAATGGGTACAGCACAGATGTAGTATGACTGTGGTATGCTTAATGTCTTGACTCCAATGACTCCATGTTCCTCCTAACAGTGTGAATGATGGGCAATAAGCCATCTCACCAGTCCCTGTGGTTCAGCTTTTGCGGTGGAATGAAACACCTGCCCTCTCTCTCTCTCCTTAGGATGCCTGGCTGTGGGAAGCAGATGGTGAGAGGACACTCTGGTCTCCCTGTGGCAATGATGCAGTGCAATTACTATGGTCTGCATTGCACAACAATGGAAACCATGGTATCTATGGAGTTGGGGCTCAACACGTCAGTATAACCACACAGGTTATAGTGAGAAGTGAATAAAGCTGGCCATAACCAGTTTGGTATGGCATTGCATTGCCTTAGAACCAGCTGCTTTAACCCCTGGATGCCACACAACAGCTCCCATGCACTTGAACAGCTCACAATTGGCAGGCTGTATGCCTGCTGTAAGTGACAGAGGTATAATTCCTGCCATGTCTTTGAAGCAAAGCATCATGGCTGTGGCATGTGTATATCCTCAACCTCTGCCTCTGCAGCTAAAGGGGGTATTGGCTAAGGGGTTGTAGAAACTTTACTCAACTGCAAAGTTTTACTGCCCCCCCCAACCTGACCTGAGATGGAGCCCTAAAAGTGCAGCGAGTCACAGTGTTCATAAATGTAACAGGGAGTTAGGAAATTAAATGTGTAATTTATGCCTTAGAATGTCTGAAGGTACTCTTTGAATTTTGGGTCCCTCAATGTGGCTTAGGTTGTGAAAAAAATCTCATGTGTGTTTTTGCCATACTCGGGGCATAGCCACATTTTTTTTTTGGGGTGTAATTATACATATGCCTTTGCTGTATCTTAGAAATATTTTGTTCATTGAAAACTTTGTGTAAAAAAATACATGTTCATTTTCATTCTGCATTTTTCAAAAACTTGTAGCAAAAAAATTAAAGTAGAGCTCCAGTCAAAGCTGAAAAAAATAAAAAGTCAGCAGCTACAAAAAATGTAGCTGCTAACTTTTAAAAAACAGCCACTCACCTGTCCCATGATCCAGCAGTGTACTCACCGCAGACAGTTTCACTGGCCATTCTTGCTCCCTGGTGCCCGCATCTTAAGTGTGGGTAGCCAGCTGTGACAGCTTGGGACTTAACAGCTGGGTGCCTACTGCGCATGAATGAGTAGTGTGGAACCTTGTGAATGGAGCCTTTGAGAAAACCAACAGGGGCGTAACGCATCAAGCTGGCAGTGCCCTCATCATGCTGGGCAAAGTTTAGATGCCATTTTGGAAAGCTGAGTATGCTAATAGCCTGTGACATGCCCCTATGAACTTTTTAGCATGTGAGTGTAATTGTAACTTTCTTATGGATATAATTTAGCAATCTACACTATTGGATGCTTCTTTTCTTCCTTTTAATATATCTATTCCTGGGAGATCAATAATGACCAGATGAATGCTGAAGATGATCATGGTCTCTAATATAAAAGCTCAACTGACCCTCCTTTTGCAGTGGGATCCATGATATAAGGTGAGGAGATACCCATGAGGTGTGGTGAAGGGCACGGTGGTGCTTGTTCATACTGAAGAAAGTCAGATTGTTGTACTGACAAGAATTAATATATCGGTTGAAGATTGCAGATTGGTTGGTGTATGGGACTCTTACATTGGACTGTATGCTTTTGTTTTGCTTTTTTTTTTTATGCTTTAAGAGTTACATTATACTGTGAATATATATATATATATATATATATATATATATATATTTTGCACATTCACAAAATGATACTGAATACTGGGGGATCTGTTTATGATAAAGGGTTATGGTATGAGGTTATATGATATTTGATTTAGTATGTCATATTGGAAGCTCTTTACCAGTCACATGTCCCAGAAGAATATGGGGAGGGAGGGGGGGAGGACTTCTTCTGCTTACGATCACCTAGGTGATCGCAGCAGAAGTGGGAGTGGGTACCTGTCTAAGCAGAACTTCAAAAAACTACCCTTGACTACCCTTGCCTCTTTGAAAACATCTTGGGTTTTTGCTTTCTGAAATGTGTCCATTTTGTGAGTGTTTCTGCTGTCCTGGTGCTCCAGGGCCTTCAATGTTTGATATGTAGTCAGAAAGGTAGATGTGTAATTTATGCCCCTAGAACACCTGAAGGTACTCCTTGGGTTTTTGCCCTCTTTATGTGGCTAGACTGGAAAAAGTTCCACATATGTGTTCTCACCAAACTCAGGAGGAGTAGCAGAATGTGTTTTGGGGTGTAATTCTATGTATGCCTATGCTGTGTGCTAGAAATATCTTACTAATTGGCAACTTTGTGTGAAAAAATGCATTTTAATTTTCTTTCCTGCATTTTCTAAAAACTTGTGGAAAAAAAATGACATTTTCAAAAGACTTACTATGCATTTCAGAAAATACCTTGGGGTGTTCTTACCTGCATAATTGGCTTAGAGAGATGGGGGTGGAGAAATAGCAGTACACTGGTTTTCCCAGTGAATGGCTGTGTAGGGGGGCTTGTCAGCACAAGTCTGACCATTGGAGGATAGGCAGGCTGTGCTCCTAGCACAGCAAGGAAAGTGACTACACTGGAATTGATGTACTTCTATGCCTAACATGGTCAGTTTTAAATAAAAAAGAAGGGGGACTAGCAGGATCGCCAAGTATATCACACAAAGGAAGAAATAAGAACAGGATACATATTAACACAAACAGACTTATCAGGGATATGAAATGTTTGAGTAACATACATTTTAAACCAGAACTGCACTTTCCAGTTTGTTTGGGCCAGCTTAGCTCAAATGAATTATTTCCATGAAAGAATGGTCTGGCCGCTGGGAATGCTTTAGCAGACTGTAGTAGCTTGTTTTACATACAGTAAGAGCGGCTGTCTTCCTGCATCTTACTAATTGGCAACTTTGTGTGAAAAAATTCATTTTAATTTTCTTTCCTGCATTTTCTGAAAACTTGTGTCTTCCTCCATGGGTACCAATGAACTTCCCTCTGCTGCCAGGAAAGAGAGAAAGTGACTGGTATGGCATTTCAGCCATTCAGGGTCAGCCTTGTAGTGTTATCAATGAGTACAAAGTGTTCTCTGATTGTCTGAGGTGGAATCTGTGACATCATCCACCTGCCTCTCTACTGCACTAAAGTGGGATGAAAACATAATGCAGAGTGGTGTGGCTATCAACATCATCACTGCTGATTTATAAACCTATAGCTTGTCAATCAGCACTAGACCACACCTTCTTTCTGGATTGACAACACTGTCTCTGTTGCTGAAACCCTCCTGCTGTGATCTGCAGTGCCTGGAAGGGGAAGCGTGTGAGACACAAATTAAGGAAGCTTTGGCTCAGTCAGGCAAAGTGAAAGAAGTTTTTGGTTTACTTTATGAGGTTTGTGCATCACATACTGATCGTTTTGGGCTTAGAGTTAGACTATCATGCAGGAGCCTTTAGCTGTACTTCAAAAAAATTTTGAATGACAAATTAATTGACCTTGGATGACTGAGGACATCTAGTGGCAGAAAAAAATTAATATAGGGGTTTGCTCTAATGAAGGGGTGAAGGTGAATATTGCAGATAGTGCTTTCTTTTGTTCTAAACTCCTTCTGAAGGGCCAAATGGATGGTGTTTTTGTCTTTTTTTCCTAGTGCATGTCAAAAAATAAAAACATGTGAATTGTTCCTGTTGGCAAATGTTGCCACTTCTACTTTTCTTCAGTGTTTATACCTATGGAGATCACTTGGCCTTCTGGTTACTCAGCCTTGAGACTATGATAAAACCCAACCGACAAGAGTTTTCCATTTACAGATGCAGAGTAATATGAGAGTTCTAAGTGTAATTTAGATTATTGCATTCTAAAACAAGGTCACATATGAAAAAGAAACAAGTGTAACTATTCCCGATAATAAATAAATGTAATACACTGTGACACTCTTGGGAGACTGGAATTCATTAAGTCCTATATCCATTATCAGAGCTGCATCCCAGAGGCCATTGCTTTGTTCTCCTAACTGCAGCTGCATTTCCCATTTCAAATGTGTCTCTACACTGTTTTAATGAAAGTTTATCCATCTTTACAAGACTTTATTCTATTTTTGGTTATTGCTTTTCAGCATGAATACTAAACAGTGAACTTTCTAGAAAAAAAAAGATAGAAATTAAGGAAAATTATTTTTAGCTGAGTGAAAAAATCTATGACAGTATGTACAAATGTTTATAAGAGTATGTACAAGACAGATCAATAATTTCAGTGTTGTATTAGATCTCAGTACAGGACTGGTAGCTGCTGGAGCCAATCCTAAGGGATAACTGTAGAAAACATTCACACTGGTGCAATGCAAGGCAACACATGTTATACGTGTTGGTGTTCTGCAGTGTCATTTGCTGTATTTTGAATGGTACCCCAATGCACCTAGGTTACAACACAGTACAATGCTTCAGCATCACCGCAGCTGTGCTAGTCAAACATGGTGTAGGACCTATTTTTGGCCTGCATTTTTTTGTTGCCATCTAATTCAAATGAATAGGCTGCTTTAACGCAACACATGCATTAAACACACCACAGTGGACCACACTAGTGTGAATTGGCTTTTACCCATGGTCTGTGGTGACCTGCTTAAGTTTGGCTTTCTCTGTATTCTCAAATGAAGTTTGCTATGGGTTTAAGCTACTTTTTATGTACGCATCTTAAAAGGGAAGTAGAAGTCAACACATATCTTTCATTTTAGATAAAGAAGATATGAGATGGCATGGTTTGTATCTCTGCTTCTCTGCTTGGAAAAATTAACAGTTATAGTGGTCAGTAGGGGAAAACTTTTTGATGGCTACAACAACAGCAATAGTAACACTTTAAAGGGTGGGTTAGAAATTTGTTAGGTTTTTGTTGATATTCATGTCCTGTAGGAAAGGTTTCCTTGTCATGTTAATTGTCTGTAGGACATAAATAGAAAAAAAATATCTCCAACAGGGTGCTAGACAGCTTTAAAATCTGTGAGGAGTGGAAGAATGAAAGACTAAGACTAATCCCTATTGGGTAAAACACATTAGAGGAGGTGGTCCTTGGGCAGGTATTTCTATTGTGGTTGTTCTGTGGAATAAACTTGTATTATAATGATGTAATTGTTGTGCGGTAATATTTCATTCCTTCAATGTGTTTGAAACATCATTGGTTCCACATACCTGGCATTCAGGTGGCAAATACATTTAGCACATGCAACGCAGGAAACGATATTATGTCATCTTTACATACAAAGAACAGAAACAGGGAATTATATCCAGAGTGTATAATAAGTCATAGTATGCTATATCCATATGTAAATTCTGTCAGCCTTTTAGAAACGGTAACTAAATCAACACAATATGCATTTATTGTATTTTACACACACTGTATGAAAATTAGCATTGTCTTGTGAAATAGGAGTTATCTGGCAACTTAGGAAAAAAGTTGACTGTAAAAATCTCTGGTGAATGAGAGAAACCAGGAAAGATTACTATATCATACAAGGAGACATGGTAAGAGAGGTAGAATGCACAGGGACACCCTGGACTAGAGTAACACCACTGAAAATAAAATTTAAAAAAATGTTTTACCCAAAGCTACACTTTAAGACGGTCATGCATGTTGGAATCTGATTTTTTGGAGGAATTGATAAAACTGTTGGAAGGGCATCTCTACATCCAGCATATTGAAACTGATAAAGCAAGCATGTCCTGCTTAGTTGGTCCTTTGAGTTCCCTTGCCAAGTTAGAGTGCACACTGGGGGGTGCAAATCTGGTGCAGTTCTGCATAGAAACCAATATTCTAACTTCAGCTTGTTCAGTTAGGCTTTGATGAAAAAACCTGGAAGTTAATTGGTTTCGAGTTTTTGGGTTTTAGTCAATAACCGCCACTGACTGATGTGGGTAGGTACACATTGTGCTCAATCTCTGCTGTAGCCTTGCAACATAAGCATAAAAAGGTGGGAATCTCTGTGTACAGCAATGTGGCAGTGTTTCTTCTGCTCTAATGTAGTTTTGCAAGTGTCCCTGCTGTCACCCCCCCACCCCCCCAAAAAAAATATGTAACATATTGCAGTTTTTAGATGTGGTGGCTGCGTCAGTTTTTCTTTTTTCAGGCTAAGAAAAATTTCAGAAATTGCAAAAAATATCGACTGGTCTTGCCAGAAATGCAGTTTCCTTGACAACGTTATCTTTCTTGTTTAAACTACAAATCCTAACAATTACCATAGATAACTCGCTTTCTATCCCACAGAGGGATAGACAGTGAGTTATTGGAAGGACCCCCGGGTGAAAATAAGGAATGAAATGGAAAAATGAAAACTAACACAACCACCACATATGAAGACCAAAATGACAATATATTACATTTCTGGTTTTGGATTTCAATATTCTTTAAAAGGGAAAACATCCAGAATTCGCTTGCAAACCCTTTCTTTTTTTGCACTGCAAATGTTTAATAAGCTGCTTGGTTTGTAGTCAGTGATAAAATCTTGCTTTTATTATTATTACCATATGGTAATTCAAAGGAAAAAAAATCTCTTTTAAATTCAATGCATTTATTAGCTGGTTGGCTGTTGAACATTGAAAATGTAAATTATTTGTTAGTGGTACTGCTTAATAATAAAGCAACAAACGTGACCACCACCCCTTCTCTTTTTACTACACATATTTCCTTGTTGCCCTATTATCTGGCTATTATATTTAAGCAATAAAGTATCAAATGTCCCGTAGACTCCTCATTTAAGCACAAACTTTATCACTGACCTGTGCATCTCATTGCTGACCCACAAAGTAGGTCACATTGGACAACTCGGAGTTCACGTATGCTTCAGAAATGTGAAAGTCTGTATTATCAGCAGGCTAATCATAGAGTTTTCTCTGAATTCTTTGTTTAGAATGATTCCTGTATCACATATTATACATCTGCCAAAATATTTCGCTAAAAAAAAAAGGATAGCACTTTCCTGACTTATTTGCATTTCTCTGCCTGGAAGCTGTACTTGGTGTTAAAAGTCAGCAGTACAGTTATTTGAAGTCCTGATGAGCCGAGAGCTTGACTTTGTTCCCATACATTTTATTTGATCCTCAGAAATGATATGAAATTGATTTTGTAAATCAATAGGTCAATTTTTCCGAAACATTGTTTTCTTGGTTCAAATGTCCTCATATTGAAGATCAAGTTTTTGTCAGGAGCTTTTTCTAAATTCCACAGGAAAGAGTCTTATGTTTCCATTTCTGACCTTATGGATTTTCTTTGTCTTTTGTAGGTAAATATTGCCCATCTCAGATGAAGGCGACTGCACTTAGTGTTACCAAAACACAGTAAGAATGCTTTATTTAAAGTGTTTAGTTTCCATAGAAACCCACTTATGACTTTAGTTCATCTAGTTCAAGTTATAAAATTGGATTTTCAGAAATGCACTCAAAATGCCATTGCTTTGGCTCTGTCTGTATGGCAAGATACCATGATGGGCAGAGACATTGAGGTTTATTTACTAAGGTAGCATAGGCTGTCAGGCTGAAAACATTTATTGAATTCAACCAACAGAAAAATTAATAAGTGTAAAAACTGAATGTACAGAACCCTAATCCACAGTTGACTAGAGGGGGGGGGGGGGAAGAAAACCCTTCCTGAACCTCAAGGAAATTCGATATTCCCTGGATAAACAGCCCATAGCGTTAACACTTCAAAATAGTGGCAACTGGTTATAATTTGTGCCTTTAGGAACACGGACAGATTTTTTTAAAAACAATAAGCTGCCTAGAACTAGTCATAAAGAAGTTTATTCCACATTTTCACAGCTGTCACTGTGAAGAAGTCTTTCTATATGCAGAGATTAAACATTCCTTCCTCCAGATGTAAACAGTGCCCCTTTGTCACTTGAATGAGCTTTTTATCACTTATTTAAATGGTGTGATTCAATGTAATCTGATTCAATGACAAACGGAGAAAAGTACATTTTAAGCTTGGAATATAGCCTTCCAGTACCTAAAATGTTTTGGACATCTTCACATCATATGAAAGAGAGTTCCTATTTCCATTTTGCACCATTAGGAGATTAAGCTTCAATAAATATATAAGTTAGTGAGCGCAATCCGACAAGCGACCAATGCACTAAAAGGAACCACAAAACCTTTCTAATAAACTCAAAAGTACAAGGAGTGCAGCGCTGCACTCCTTGTACTTAGGAGATTAAGCTTGTCCTCATTTGAATCTCTTCTGTGGGGTATGTTAAGCTCTCTGGAGAACAAATAATTGAGCCATCTTTTGGGATGGGGACAATAGGTCAGAGGAAAAACCTCCAAAGCATATGGATATTTTTCTACAGAATAAGTGCCAAAGTTTGGGAGGTGATCATATCCCGTCCTGCCTCTAGGTGTATCCGATTCTCTACGGTCCCTGGGTGAGACCCCTTTCGATGACCTCCTTTTTGGATGTGGATGTGTATATGTTTTTTATATTGGCTGATTTGTAAGTGCAAGAAATGCATTCACAATGTATCATATATAATGATTATGGCAATACCTGTTTTGTTTTGACTACATTACTATAGTATATATTTGTACATTTTAAACATGTTGTTTGTATCATATTCTCCTGATGAATAGAACTTTCCTTCATGAAATTACATAAATTATTATGCTAGTTTTGATGTACCCAATAAGTCCCCCGTTTTTGTCTGGAATGCTTACAGTGGTTCTAAAGGCCGAAGGTTTTTTTTTTACCTTAATACTGGGTGCAGCTCCCCTCACATCTCCCTCCTCCCCCATACTTGCCTGATCCCCATCTCGATCCAGCGATGTGCATGAGAACTGCATCTTCCTTGGGTCTCTCTCTACTCATTGGCTCACACAGCAGCGGGAGTCATTGGCTCCTGCTGCTGTCAATCACAGTCAGTGAGCCAATGAGATGAGAGCGGGGAGCAGGGCCGAGCCACTCTGTGCAAGAGGCTAGCAATTGGGGAGCACTGAGCTCCCCACAAAACCATTGCACAGAGCAGGTAAGTATAACATGCTTGTTATTTTTCTTAAAAATTGCAACCTTTAGAATCACTTTAAGTCCCATTTTCATCTAATCTCAGCAGTAATGGTCAAAAGAGGCTGGTAAACTGAAAGAAAGACATCATATACAATGCATCTTAACAATTAAGCCTTTTCTGGTCTTACCTACATGTTCTATCATTGAGATCAGTGGAGAGCGAGAGTAGAAAAGGGGGGTAGTGCTCATGTTAGTTTGCAATGCGTGCTGCAATAGTATTGGAAAGAGGTCCAATGATAAAGTTTAAGACATACAAGTTACCTTTCCAGAGACCTGGACTACTAGAGGTACAGACTTTTAATTGAGGGGCTAGGGGGAGTGGTCTGATCTAGCCATATATGTTAGGTAAGAATTAAAAAATAGTAATACAAATAAATTGCGCAGGGCTCCCTATCAAACCCTTTAAAAAATCAAGCACAACCTTAAATAGTACAAAGACCCCTAATCTTTTCATGTGCATGTGTACACAATCTTCTGTAATAAACTTCACCAAAATGTTCACAGACATCCACCATAGTGCTACTCTACACTTAAAATGCGTATCTTCCACCATATGTGTAAATGGATGTGCGATCACCATAAGAGCTGGACCTCTTTGTCAAGGGGATTTTGCGCTGTATTTTGACTTGTATCACTAGACTTATTTGTGTATGGACTTTTTCTTACATTGAAAATAAGGATTAGAAGAGCCGGCTACTCGTCTTCCTGATTGGTTAACTTTATTAAGCAAGTCATATGTACAGATAAAATAGCTTACGTGTTTCGGCAATAAGCCTTAGTCATGACCATCATTTTTTTTTTTACATTGATTGTTTATAACACAAATTCTATCACTTTTGTTTGGATTATTATCATCTATTTTGATTGTTATATATTTATATCACTTTATTAAACAGTATATAGTTTGCATTTTTTGATCATATATCCATTTAAGAATTAGGGGTCTTTGTATTATTTAAGGTTGTGATTGATTTTAAGGGGTTGCATAGAAAAAGCTGCACAATTTTTGGGGGGCTTTTTATGTTTAATTTATGAATCATTTTGTGCTGGTGAGCTCCAAATAAAGGAATGAGATTATTCTATTTATAGCTGCTTGGGGATATTCATATTTGTTAGGGTTACACCGGTACAGATACTAAGCATTTGCACGAGTTTTTGTACTCCTGCAAATGCTTCGATACCTGAAACCGATACCTTTGTGGTGCAATTTGAGCCCATACAAAATGAATGGGCTCAAATCACACTGAAAAGAATGTCATATGATTTGAACTGAAATTGCACTACTTCAGCTGAAGTAGAAGTGAGATTCCAGCCTGAATCACATGTGATTTCTCTGCTTGTGAGGTGCAATTTTCAGCGCAAGTTGAGCCATTTATTTTGTATGGCTCATATCTCACAGCAAATCACACCGCACCCACAGGGAAACGGCATGTGATTTAGATAGGTATTGCACCTCATTCCTGTTTAAATCACATGCGATTCTATGCAGTGCGATTTGAGTCCATTCATGTTGCATGGGCCAAAATTGCGCCACAAAGGTATCAGTAATTAGTATTGGCGAGTTCTTGAGCACAAGTATCAGAACTCGCCGAAAGAAAAACAGTATCCGTGCAACCCTAATATTTAAGAAAAATAGTAAAGGACAATTTCTAGGCTAATAGGCATGGGATTGTCAAACAAAAGGCATGGGGGCTGGGCAATGACCTGGAGAACCTATACCAAAGATTTTTTTCTTAACTTACTTTGAACATGCCAAAGCAAATATTTTTTTTAAATACATTTCTTGGAGATAAGTGATATTGATAATGATTAAATAAAAATATTAAAAAAGAAAAAAAAAGATCCTAATAATATGCCTAAGAGATGCTCTTAATCTGCCTGGCACATTATTAGGCATGGCACATCTATCTATGTAAACAACCTACTGCAGCAAAACTGACATTTGCAAGGAAAACAAAGGAGTTTATATTGTCAGTAAATAGCAGTTTCCAGCTGCTTATTTCTGTTCATACACAAAGGGGCCAGGGATTTTCTTAATCTATACTAAACCCTTATCCTAGATGAGGGTCTGATATAGATGTTAATGGAGGACCCCCACACAAGAAATAAGTGATATGCGTTCCCCTTTAAAAAAAATACATGCCACAATTTTATCTTTGAAGAGATTTTATTTTTTAAGTCAAATTGGACCCCACCAAAATATAAATATATACTTCCCAAATTCAAATTCCCTTTGTCAACACAGGGGGGTGCTGTGTGCCCGAGCGGGAGTGCAACCCTACCCACCCCCCCACATCTGCTGTGTCCACCGGACACAGCAGAATGAGAATCCTGGTAATTGGGACCGGTGATCACGTGATCGCTATACAATCACATGATCAGAATGAGAACAAAGCTTTTATGAATCAATCTGATTCATAAAAGCTTTGCTTCTGTTCCTGTTGAGCTGTGATTGGTCAACAGCAGTTACATGACACCTGGGGCCAATCACAGCATCCAGTACCATGTGGCCAGCTGGAGCCAATCACAGATCACTATTATATTCACTATCATGACAGTTCAAAGCAAGCTTTGCATTGCAGAGCAATGATCTTCATTGCTCATGCAATGCAAAGTGTAAAAAAAAAAAGAATCCCTGATCACCCCCCCAAAGTAGTGCAATGTTACTATGGCCATTGCATTACTCTGGTGAAAGTATTTAAAAAAAAAATAAAAAAAAGGAAAATAATAATTTTTTTAAACTACTTGCCACCCGTCCACAAACAATGTGTGTGTGAGTGGTGACTCTGAGCAAAGAGACATAATCTTTCTATTTCTGGGTGTGCTTGTGCGTGCGTGCACCCCCCACTGCCCCCTATGCAGTCCAGGGAGAGAAGAATGAACACGGCATGCAGTAAAAGCACTACATTTCACACAGACACCTTAGATTAGCACATTTAACTCTTTGATCGCCCCTATTAACCCATTGATCACCCCATCACCCAGCCAGTGCCATTAGTACAGTGTCAGGATATAGAATTTTTCACTGATCATTGTATTACTGCCACTAGTGACATCAGATAGTGTCAGGGTCAGTTAGTGCTCCTCCCAGCCAGGGTCAGCTAGCGTTAGATTGGCTGCACTCACCCTGTAGGTCGCCATTACTAGTATAAGGTTTGTATAGATCAATATATTCAATTGTTTGTGAGCCAAAGCAACTTATATGCACAACATTACATTGCCGCTCACCAATATTTAGCTCTTGCCAGGCAATTTACATGGAAACCTATCTCAGTTTCTGAATTTAAAACTTTTTTCGGCCTAACCCTCAACATGAGCATTACTAAAAAGAATGAATTGCAGTCATATTGGTCCACAGACCTTATTCATCATATTCCCATGTTCTCTGCTTACATATATGCCCAACATGGACCGGCAACATACTGGTACATCTCTGGACTTTGAGTGGTTATGCTGGGATGATGCCTGCAGCTTTAAAAGCCTACCATCCTGAGTAGAGATGAGCGAATCGAACCAGGCGAACCGGAATTCGATACGAATTTCAGGAAAAATTAGATTCGCGGCGAATCCGAATATTTGCCTACTTCGGGTGCGCGAATCGGATTTTTCCCGATCAGCCGGCAAAAATGTCCCTGCAGAGAGCTCCGCTATTTCTGACAGTTCTCTGACAGAAGGAACACATGTACAGTGGTTGAAACATTGTATCTATTAGTTTCCATTTAGGATACAGATGTTTCAACCGCTGTACATGTGAAGAAGCTGTCAGAGAACTGTCAGAAATAGAGGAACTCTGCACATACACTTTTTGCCGGTTTGGAATTCTTATTTTCATCCTACTTCTTCTTCTTCTTCTTCTTCATCCTCATCCTCATCCTCAGAAGAAGAAGAAGAGGATGAGGATGAAGAAGAAGAAGAAGAAGTAGGATGAAAATAAGAATAATTCCAAGCCGGCAAAAAGTGTATGTGCAGAGTTACTCTATTCTGCAGATACACTTAGAGGAGCTCTGCTGATACACTTAGAGGAGCTCTGCAGATACACTTTTTGCCGGCTTGGAATTAATCTTATTTTCATCCTACTTCTTCTTCTTCTTCTTCATCCTCATCCTCATCCTCGGAAGAAGAAGAAGAGGATGAGGATGAGGATGAAGAAGAAGAAGAAGAAGAAGTAGGATGAAAATAAGAATAATTCCAAGCCGGCAAAAAGTGTATGTGCAGAGTTCCTCTATTCTGCAGATACACTTAGAGGAGCTCTGCACATACACTTTTTGCCGGCTTGGAATTAATCTTATTTTCATCCTACTTCTTCTTCTTCCTCTTCTTCATCCTCATCCTCAGAAGAAGAAGAAGAGGATGAGGATGAGGATGAAGAAGAAGAAGAAGTAAGATGAAAATAAGAATAATTCCAAGCCGGCAAAAAGTGTATGTGCAGAGTTCCTCTATTCTGCAGATACACTTAGAGGAGCTCTGCAGATACACTTTTTGCCGGCTTGGAATTAATCTTATTTTCATCCTACTTCTTCTTCTTCTTCTTCATCCTCATCCTCAGAAGAAGAAGAAGAGGATGAGGATGAAGAAGAAGAAGAAGAAGAAGAAGTAGGATGAAAATAAGAATAATTCCAAGCCGGCAAAAAGTGTATGTGCAGAGTTCCTCTATTCTGCAGATACACTTAGAGGAGCTCTGCTGATACACTCAGAGGAGCTCTGCAGATACACTTTTTGCCGGCTTGGAATTAATCTTATTTTCATCCTACTTCTTCTTCTTCTTCTTCATCCTCATCCTCATCCTCAGAAGAAGAGGATGAGGATGAGGATGAAGAAGAAGAAGAAGAAGAAGTAGGATGAAAATAAGAATAATTCCAAGCCGGCAAAAAGTGTATCTGCAGAGCTCCTCTAAGTGTATCTGCAGAATGTCATTTATGGAAACAAATAGATACAATGTTTCAACCGCTGTATGGAGTGAATGTCCCAGAACTGTCAGAAATAGACTATTTCTGACAGTTCTGGGACATTCCCTCCATACAGCGGTTGAAACCGCTGTATGGAGTGAATGTCACAGAACTGTCAGAAATAGACAGAAACTGTCACAGAACTGTGCTTCTTCTCATCCTTTTCCTTCTTCTCATCCTTCTTCTCATCCTTCTTCTCATCCTTCTCCTTCTTCTCATCCTTCTCCTTCTTCTCATCCTTCTCCTTCTCCTTCTTCTCATCCTTCTCCTTCTTCTCATCCTTCTTCTCATCCTTCTCCTTCTTCTCATCTTTCTTCTCATCCTTCTCCTTCTTCTCATCCTTCTTCTCATCCTTCTCCTTCTTCTCATCCTTCTCCTTCTTCTCATCCTTCTCCTTCTCCTTCTTCTCATCCTTCTCCTTCTTCTCATCCTTCTCCTTCTTCTCATCCTTCTCCTTCTATTTCTTCTCATCCTTCTCTTTCTCCTCCTTCTCCTTCTCCTTCTCCTTCTTCTCATCCTTCTCCTTCTTCTCATCCTTCTCCTTCTCCTTCTTCTCATCCTTCTCCTTCTTCTCATCCTTCTCCTTCTCCTTCTTCTCATCCTTCTCCTTCTCCTTCCTCATCTCCAAGGGCATTTAAATTAAAGGTACAGTGTTCTGCACTAATTTAAAGGCTCTCTGAAGCCTAGAAACCCTTTTTATAAGTTAACTTCGTAGCGAATTAATTCGCATCGAATCGAATTTCTTCCTGGAATTCGCCGAATCAGCCGAATCGAATTTTTGAAAAATTCGCTCATCTCTAATTCTGAGTTATTGTAAGAACAGGGAAACTGTTAGAACCAGTGCTTACTAGTGCTATGGGAGGGAGTGCTATCATGTTCTTTCGAGCTGCACATGAGCAGTGTGTACTCTGACTTGTGGCATCTGCACATGAACAGTGTACACTCTTACCTGTCACAGCCATTGAGCTCATCATAGGTGACAAGAGAGGGTACAAATTGTGCATTTGTGCCTGAAGGAAGAGGACAATGCTTCATTAAATGGCACAGTGACTTAGAACAAAGCAATCACAGGCTATGGAAGATTTTAGGAAGGCTTCTTTTTAACCACTTGGTTACCATCTGCCCGCAATAAACAGTGGAGAGGCGGCCGCTGTAGGCAAAGTGATGTACCCGTACGTTGCTGTCTACTTCCAGGTTTAGGGGGCACGCATGCTTGCCCCCGCCAAGTACCCGGCGGTACACAGTGGGAGCCTGTCAGCAAATCCCAGCCAATGATTCACTGCCAGGACCTGCTTATTGGCTGTGTGCAATCACAGCCCCGAGCTCTGTGTTGGTACAGAACACAGAGCTCTGTACAGAGGGAGCCATCTGTCAGTTTCTCACCCTTGCAAAGCAGATCTAGTAGTAAAAGCAGCACACTTTTCCACACATTACACATAGTTAGGTACACATTTAATTGCTTGTTTGCTCTAGATGTTAACCCCTTCCCAGCCAGTATCATTAATAGAGTGACAGTGTATAGTATTATTATTGATCACTGTATTAATGTCACTGGTGATGTCAGTCGCTATTAGTCAGCTCCCCCCTGCATTAGTTAGTGTCAGATTGCACGCTGCACTATCATGGTCCCGGTATAAGTCACTGATCGCCACCAGTAAACATACCATAGTTTGTAGGTGCTATAACTTTCATGCAAATCAGTCAATATACACTTACTGGGATGTGTTTTCATCAAAAACGTGTAGCAGAATACATTTTGTCCAATATTTATGAAGAAATTTGATTTTAAAAAACTTTTTATTGAATATGTTTTATAGCCGAAACAAAAAAATATTGTTTTTTCATCGGCCTTTTTAAATTTATATCACAAAAAATAAACAAAACAGTGGTGTTCAATACCACCAAAAGTAAGCTATATTTCTGTGAAAAAAAATTCCATTTGGATACAGCATTGCATGACCGTGCAATTACCAGTTAAAGTAGCAAAGTGACAAATGGAAATGAATGGCCAGGTCATGTTGTTTTAGCCTACATTCCAAACTGAAAGGGAGCCCTAGTTGGAAGGTTTGTTTAGTACACTATTTATCCATATCAGACAGCATAATGGGATTTTTGGTAAAGAGAAACTTACACTTTAATCCATATTCCATAACTCCTGTGCTAATTGATTTATATTTCTAAAAGGTGTCTGCACTAATGTAGAAGTAGATACATGGATACCAAACATGCCTATATTACAAGGGCCAGACAGCTAATAAGACACATTAGACATTAGAGATAAGAGATACATACATCAGATATATATCACATATAGTTTCTAACAAATTCTAATTTCATTCTGATGAATAATATGTTGGTTTTCCAAATTTAAAACATACAGATGTTCCCAGGATAGCTGGCACTGTATTAAAATACTCCAGCACACCTGTAACACCCCCCCCCCCCCAGACCTTCTGACTTGTTAGAGATTTCTCTCCAACACCCTTCCAGGAGATAGGAAAAAGCTGCTTCATTTGGCAGGTGGGCATCCTTTTTATGATCTTTTTATGATCAATAGCACAGCTTTCAATCGGTCCTGGATGAACTTCCATACTATCTAATAGCACAGCCTTCAATTGGTCCTGGATGAACTTCCATACTCTCTAATAGCACAGCCTTCGATTGGTCCCGGACAAACTTCCTTACTCTCTAATATCACAGCCTTCGATGGTCCTGGAAGAACTTCCAAACTCTCTAATAGTATTGGTCCATTGGCCCCCCACTGATCTAGGTCCCTGAGTGCAGGAGGTATTGCATCTGTGTTGATAATATGCAGTACCAGGGAGAGAGGCCAAGTAGATTTCATCTGGACTAAACAAATAACAGTGTCTTTTTTCTGAGACTGAAAAATGGTTACACATTTTCTGAAGAGCTTTTTAAACTTTTTTGATAGTCTGCTATATTGGAGGGAGAGAACAGACAGTTTTTATGCATAAAGGACCCTGAATTATGTGGAGAGTATAGAAATGATACTGACCACCATGCCACCCTAATTTTCTGATAGCCGGTAACAAAATTGATCAGTTTTTAAACCTCATATCGGTTCTATGCATTCATACAAGATGACACTTTCCAGTTTAGGAGGAATGCAGAGCACCACAATCCTTAGTTAGCTAGGATCTTCAATGGAGGCCTGACAAAAATGGTAAATCCATAAACAGATTAGACAGCAGTTTGAGCAATACACATCTCATCACAAGAATAGTAATCTATACCAACCTAGAGCTGAACTTTCATATATCCCGATTTCTCACTTCAATTCATATTCCAGAACATATATGGTATTAGAGTTGCCTGGCTGTAGAAGAATATACTACTTAGACACTAACCATGCAAATAATACAAGGGTTGGAAGGCTTATGAGACACATAAGACCTTTTAAGAGAAATATACTGTACTTCAAATATATATTTGATATATTTTATTTGGTATATAACAAATTGTAATTTCATTCTATTAAATAATATGTTTGTTTCTGGGTTGTAACACCTTGTCATATGGGAATACAGATGTACCCAGGATAGTTGGGGACAAGAACAAGCTGCTACATTTGGCAGCAGGGGCTCTTACAGTATTTTATAATTGAAACCACTATGGATACTGAGGATTGCTTTCTTAGAACCAGTGACCCTTGCAAACATCAGACTGGACTAACTCTGCAAGTGGTCTCAACTCTGCACTGAGCAAAAGACAGACAGCCTTCACTTAAGTATTTTTAACATTGAGAACCGTTTTATTTTCGTGTTGATTATGTATGTTTTTAACAATCTATTCTGCAAATATTTATTGCAGTTTTCCTTTTCATTAAAATAATATTTTCAAATTGTTATGCTGAATCTCTATAATTTAAAAACATTGCCTCTTTTGAAAAAGCTATGATAGCGTAAATTCTGATTAATTTCTTTCTGGACATGGCAGAGTGATACAAACATTTTTTTAAAGGTGAGAAATACAAAAGTCGATGATGTGAACAGCATGTGTTTCAGTTAAAAAAAGAAGTGGTGGCTACTGTCTGAGAAGGATTAAATGCTCAAATAACCTGCCTCAGTGATGATCGCGCTACTAGATTTTAGAATGTTGTAGTGTGAGCCAAAAAATCTTTGTACAGGTTGAGGCTTTTTATCATGCACTTTATTTACTGTCATTAATTTTGCAAAGTGAGCATACACTTTTAAGCTTGCTAAATGACAAGCCTATAGTAACCAACTTTCTCAAACAGCAACCATGTTTCTAAATAATAAACCAAGAATCCTACTGCGGAAAGCTGAAAACAACTTACAGGACACATTCTGTATAGCTTCAGTATATGGGTGCATACGGTGTATGAGGCACTCTGTCAGTACTGATCGAGCCCCACTGCCATAATGACAATCTGAAAGATGTAGTAATTCAAAATCACTAGAATGCTCTACTGGGTTACAAAAACACACTTTTCCTTTTCTCAATATTTACAAAGCCAGTTAGCCTCTGTGTCACTTTCTGTGTGTAATAATTAATAGCAATATTCTTGACTAATTATTATGTATATGCAAGAGAACAGATTAAGTAAGTGCCCAAATGTTAGTCAGCTACAGACAGGCAGCACAATGGGTCCTGATGGCAGCAGGTGTTTGATTTGTATAAAACATTTGTGCCCTAGTTCTCTGCATGATACTCTGCATTCCAAATTTACAGGCAATACCATGATTGGCAGAACCAGCAGGTGAGGGCCAACTAATAATTACAGAGCTTCTGTGCAAAATAGACCCTGCACAGCTGTCATTTATTTGCTGAATGTGTAAAGTATATCATAGTTAATTTTCTGTGTCTATTAGTGTCCAGTGAAGATTTGTTATACATATATTTGTCATTTAAATGCTATATATGTTCTCCATGCTATAGGTGAAAAGCTGTGAACTATGGATACATTTAGCAAACAACTGGCTCTACATAGAAATAGATTGTATACAGATCAGTGGAGCTGTTCTTAAAAAAGGAAAAAAAAATTCAAGTGATATAGGTCACAGTACTTGCTTGATTTTAATGTTACCAGTAAAACTAAGTCCCCCCCACTTAAATTTTACGGATAATTCATACCAGCTATTGCGTTACAACTGGTATGCGGTGTGGTCCGATGGGATTTGCACATCACTCTATTTACTTTCTTAAAAAATTAACTTTATTGGATTGTCACAGAAACCTTTCATTAAGTTCAATTGCAGGCCGTGCTGTCTGAGGTGGTGGATTGGCTCTGCGCTACGCTGGAAAAAAGTACTACATGCAGTATTTTTTGCAGCACACTCCACCTGCACACCATTACAAGGTGGTGATGTGAACTGAACACATAGGAGGCAAGGCATTTCGACTTGTCATGTGGTGGGAGTACGCTGGAAAAGCTGCCCAATGCAGTCACACGACCTCGTGTCTGAATTTAGAGTCATCTGTTAGCATAAGTTAACAGAATCTGAAAGTCAGACTAAACCTATAAATACGCAATAGATGTTGCCATGACTGCTTTTTGTGTAAAGGTATTGTGCTGCATTGGATATAGTTGAAATTGCATTACTTTTGCTTATCAATATAGCTACACCTATGATTTTATCTTGCTGACACCATTGGATATTCTTTCATTAACATGGTCATTGCACTGAACATCTGGAAAACCAGTTCCCTGAAAAATAAGAGACCGTGTACTCGCCTCTCCAGAGACCCATGTCTCCTACCTGTCCTCCACTGTAGTGCTTCATTAAAACTGTAAAGTGCCAAATGACTTTGTCCCCTGTCTCACACTGTGATTCCAACCACCCCTATGGACTGTATGCATAAGTGATGTAAGGGTCGAAGGAATGAACCACAGCATGCGACAGGGCACACAGGTATCCAACACTCCCAGAAATATTGAATAGCGATGAGTCCTACGGAAGCTCCAATGCAGAAAGGGGGAAGGGAGGGAGTTATGGTAGGAGACATAGACCATCAGAATGGTGAGCCTTTTTGCAGGGAACTGTTTTTGACAAATGTTTAGAGTAAACACTGGAACTTTAATAGAGACAACACAATAAAGTCATATTGATACAATTGCGTAGTAGTATATTGTACATCGACAGTCTAGTACGTGTTTCTTAAAAAAAAACACATTTTACATTTTTCTAATGGTTTTGAACTGAAAGCTGACAAGAATCAAAATTATTTATTTTTTCACTTGTATTGCAAAGCCTGAAAAAAAAAAAAAACGTCAGTCTTAGGGTAATTCCAAGTAACATGACCCTCTAAGACGCATTTTTATGTGAGTGTGTTTTTAACCTTTTGTATTGTAATACATTGCATATAGAGAGAACTATTAGTCTTCCTTTCTATTTTATGCCATTCCTATGATTGTAAGTTGTGGAAGATGTCTGCTGGAGGAGTAATTACTGAAAACAAATCTGAATTGCATGCACATATATGGATTAAGCTATATTGATCTCTTAGGAAGCCTTGAGGTCCAATACAGGGGTGAGGGAACCCACATAACACTGAGTTTAGTGTATGCTATTATTTATGGAGGAGAGTCATCACCTATATTATTACAGAATATCCTGGCACATTGCACTACAGAAGCTTTTTTTGTTTTGGGCTTATTTATTATTCACTTTTGGTTATTGCTTGGTATGTGAGGACACTTAAGTGTTTCCGCTATAATTTCGGAGGGTCTATAGTGATTTATGCACTTTTTATGCATGTTTTATTCTATTAAATGTGAATATTCAGTATCACATTTGATGTAAATTCATGTAAATTATATATCTCTGGTAACATTGCACAATTTTATGTTTTGAAATTGTAGAAGGGTGTTGTTGTATCACGTCAAACAACAACAAACAAAAAAATCCCAGCTGAACTTCCCAGCCAGCCTGCAACAAACCAAATTTTCCTGTCTAACAGTTCACGTTAAAAACAGGGGTATAGTTTGCACACATTTGCAAATACATGTGTAAGCTGCAGAGCCACTTCATGGCATCTCAGTATTATCTGCAGTCCTAGCTCTATGTATTTTGAGAGCCTCAATAATACTCCATAATAAGCACATATATAACTAGAAAATCTACAATTTCTGGGGAAATTGTGTGGAGTGTTCTTGCAACCAACCCTAACCAAGTGATTGATGAAATGTAAGCAGTGCACATGGCAAGCCTGATAGAGTGAGAAATGCATTTCAACTTTTATTTTGCAGCTCACAGTCCAGCCTTGGTGACTCAGCTGCCTGGTGAGTCATCTTTGGTTGCTATGGCAACTCACTCAGTCAGTCACAGAAAGCTGACAGGCTTTTGTAAACACACTGCTCCAACTTGCCAACTTCACTGGCGATTGCCATCTTCAAACACTTGTAAATTTTGATGTATAGTATGTCTCTGAAATATTAAAAATGAAGGCACAGTCGCAGTTTAAAAATGTCCCTTCAAATTTCAGGTGGCTGTGAGTGAAGTTTCAATGAAAGTCAATGGGAGGGGTGAGTTGCAAACAAATGGTCATATTTGTCAGGAATATGGCTTAGCCGTGAACATTTTTAGTGACAGCAGGGTTAGCTGAACGTTTTGATATAAGATATGTGTAGGTGGGCTTGAAAATGAGGGAGTGATGGCAGTTTAGAAATCATGTCCTGATTTTTCCTTCCACACTCTAGCTTTGTCAGTTCTCACTCTAGTTGCGCCATTCATTCTTATGGGACACATTTCACCACAAAAACAATATTTCGTGAACCATTAGGCGAAACGTTCCACAAAGTAATAGCACACCAATCGGGAACAATCCGCACGTTTCCGTATATTACTGTCTATGTAGTGTAAAAACTGTGGGAGGAGGTAGGGTGGTAAATTTGGCTATAATAAGAATATATATATATGTGAGATAACAGTAAGGGGTCTGCCATGCAAAAACACTTAAAAATGAGAGAGGTACATACAGGGAACAACCATCATGCTCAACGTCCAAGTGTTCTGGAATGGGGTCTAGGCTCAGAGAAGTTTTTATTGCCTCAGTGTCACTGAACAGTGAGATATCTCCTCACATCAGTATCAATGAACTTCCTCAGAGAGATCCTGACGTCAGTATCACTGAACTACCCAGAGAGATCCTCATGTCGGTATCCCTCCCGTCAGTAATCACTTCCCCAGAGAGATCATCATGTCAGTATCACTGAACTCCCCAGAGAGATACGTCGGTATCACTCCCGTCAGTAATCACTGAACTTCCTCAGAGAGATCCTCATGTTAGTATCCCTCAGGTCAGTATCACTGAACTTCCGCCAGAGAGATCCTCACCTCAGTGTCACTGAATTGGCCCCAGAGATCCTCACCTGGTGTCATTGAGCTTTCCCAACCTCTCCAACTGCTAAGTAAGCTCAGACTCTTTTTAAACCGCTCGAACTACCAAAATATAAACCTATGGAGAGTCAAATTTGAATTTACCATTAAAATCTTTCTTCTGGGCTTGTATGTTCACATCATAATCTTTCTGGCTCTATAAACCCTCTAAAAACACAAATAATTCAGATTTGATCAACCCTGAGGTGGCAAAACCCATTTCCCAGAATCCTTTGCAAAGATATGAAAATGGGCAGGTTCAGCCAGTAGCATTCAAATCATACCTCTGCTGATAACTGTCACCAGTGTGCTTATGAGAGCTCTCAACTGAATTTTCATGCCATAGCTGGACACAGGAGCAGGACCACGGCAACTGCCTGTAAAATGACAGCTTTCTTAACTATAAAGGGGGGGGGGGGGGTATTCTGCTTTAACAAAGCCTTCATTTTTCCTTCATGTAATCCTCCCAGCACTTTGTTACGTGGCAATTTAAGTGTCTGCTGTCATCTCAGGAAGTAGCTGGTGCAGCCTCTCGTTATATACAAGTATAGAATTGAAATTCAGGAAACCTCAAGGTGGTAATGTTGTGTTATTAACCAGTAACCTACAGTGCACTTCTACCCCCTTCCTGCCTACAGGGCACTTATACCCCCTTCCTGCCCAGGCCAATTTCCAGCTTTCAGCGCTGTCGCACTTTGAATGACAATTGCGCGGTCATGCAGCACTTTACCCATATGAAATTTTTATCATTTTTTTGTGACAAATAGAGCTTTATTTTGGTGGTATTTAATCACCTCTGGGTTTTTAATTTTTTCTTAAACAAACCAAAAACCACTGAAAATTTAAAAAAAAAATGTTTTTTCTTAGTTTTTGTTATAAATTTTTGTAAATAAGTGATTTTTCTCCTTCACTGATGTGTGCTAATGAGGCTGCACTGATGGGCAATGATAGGCTGCACTGATCGACACTGATAGGTGGCACTGATGGGCACTGATGAGGAGGCACTGGTAGGTGGCACTGATGGGCATTGACAGGCATCACTGATGGGCGCTGAAAGGCAGCACTGATACATGGCACTGATATATGGCACTGATAGGCAACACTGATAGGCGGCACTGACTGGCACTGTTAGGTGGCACTGACAGGTGGCACTGATGCGCACTGATAGGCAGCACTGACTGGCACTGATAGGTGGCACTGATTGGCAGCAAAACTCCGCTAAATGCTAATGCAAAAATGCTTAAAAAAGCTGAAAAACACACATTTTTAACATGACTTTACACAGTTAACGTTACCAGCGTTCTGAAAATCCTACAGCAAAGAGCTTTATATTGCGAGAATCACAAGACCCAGACCTACATTTTGATGCATAGTATGTCTCTGAAATATTAAAAATGAAGGCACAGTCGCAGTTTAGAAATTGCCCTTCAAATTTCAGGTGGCTGGGAGTGGAGTTTCAATGAAAGTCAATGGGTGGCTTGAGTTGCAAACAAAAGGTCATATTGTGAAAACAATCAGGACTATGGCTTAGCCGTGGACATTTTTAGTGGCAACAGGGATTGCTGAACGTTTTGATATAAGATTTGTGTAGGTGGGCTTGAAAATGAGGGAGTGATGGCAGTTTAGAAATCATGTCCTGATTTTTCAGCTCACACTCTAGCTTTTGTCAGCTCCCACTCTAGTTTTGAGCATTCCGCCATTCATTCCTATGGGACCAATTTCACCACAAAAACGGCGATATTTCTTGAACCATTTGGCAAAACGTTCCACAAAGTAATAGTACACCAATCGGGAACAATCCGCACGGTTTGATATATTGCTGTCTTTGTAGTGTAAAAACTGTGGGAGGAGTTAGGGTGGTAAATTTGGCTATAATAATAAGAATAAGAAGTAGAAAATCTACAATTTCTGGGGAAATTGTGTGAAGTATTCTTGCCTGCAGCAGTAGTCTACAACTGGAGTGGGCGGAGTAGCTTTGGTCACTCTGCTGGCTGCTGACACAGCTGGGTTCCTATGGCAACTCACTCTAGTGCAAGCTGAGAGGAACGTTTATAAACAAACTGCTCCAACTTGCTCAGTTCACTGGTGGTTGCCATCTTAAAATGGTTGTAGTTTTAAAAGTATAAATCCTACAGCAAAGAGCTTTATATTGTGAGAATCACAAGACCCAGACCTAGATTTTGATGAATAGTATGTCTCTGAAATATTAAAAATGAAGGCACAGTCGCAGTTTAGAAATGTTTCTTTCAAACTTCAGGTGTCTAGAGTGGAGTTTCAATGAATGTCAATGGGCGGCGAGATTTGCAAACAAATGGTCATATTGTGAAAGCTATCAGGACTATGGCTTAGCCGTGGACATTTTTAGTGGCAGCAGGGATAGCTGAACGTTTTGATATAAGATATGTGTAGGTGGGCTTGAAAATGAGGGAGTGATGGCAGTTTAGAAATCATGTCCTGATTTTTCCTTCCACACTCTAGTTTTGTCAGCTCCCACTGAAGTTGCTCCATTCATTCCTATGGGAAAATTTCACCACAAAAACAGAGATATTTTGTGAACCATTCGGCGAAACATTCCACAAAGTATTAGCAATCCAATCGAGAACAATCCGCACGTTTTGATATATTACTTGTCTTTGTAGTGTAAAAACTGTGGGAGGAGTTAGCGTGGTAAATTTAGCTATAATAATAAGAATATATTTGTGAGATAACAATAAGTGTTCTTGCAAGAACACTTAATAATGGATAGATTGAGGGCAGGTATGCCTGGAGGATATAAACAAATGGCAATAGCCCCAACCTATAACTGTCCTTTGTAGCAAGAAGCACATGGAAGGGCGAATTGTGTAATCACTCATTGGTGTGTGCTTGCTACTCACTTTAGGGAGTTTACTGACTGCCCGGATTGTTTTTTTTTTACATGAGAAAATCTTTAATACATTGAAAAGGTGAGAGCCAATGTTACAGACATTATGGTCATTCCATGGGCTTAAGAGATAAAAAATAATATGTCTAAATGGATTCTTTGAAGCAACATATAAAACAAGTATAAAAATACATATCTAATATTATACTGTAAACATAACACTTTATATTACAATTGTATCTTCTGTATTTGACTGCAGGGTTTGGATGTGTTTCAGAAAATAAAGGATGTCTATTACATATAAGAAATAAATCCAAGGGGTATCCAACTGGACTATGCCCTGATTGTTTTTTTGTTTATTTTCTTTTGCCTCTCAGACACATGCTGTTCCATTGACTTGCACCTTCAGGTTGGAAAACATATTCAAATCCCTTCAACAGCTAGAGAGAAAGCAGGAGTTGTGTTATCTTTTTCTGCAAACAAAATGAGGACAAGTGCTTCACTGCTTTGTGATCTTAAGAGTACATAGATATTGCAGCACTAGAGCAAAATTTTCTTTATATAACCAGGGAAAGAGGAAATAATCTACAGCTCTCTTCACACAGGGAGGTTTGTCAGTGGTTTGCAACTGGTCAAACAATTTTTGGGAAAACAAACAATTTGGGGATAGACAGCAAGTAGAAAAGGCTTTCTCTCCTTTCCATTCTTTTATGCCCCCCATTTTTCTCCAGTCTGTTCTTTTGCCTATCTATTTTTTTAGGTTTCTGTGGATTTTTTGAAATACTATTCTTTGGACAGTTTTTTTTTCTACCATTGATTTGTATTGCTTTTTGTTTATACTGTAAATTAATAAAAAGCAGATGACCTGTAGAAGTATCACTATTAGATTCTAAACACATGTATTGAACAAACAAAACATTGATTTGCTATAGTTTTAGAATGTACATAAGGAAACTTAGTCCATCATTCATTTGCTTCCTAAGTAGATGCTAAGAGATTTATAACAGATTATCCTAACATCATAAACTTGACAAGTTGAGAGGAAGTTCCTACCCCCTTCCAATAAATAAACTTGATCATTCTCTCATAAATCTACGTTGTTCGTAAAATGAAAGTTTTGGCATGCATAACAATAAATAGGTTCTTAATCACTGTGCTAGAGGTGAAAGTGATTTAATGGTGAATCCAGCAGAGTAAGTTAATGGCCCTAGAAATTATAATTTAACTAATTTTAAATGGATGCATAAACCTCAAGCCACTAGTTCGTATTTTTTGTATTAAATTCCTTATGGAAATTAAAAACAGCCAGTTATTTTTATAAGTGCACCTAAAACTGATATTTTAGTTATAATACATGACTAAAAGTCTTGTGACATGGTCATGTATGTATACCTCACACATATAATTTTGGGTGAGTACAAGCCTAAGCACACACCACATTGAGTTTCCTCCCCAAACTTTATTGCCTGCCTCCATCTGCATTTTAGACCACAAGACATCCCAAGCTCTGGATTTTTGAGCAGTTAAAGCATTAACTAATCTGGCATTCCAACAACTTCAGGACAAATGCCTTGGTTAGAACCTACAAGAAAAATGTGTGGTGAGGACATAGACACTCATGATTTAAGAATGTCACTACAAGGGGCAGTAAATACAGGTAGTATTTTTAGGTTGATTTACTAAACGCATATTGACTGTTCGCTTTGCACAGGAAGCTGCCCAGTGCAAGTGACTTTTTCCCAAAGCTCAGTAAACGTGACATTTTACTTTGCAAACAATAGCCAACCATGTGCAAGGACAATTAAAAAACTGAATTTTTTTATTCTTGTAAATGATTGAATAATGGATAATTCCCTTGAAAAATGCAACTTCCCCTGCAAAGTGAACAGTCTATTTTCCTTTAGTAAATCAATTGCCATGTGTCAGTACTTTGGAAGTGTTCAGATCTGAGGGGCATGTGTTTTCATGCTACATTAATTCCTGGAGGTAGAATGTTCGAGTAACTATAGGAGAGTTTTTAACCTCTCTTTATGTCACACAAGGGGAATGATTCAAACTTTCATGTGTGGGAGCACCTAGGTTAATTACTTAGGTTGGGGTTCTGCTCCTAACACTGAGCACTCAAAGGAAACACAGGTAGAATTTCCAACAAAAACAAGAAATTGTAGCTCTTTTGGTCCATTTTTCATCTGTCCGTTTATGGATGAAAAATAGACATCTATGGACTAGTGTATGTAAACGGATGATCATCTGTTCACATCTGTTAATGTCCACATCTGTTAACCCTATTTTTCTTCCGTAAAAACCCCCCGGAATGGATGAAAAATGGATGCAAATGGATGTAAACAAATATACAGTCTGTTTTTGCATCTGTTTTTGCATTGGTAAAGGATGTAAAAAAGTGATGTAAAAACTAACTAGAAACTGATGAGAAACTGATGAGAAACTGACAAGACACTGATGAAAAAACTGATATAAACTGATCCATTTTTTCTTTGAAAAAACATGACTGAACTGATGAAAAAAATGGAACGCCCATATGAAAGGCCCCGTAGGAAGATTAGCACATATCATATTCTGTGGAGATTTACTGTAGAATAAATATGCATATATTGCCAACAATACATTTAACAAAAGTACAGGCAGTCTCCAGGTTACAAACATGATAGGCTCTGTAGGTTTGTTCTTAACTTGAATTTGTATTTAAGTTGGAACAGGCACATTTTTTAAGTGTAACCCCAGCCAAAAAATACTTTTTAAGGTTTTTGGATAGCATAGGGAAGGGTTATTATTATTATTATTATACAGTATTTATATAGCGCCAACAGTTTACACAGTGCTTTAAAACATAATGGCAAACCCAGTGGGAAAAACGAAACATACACAAAATAACAGACCTCTATAAAGACCACGCCCTGCAACCATTTCAAATTCTCCAATCCACGTTCAATTTACCATCCACGGAATACTTCACCTACTTAAGGATTGCCCACTGTATGCAAACAAAAAGTATACCTCACACCACAAAAATCCCTAATACTGCCTACCTTTTCTTTACAAAGCCACAATACCCAGGTAAAGGTATCTCCACTTTCTACAATTACATAATGAACATTCAATTCGCTTTAAAATCTACTTCCTTATCTAACTGGGAAAAAAACCCTCTCAGAAACAATTACACCACACGCATGGAGCACCGCATTTGCTACCACTTACAAATCATCCCGCTGCAGTTCACACTGGGAAGCATACTTAAAAATTCTCCACCAATGGTATCTAACCCCAGTCAAACTTGCCATGTATTACACAAAACACTCCGCCTCTTGTTGGCGACAATGCGGAGACATAGGTTCAACAGTACATATATTATGGTCCTGTAAATCAATTAAATCCTTTTGGAAACGTGGCTTCCAACTAATCTCTGACATAACCCAAACAGTGATCAACCCAAATCCTCTACTTGCGTTTTTACATATTGGGATTGAAAAATTCCCCTATACCTCTCGCACCATAATTGTCCACATACTTTTTGCAGCAAAAATCACTCTAACCAGATTATGGAACACCACTACTACCCCTTCTCTCAAATCACTAATTACGGATCTTAATTTCCAATGCGAAATGGAAAAAAGATCGGCCCTCAACAACTCCACCCAACACAAATTTAACTCCCAATGGACTAACTGGTTAAAACATCCCAATTGCTCAGTACAAACCTGATTTTGTACAAACAATTGAATTACACATCCATTTTAGATTGGTACCCCTCCCCTCATCCCACTATAACTTCCTCCTCCTCTCCTTTCCCTTCCCTCTTCCTGTTCTCCCCATGTTTATACCCCTCTACCATTTTCTACACCTCACCAAAGTTCAGTATATATCCATGTCTACCTATGTTACTATTGCCTTATTCCATGTCCCCAGCCAAATGGTGGGGTACACATGCTTCAATAATGTATTGTATGACTACAATTCTTATTGCACTGAACGTTTTTATTATAGCATTACCCTGTTATTGAAAATTCTCAATAAAAACATTTTGAAATAAAACATAATGGCAGACAGTACAATTACAATACATATTAATACAGAAGGATTCACAGGGCCCTGCTCCTTAGAGCTTGCAATCTAAGAGGGAGGGTCGAGATATACAAAAGGTGATAACTGTGGGTGATGGGCTGATGGACAAAATACATGTACACTTGTTAGGTGGGGGCAGGATAGGCCTCCCTGAAAAGAGGAGTTTTCAGGGATCTAGGGGGTTAAAACCTCTCTAACATTTGTTTTGCTGTCTGTGCCCTGAAAATTTCACCTCATTTTCTGTCCCTGTGACAATTGGATTTAGAAAATTTTAAGTTGTCATGGAAACAAGGATTGGTGATAAAGCTTCAGTAGAGACACATTTTGCCAATGATAACTTTTACTGGAGTGAATTTCCCTTCCTAGGGGTAGATTTCTTCTCACTTCCTGTTTTCTCCTTCCATTTGTAAGTATAAGTCATATGTAAGTCAGACGTATGTAACTCGAGGACTGCCTGTAATAGAACATATGGTATGTACCATTTCAGGGAGCTAAGGCCATCCATGTACTGTATATCTCAATATGTACACAAATATAGTAAAATACTTGTTGGTATCAAAAACAAACAATGCAATATATTGCAGCTTACCAGTTCTAAAATGAGGATTTTTTTTTTTAGGATTTTATTCCTTAATTTTAATTTGACAATCCTATAATAATCACACTTCCTGTCTCTAGCCGGTTAAGCTCGCTCACTCCACTGAATCCTTGTAGGAAATAGTGATTGCCACCCAGGCTGGACCTTAAATGTGTTTGCCTTTGTGTACCACCATTGCAAGTGGGGGGAGGGGTGATAAGATTAGCAGTTAACACAAGAAAGATTAAAATCGTTTTTGATTCCAGTTCAGCTCACAGGAAGTGAAAAAACAGCAATTCTGGCAAGAGCATTAGAAAATGTCTGTACTTTCTGTAAATGTTCTTACCTATACTTTAAAGAACCTGTCACCTTGCCCATGTAGGGCAAAGTGACTTTGTGTAAAATGCACCTCCAAAACCCCAAATACTCACCATGCCAGTGTTTTCCCTCTTCTCCCGTCTCTGTTGCAGCTGGCACTAAAATGGGATAACATTAGCTGAGGTCAGATGCTAAGGGGAGAGATAACCTCACTCTGTCAGTAATATGACAGTGCTCAGGCCTAGCAATTGGTTGCTAAACCTTAGCACTGTCACAGAGGTGCAGGTCCTAAGTTCTAGCATGGAGCACACCTGGAAGCACCTGGAATTTTTTCCAGCTGACGATGTTCAGAAGGTGCTTATTTCAGTAAATGGCATATTGGGTTCAAATTCAGAGGTGTTTCTGTAAGGGACATTTAGCAATACCGTCACAAAATTTGGCCTTCTCAAATTGTTGGCATAAATGATACTCAAGCTTTTAAAAATTAGGTACAGAAATCTTAATAAGTTACTTAGGGCATGTGTAGGACATACAGTACGGGGTTGATTTACTAAAATTGGAGAGTGCAAAATCTGTAGAGTGCAGTTCTATATAGAAACCTTTCAGCTTCCAGATTTTTTTTCTGACAACACCTATTTGAACAAGCTGAAATTAAAAGCTGACTTTTATACCTACTACAAACAATTCCAATTAAATTGCCCAACTCCTTCTTTAAGTCTTACAAAACATTATGTACCTCATTTCTATGGTGCAATAAATGCCCTAGAATTGGTTTTGAACAACTAACCATGCCTAAAACGGGTGGAGGTATAGGGCTACCTGACATCTCCCGATATTACCAAGCTTGTCAAATGGCAAGAATAGTAGATTGGTCCACGAACCATGCTTGTAAGGCCTGGGTTGAAGTGGAAGCTGCTTTTTTGGGGACCCCACTCGCCACTTCTCCCTGGCTACAAAAATCTCACATTCCATATGAGCTCAAGGAACACCTTCTTATAGGCCCTACTTTGTCCTGTTACCACCAGATCAGCAAGAATACAGCATTCTCATCCACCCCAGGTCCACTCACTCCTGTCAGACTGAATCCAGACTTCCCCCCGGGTATAACAAACAAGAGATACCTGTGCTCAAATCCCAACAGCTAATGCATGCATTTATCCATCAGGTGCTAAAGGGGTGTAACCACATATTAACACTAGATATTCTGAAGGTATAGGGATACCTCAGTGAACTAAATATCCCTATTTATTGCATAGTTTGCTTGAAAGGGTATATACCAGTGTGCAGAGGATCCTTCAGAATTTCTAGTGTTAATATGTGGTTACACCCCTTTAGCACTTGATGGATAAATGCATGCACTAGCTGTTTGGATTTGAGCACAGGTATCTCTTGTTTGTTGTATTGTTGGGTCAGTAGCCAGACCTGAACCTTGTAGCTCTCCCCATTGTGTCTTTTCCCCTATGCTAGCATTGTGTCCACAGTAGCATTTGCGTAGGCAGAGCAGAGTAGGACTGGCCATAGAGGGATTACTTTGACGCAGTTGGCCAGCTTAAGCATGTATTGCAATATGTGTGAACTAAATATCCCTATTTATTGCATAGTCTGCTTGAAAGGGTATATACCAGTGTGCAGAGGGTCCTTCAGAATTTCCCCCCCAGGTATGTCGCATGCCTTTCTTGCGGGATCTGGCCCCACAGACGGCTTGAGTCTGCACCAATTCTTTAAAGATGGAGTGCTCTTATCCAGAGACCTCCTTCTGAATAAATGGCCTACCCTAATCTTAATGTAATGGATGTATAGACAACTCCACTATTTCATCCACAGCTCCCCCCATCTAAAAGCATACACTAGACATTTGACCCCCTTTGAGAAACTTTGCGCAACGGACTCCCCCCAGAGACGTGTTATTTCCCAGCTTTATTCTTGTCTCAAAAACACCAATGACCTCTCAACGAGGAAAGCTTGTAAGGCCTGGAGCGCGGACCTACAACTCCAACTATCGCCAGAAGACTGGGACCACATATATGAACACATACACAAAGGGTCTATATGTGTCTCCACACAAGAAAATAACTTTAAAGTGTACTCTAGATGGTATAGAGTTCCATCACTGCTTCACCGCTTCAACCCCAACTTATCAGATTTGTTCTGAAGATGCCATCAAACGACGGGTACACTCCTACACATTTGGTGGGAATGCCCATTGTTGCAACCCTTCTGGGGGAAAGTCCAATCTACAATTGCACAAGTTACTACGTATGCCCTGGACCTTTCCCCCGCACAATTTCTGCTCCATCATACCGTACTTCCATTTCGGACATACCGCAAATCACTCGCCATGCATATGGTAAATGCTGCTAAGCAATGTATCCCAGTCCGCTGGCGCTCAACACATGTTCCCACTATATGAGAATGGTTTGCTAGGATCGACAAAACTGGGGAAATGGAGGAACTGATTTCTGTAGCTAAGGAACATCCCGAGAGATTCAGGAAAACATGGGCATGCTGGAGTCATTTCAAATCCACCCCTACCTATCATCTAACATTACACGATCAACCGAGACCCTCTGGCTGAATGTCTAACTACAATGCTGTAGGGGGAAATACCCTGATAACCGAGGACACTTCTCTCACACATAAGGATGATCTGTAGATCTACATCTCAACATGCCTTCTGGGGTTCTTGATCCACGTGTTACCCCACTGACAGATCCTGTACATATCATATGTTAAGCTTTAGTACTACCTGTCTGGCTTGGCTAATACATGAGGATGTAATCCCTTCTCCCTCCCTTTTTTTTTCTCCCCCCAACATCTCACCCTACAATTGTCTCTCTTCCTGTCTTTCTTTCTAACCTTCTTTTTTCACACCTGTTATTTACCTGTATCACTTATTCTCTACCAACCAAATAGAGCATTTACCTGCACACAGATATGACTAACTTCAACCATAGCACATACCCTAGTTATAATTATGTAAACAATGACCGTCACAGTACCTAACGCTTTTCCTTCCCTACCCCTATCATCACACTACCTCACCGTTTAAAAAGTTGATGAGAGTCAAGACAAGATAACATTCACCAACATCACTTCATCCATTTTTCTCTTGGTATCCACCATTTTGCATTGTATGATTGATGTAATGTCCTACACCATTTCGTCTTGTATGACTGTTTACATTTTGTCATCTGCGAAACGGGAAGCAACATGTCATGTCTATGTTTTGACTGTGATCTATGGCTGTACATGCTCTAAATGCTTTTTTGTATTCTCTTATAACAATAAAGTATTTTTGGAACAAAAAAAAGCTGATTGGCTACCATGCTCAGCTGAACCATATTTTGCACCTTCCAGTTTTAGTATATCAATCCCTATGTAAGTTAAAACTGGAGATAAGATTTTTATGTTGTCTAGAGTTGGGCTTTATGCTGGCTGGCTGCAAGGGTATGCCATGTGTGAAGGCATGTTGAATCTATAAAAATGAATGTTGTGTTGTGAGTTAAATGTGATGATGTTATTGATTTGCTGTGTTAGTTTAATGGTTGATAAAACCAATAGTTTGTCAGCTGTTTAATGCTCTGTTGCTTATTTCTGTTACTTGTGATTTGATGTAGTAAGAACAGACTTTGAGATAGAGTCAATGTAAATGACCATATTTATCATGATTATGATGGTCATGCAAATATGATCTCGAACTGTTATAGTTTCAAATTTGGGAATGTGGAAGATTTTTAAGGCAAAGGTAAATTCCATTTCAATATTTTAAAATTCTGTAAAATATAGTTTTGCATTGTCTGAATCTGGAAACTAAAGTTTACGACTTTTAAAATATAAAACTGTAATTATAATAGTGAAATTAAACAATACTTAGGTACTTTACTTTTGGTTACTTGGTGCCTGGCTGCTGGCTCAAACTCTGAATCTTTGTTTAGGTCGTACTAACCAGAAGTAACCAATAGACCAAATAAAAAAATAGGCAAAATTAAAAAAATAACATATGTAGGATGCTATCTGTTACTAGCATTAACACAACAGTCTGTGTTATTCTGAATCCACTGTGACATAGTTTTATTCCCTCTTCTTGCCAGTAAGTCTATTATTTTCAGCTTCCTTTGATAGACCTGCAAAAGTGGCAGTTAGAGAAATGAGAAAAAACATCGAACACTGACAGGGGTGCTTATTCGTGATGAGAGTTTGGTTGACTGGGCCTTCACCAAACACTTGAAAAATTAGTAAACCCCAAACATAGAGCCGAAACCCCATTAAAGTCTATAAGAGCTGACTCTTCTAAATATTTCTGCCTTTTTTTCAAGGCCAGCTTTGCAAGTTTTTGTTAAAAAGTGCATGGGTCATGATCACTACCATAGAGAACAAGAACCAAGCTAACAAAATATTAAAAATACTATTCAGTAGGGAGTGGGTCTTTTACTAAGGATGTCTTAAAGTATTTGTAAACCTTTGCACTTTTTTAAAAATATAAATACCAAACATGGCATACCTGCCTAATTCTCCTCTTCTGGGGTCCCCCACCAACATTCCTTGCTCCACTTCTTTGAGAGTGCCCCCATAGGAAGCTGCTTCCTTTGGGGGCACTCATGCAAGCTCGATCCTGAGAAACAGACAGAGACAGCTCTGCCTCTCCCCCTGCTCTCTTATCACAGGATTTGATTAACAGCAGCAGGAGCCAAAGGGAGAAAGCGAAGAGAGCCATTGCTCTCAGGCAATGTGCTGGATCAGGATCAGCCTCAGGTAAGTATAAGAGAGGGAGAGGGGATGGCACTACATCAGTGGCTCCTGCTTCAGGACATGTGCAGCATCTTGTCATTATTCATTAAGGTGGCCAGAATGGTGAGCCTGGATTGGATGGGGATTGATGTCATGATCCTTCTGGTGTTCCTGCAGGAGCACACACTGTGTAGTGTATCAAACTGAGCACTGGAGGCACAGCAGCAGGAGGGGACTTCCTGTTGTCTTAGATCCAACAGGATCCTTTGCCAACTAACTCCATCCCTGTGAGGCAGAGGGAACAGGAATGGAAGGAGAAAGAGGGGGGATGGGTGCTGATGGTGAGACGGAAGAAATGGGGCGGGTTTCAAGAGGGACATTTTACCCCTCCCAAACTGCAGGTGGTAATTGATAACAATAATATTACCCAAACCTAAATTACAATCCTAAAATGATTACTATGTCACCTTATACGCAAAAAGTTTCACTTTCTCCCTTGAAAGTCCAAAGTCAGAATAACAGTCTCTCTGCGTCTGTAATGTCCTCAAACCAAAGTGAATTTGTGCTCCTAAATTAAAATGAATCCACCTTCATAGAGGCATTCTTTATATTCATGTGTACAATCTCATAGTAATCCACAAAAACTGGTGCTCCAAGCTGTCCTTTTCTCCCGTCAGTATTACCTCTGACAAAAAACATATAATAGTGCAAAATCCTTTAGGATATCCAAAAGTGCTCCCCTTTTCTCACCGCATTAGTGTAATGTGAATCCACTCCCCATCACCTTACACTCCATGAACCTTACCAGACTAAACACTTCCACAAGCATAAATGGCTCTCCTCATCTGATAATCCCTGCCGTGTTCAATCTGCATATGGGATCATGACAAGATGTAATTTGCAAATTAATATTATTATTTTTTCTGGATCAAACTTGCCTTGTCTTGCCTTATATTGTGTCCCAGAGAAGCTGATTACATAGCGTCCAGCCACTGTACAATATGTGTGGCTATTGTCTTGGAACAAGAAGCTCTGTTTAAAATTATGATAAAACCCACCTTGTCTCTCCAACTTACATTGCAGCCTAATTAAGCCTCTTTATAGTCTTTGTGGCTATTGTCTCTAAAATTATACACTCTAATGTTAAATGTAATATAAAACTAACCTTTTCCTCCTTTTTATATTATTTCCTAACCAGGGGCAGACTGACTATTTAGAAACTCGGGCACTGCCCAAGGGCCTAGGGTCAGTAGAGGGCCCCATGAGATGCCCCTGGTACCTTTTTCATAGGCTTTTTTGAGTTTGGGCAAGGACACAGGGGCCCCATGATCCCCTATTGCCCGGGGGCCCCATGAGTTGTCAGTCCGCCCCTGCTCCTAACCAAGTTGCATAAATACGTTCCAGCTGGTGAACAATATTTGTGAATTATGTTCTCTCAGGTAATGCACTGTAATTTGTATTGCAAGACACAGCCTGAGTTGTGTCTTTCAATTTGCTGTTTATTTAAGAACTCACATACTGTCCTGACGCTTTCCAACTTCCATAAAACACATACCTGAGATCTATATTTGGAACACTTTGGGGATATGGGGATGAAACTAGGTGATGTTAAACTTTTAGGACAATGCAGTGTGGCAATGCACGTAAACACTAGAAAAAATATACTATGCTACAATTTTGCCACTGGCACAAAGTTGAAGACTATTTTTTTTAAAGAATACACTTTCTTGTAGCTTTTAGATCTTCCAATTTGTATGAAATATAAATATTGTTTAATATTAACAGTATATATTTTTTAAACCCATTTTCTGTTTTAAACTCGGTTCACACTAGCCTTTTCCCTTAAAAGCAACTTGTGTTGGATCGCTTTTCAGAAGAGCCTGCTGCTTCCTGAATGCTTTTTTTTTTCTTCCAAACAGCAATTCACAATGGGACCAACGTGCCCCAACCACAAGCCAAGCATTTGGCTCACAGTTGATGTGTGGCCCTATTGACTTGAATTGCTGAGTTTGGCAAGTGTTGCCACCAGTCAACTTGACATGTCACATTAAATGTGAACAGTCCCTTCCAGCTGTATTGAGCACACTCATTAAACACACAGTTTAATGGAGGAAAAAGTAAGTAAACTCTTAGAATTAATAGGTGGTCAAACCTTCTTTGGCAGCAATGAGTTCAAGCAAGCACTTTGCTAACTCTGAATCAGACATGCTCAGGGGGAATTTTTGATCATTCCACTTTACAGAACTGCTTCAGCTCAGACACATTTGTAGGGCATCTGGTGTGAATGGCTCTCTTGAGGTCATTCCACAGCATCTCTAAGTTAAAGTTAGAGGTTATAGTTAAGATCTGGGCTCTGACTAGGCCAATCCAAATGGCGCATTTTCTTTTTCTGAAGCCATTCTGAAGTGAATTTACTTTGATGCTTAGGGACAATGTCCTGCTGCATCATCCAACTTCTACTAAGCCTCAGCTGGTGGACAGCCATTCTGACATTATCCTGTAGGATATCTTAGTAAACGTGGGAATTTTTTTTCCAGGCATGTTGTTCAAGCCTTGAGACAGCAAAGCAAACCCAAGGGATGTTTGCCATTTCCAGTGATGTTTTCAAGCCTTTAGCTGTTACTCATGGGTTGTCCTTTACCTCACAGACAATTATGCGTTGTGCTTTGGGAGTCATCTTGGCTGGGCACCCCCAGTTTGTCTAACTAACTGATGGATGCCTAAACAGAGATTGCTTTGTATCCCTTTACAGCATTATACAGGTCAACTACTCTTGACCATATGTCTTCACAGAGCTCCTTTTTTTGAGGCATGGTTCACATCAGCTAATGCGTCCTATGAACAGCAATCTGAGCCCTGGTTCACACATATGTGATTTGCAATTTGTTTTTAAGGCAGTCATTTGCATTACAGGAGAGATTAAATGTGTTCCTATAGAGGTGGTACACATTTATGCAATTAAAAATTCTGTGCATGCAAGCAAGGCGTTTTAAAATCACAGCTCATGGAGTATTATGGAAATTGGAGAAGAACTGGATTGCTGTTCATATAGCAATGAGATTCCAATGTGTTTTAGGGGACTCTCTGTGTATGAAAAAGATGGCAAATCAAAAAGTGCAGCAGGAGTAAAACCACATTAAAATAAAATGGTATTCAAACAAAATTGGATGCCGGAATCGCACTGCAAAACTGTGAGATTTTAAAGCACATGTGTAAACCTAGGTGTAGGCTATCTTCACACTGATAAGTTTTTCTTCTGTTTTTGCGTAAAAAAAAAAGCATCACCATTAAATCATGTAGAACTCTTCACCCTGGTTGGTTGCAGGTCTGTTGCATTCTTGCTTGCTGCATGTTTGGTGTTGTAAAGAAAAAAAGCAATAAAAATGCACCTCCCCATTAAAATGAATGGAAAAACATATAATAAACATGGCTAAAATGCATCAAAAACTTACCCACAGTTGCATTTTTGGTGTGTTTTATGAGTCATATGTCGTGAAAAATGCACCAGAAATGCTGCAAAAACCTAGTGAAAATGCTGGAAAAAACACATCAAAAAGGCACCCATTTTTTTAGTCGTGTCAGGTGAAAAATGCATCAGAAATGCGGCAAAAACACAGTAAAATGCGGCAAAACACACACATGTGTTTTAACTGTGTTTTTGCAATGGAGCAGTGTGAAAGTAGCCTTAAAATATCTGAGTGTCATTTATCAATCAAAGTAGCTAAACCACACCTCCCAACTCATTTTGTTAATTGGACTCCAGGTGTGCAAACTACTAACTCCAATCAGCTTCCATTGAAGTAAGTAGTCTATGGGTTCACTTACTTTTTCCTCCTCCTGTGATTGTTTAATGGGTGTGTTCAATACAGACATGAGAAATTAGAATTATTTGTGTGGTATCAGCTCAACCACATTTTCTTTGTCTATTATTGTGCCTTAGATGAAGATCAGATCACATTTTATGGCAAACTACTGCAAAAAAAATTTTATATCCAAGGTGTTCACATACATTCCTTGCCACTGTACATACTACTTCTTTAACTGGTAAAACCCCAAAGGGGTTCCAACTTATGTAGTTTACTGTTTCATGTCCATGATACCCCTGATTTGTCGCTTTAACTGTTACATGTTACTGTATGTACAACCGATTTTGAGATTAATTCACCTGTTTATGATAATTTGCTGCCCATGCAAAGCCTTTAAAGCTTGCCAGTTAGAACATTTCCCATCATAATTGTTCTCCCACATGTATTCAATAAAGCTTTTTATTTCCATAGCAAGTTTGTTCCCATCAGAGAAATTGCCTTTTCAGCCTGGGCAGCTTCATGGTCATGGAGCATACAGTAATCTAATGTAATTGGTTAACTGATGTCAGGGCAGTAAATGATTAATTCTGATTGGTTTATAGACTTCTGCAATTTGTGCATAGGTTCTGTTAAAAAAGAATTGTTTTAAAATGTTGTTGTGCTACAATAAATGCATTCAACTGAAGATGCTGTTAGTAAGTTATGTTATTTCTTTTTTTTTCTTTTTGGAAAACCTGAAAATGTAATGATCACTCTTAGAGAAGCTCTTTGGACATCTTCTAATAAATGATTTTAACTCTGCCAAAGACTAAACTAGTGTAGGGAGGATTAGCATAATTAGAGGTCTACAGACAAAGCCCTCTCATGCCTTCAAAGGCTATAATTTAGTAAAATGTTCCTTTTACTGAAGCAATAACTTTTAATGCACTGTAACTTTCCATTACTTTGTAATACCAAATGTCTTAATTGTCACACTTTATTTGCTGAAATCGATGGTCATAAATCAAGTGGAGGAGGGAAGAAAGCTCCCATTTTTTGTGCCAAGAAAAAAATACAATTAGAGGTCGCTATGTTGAGACTCTTGGGGTTCTAAAATGGTTCAGGTAACCTCTAGTCTGCCACACAAACAAGTAGAACATTCCCCTAAGTGCTTCTCACACAAATGTGCTAAAAGCTTGGTTATAGAGCGAGTCATAAGTCATTGAGGGCACTGGGCTTATCCATTTTAAATTAAGACAAAGTCGCCATCCTGTATTTAGAAGTCATTTCATAATCTCACAATCAGTAGGTTCATGTTTAAAAAAGAAATATGATATTTTAATATTTTATTAATGTTTTAGCAAATAATAGGATCTCATCTTGAACTGTGGGATAATCAGCCTATGTAATGCAAAGGTTTCCTTTTAGTCATTTTATTCTCCCCTTCCACTAATGCAGGCCATAAATGGGTTGAATTCTGAAAGAACTTTCTTTAGAAAATTGTAACTAAGACTTTTAGTTCGAATTTTGCGCCATTAGTGGGCTGCAGCATTGGACAATTCTTGGAGTGATTGGGCATGTTGGAAAGTTTTTGAAAAATGAACAAATTTTGAACCAATGATGGGAGAATATTGCAAGAAATATAATCAATAAAGAAATGAGCATTACCTGTGACCTGGAAAAAAAAGATTTCCAGCCACGAAAATTATTTACTGTAGCAACGAGGTGAAACTGTTGGCTTGGCTGATTTTATATAGAACATTTGTTCAAAATTTGACCCATGTATGGCCTGCCTTACATCTGCCCTTACCTGAAATTCAGATCTGTTCCTGCATAGAAAGTGAAAGACTGGTTTAGTTAGTAATGCCTATCCCTGCACAATAATTTGGTTTATTAAAATGCAAAATACACATTTTTTACTAATATTGACAGGAAAGTGTTCTTCATATCACATTTCCATCATTTCTATGATGCTACAAATACTTGCTTTTAGTTAATTGCTCAATTTAGCATGGTGCCTGTATATAAAGGGGCTAAATCAGCAGTTTAAAACCTTTCTCTTTCATCCCTTCTGTCTATTTGCTCAAAGACATGATGACTGCTGCATTATAAACAAATACAATTAACTCACTTGTTTCCAATTTCATAATTTCACAATTCTATGATGTACCTATTAATTAAGTCTAGTCCACTACTTTTAATGGCTGCTCAAGTATGACACTGCTTCTATAATGCTACAGAAGCATTGCTTGTGTTTATTTCCTTTTTTTTACAAACTTTTAATTTGCAAACGTTAATACAGTACAAAACTGTAACAAAGCCATAGGGTTAAAGTGACATAGCCGTAAAAAGAAAGGACAAAAACACAAAAAAAAGCACATTGAGAGTCTAATTATACATTTGAAATAAAGCATGGTACAGGGAGTTCAAGAGTCACGAGCACTATAAACAGGGCTGGTGCTAGACTATTTTGCATCCTAGGTAAGACCAGCTACTTGTACCCCCCCCAAAAAAAAATAAAAATAAAACTTTACCTGTAATTTCATGTCACTCCTAGTACACACCCTCTTTCCCCTCAAAATTTGCACCCTAGCACAATTCCTCTTCCCCTCCTAGCATAACCCGCCCCCAGTCACGCCTCCTTGCACAACCCAATCCAAATTACCCTTCCCAGCACAAATCCTTCCTCCCCACCCAAATCCCCCCTCCTAGCACAACCCCTCCCAATCCCCCCTCCTAACACAATTCCCCCCAGTCCCCCTCTCCTAACACAACTCTCCCAATCCCCCCTCCTAGCACAACCCTCCATTCCCCATCTAGCACAAATTCCAAAGCCAAGCAATGAATTGAACACTGAACATGCTGATTTAAGACCATCCTGTTTCATCTGCTTTATGAAGGATTGCTCCACTGACAGGAGAGGAGTGCACAGCCCGAACCTCCTGACTCTCTCCTGTTATTCCTCCTTTGCAGACTTTACTGCTCCAGGCTGATCTCCCCTTATCTCAGCTGTGAGTGCGGAGATGAGGAAAGGCATTCAGCGGCCAGGCACATCATCCATGGAAAGACCGACCTGGGGGGGGGCACAACTGAAATCTAGGGGGTACACCCCCCCAGCACTTTCCTCGATCCGGCCATGACAGAGAGTAGGGAAACCAATGGCCATGGCTACGCCCTAGGTGGCACTGCACCCTAGGCAGCTGCCTAGTTTGCCTAATGGTAGCACCAGCCCTGACCATAAAAGCTAAAGCTAATGCCACTCAGAAATACATCGTTGTAACAAACCTAAAGTGTTACTAAAGGTTCAGATTTTTTTTGTTCCAAATATGTACTTACCTGCTCTGTGCAATGGTTTTGCACAGAGCAGACCAGATCCTCCTCTTCTCGGGTCTCCCACTGACATTCCTTGCTCTTCCCTCCAACTGAATGCCTCCAGAGCAAGCTGCATCATCACCACAATCCTCAAGAATATCTGCCCACAGGCTCCCTACTGCCTTACAATGATGGGTTCACAGATGGTATTTAACTCTTGTTGATCCATCAGTTGGAAATCCCTTACCTGCATACTTTAGCATAATGGATCATAAGCACAGTGGTCCTGCGGGCCTTGCCAATCAACAATCTACTAACAGCTCCAGGGTGGCTTGCAGTATACTACCTAAGGAACCTAATACTGGACTACCTTTCCCTGCTTGAGTCAAAACACTGCTCTGTGTCTTCTTTTCCTCCTACAGGCATGGATTCCTTCTCTGTCTTGTCCAGGGAAGAAGTTTCTGCAACTACAGTTTGTCTGAGTGGAGAAAATTTAAGTTCATTTTAGTTGGCTCAGAACACAAGGGCTGCAAGTGTGATCTCATACAAAGTCCATCTCTGATTTCCCTGTGGCTACAGCTGCTTCGGTTATACCAAGTAATGATTTGGTACATGAGGAGGCTCAGTCTGCTGACATGACTCCTAAACTTAAAGTGACACTACGGGGTTGAATTACTAAAGGCAAATACGCTGTGCACTGCAAGTGCATTTGCTCTAGATCTAAGGGGAACATGCAAGGAAAATAAAAAAACAGCACTTTTGCTTGCACATGGGACCTCATTTTAGAGCTTCCCTGTGGAAATAAAGCAACTGCACTTAAATCAACCCCTAAAGCTTTGTTTTTTTTAAAGAAAAAAACATGTCATACTTACCTGCTCTCTGCAGTGGTTTTGCATAGAGTAGCCCTGATCCTCTTCTTTTCGGGCACCTGCTAGTGCTCCTGGCTTCTCCCCCTCGAGCAGTGCCCCCAGGGAAAGCACTCACCCTTGGGGCACTGCTGCGTCCATAATATGCATAGAGCCGTGGCATGGCCCCGTCCCCGCTCTCTCCTCATTGGCTTACTGGCTGTCTCAGATGGGCTTCTGCTGCTGTCTCTACCAGTGAGGATGAAGAGTCTCCAGACAGCAGAGGCAGTTGAGAACATTGCTGGATCGGAGGGGACTTTTTTTTACTTCTTGCATAGAATACATGAAGGTAAAAAACCTTGAGCCTTTAGATCCACTTTAAGGATACAATTTCAGTCCTTACTGACTTAATACACATGATTGGACAAGTCATTTATTTTGAAGCAACCTCTCACAGCTGTCTCTGCATTGCCTTGAAAATGTATTCATACCCCATGAAATTTTCCACATTTTGTCATGTTACAACCAAAAATGTAAATTTATTTTATAGGGTTTTTTTGTGATAGACCAACACAAAGTGGCACATAATTGTGAAGTGGAAGGAAAATGATAAATGGTTTTCAAAATTAAAAAAAAAAAAAAATCTGAAAAGGTGGCGTGCATTTGTATTCAGCCCCCGAGTCAATACTTTGTAGAACCACTTTTTGCTGCAATTACAGCTGAAGGTCTTTTTGGGGGTGTCTCTACCAGCTGTGCACATCTAGAGAGTGTCATTTTTGCCCATTCTTCTTTGCAAAATAGCTCAAGCTCTGTCAGGTTGGATGGAGAGCATCTGTGAACAGCAATTTTCATGTCTTGCCACAGATTCTCAATTGGATTTAGGTCTAGTATTTGACTGGGCCATTCTAACACATGAATATGCTTTGATCTAAACCATTCCATTCTGGCTGTATGTTTGGAGGCATTGGCTTGCTAGAAGGTGAACCTCAGCCCAGTCTCATGTCTTTTGCTGACTCTAATAGGTTTTCTTCTAAGATTGCCCTGTATTTGACTCCATCCATCTTCCCATCAACTCTGACCAGCTTTCCTGTCCCTGCTGAAGAAAAGCATCTCCACAACATGATGCTGCCACCATCATATTTCACGGTGGGAATGGTGTGTTCAGGGTGATGTGTAGTGTTAGTTTTCCGCTGCACATATTATTTTGCTTTTAGGCCAAAAAGTTCAATTTTGGTCTCATCTGACCAGAGAACCTTCTTCCACATGTTTGCTGCGTCCCCCACATGGCTTCTTGCAAACCGAAAATGGTTTTCTTTCAACAGTGGCTTTCTTCTTGCCGCTCTTCCATAAAGGCCAAATTTGTGGAGTGCACAACTAATAGTTTTTCTTTGGACAGATTCTCCCACCTGAGCTGTGGATCTCTTCAGCTCCTCCAGAGTTACCATGGGCCTCTTGGCTGCTTCTCTGGTTAATGCTCTCTGGCCTGTCAGTTTAGGTGGATATCCATGTCTTGGTAGGTTTGCATTTGTGCCATACTCTTTCCATTTTTGATGATGGATTGAACAGTGCTCCAATTGATGTTTAAAGTTTGGATTTTTTTTTATAACCTAACCCTGCTTTAAACTTCTCCACAACTTTATTGCTGACCTGACTGGTGTGTTCCTTGGCCTTCATGATGCTGTTTGTTCACTAATGTTCTTTAACAAAACTTTGAGGGTTTCACAGAACAGTTCTATTTATACTGAGATTAAATTACACACAGGTGGACTCTATTTACTAATTAGGTGACTTTTGAAGGCAATTGGTTACACTAGATTTTAGTTAGGGGTATCAGAGTAAAGAGGGCTGAATACAAATGCATGACACACTTTTCAGATATTTGTAAAACATTTTGAAAACCATTTAGCATTTTTCTTCCACTTCCACTTTATGTTATATTTTTGGTTATAACCAGGGGCAGACTGACAACTCATGGGGCCCCCAGGCAATAGGGGATCATGGGGCCCCTGTGTCCTTGCCCAAACTCAAAAAAGCCTATGAAAAAGGTACAAGGGCATCTCATGGGGCCCCCTACTGACCCCGGGCCCTCGGGCAGTGCCCGAGTTTCCAAATGTTCATTCCGCCCCTGGTTATAACATGATAAAATTTGGAAATTTCGAGGGGTATGAATACTTTTTCAAGGCACTGTACCAGAGTGGGTTCACTTAAGAATATCAAGTCTGCCCCAGTGCGCTCACTTCTGAAACCTGTTTTGTATAATTATTAGCCTGTTTACTCCTCCCAAATGCTTTTCCAGCAATGTCCTATTGAGGACAGTCTCCTCAAAAAGTGAGGCATCCTTGTAGTGGCTGTTTCTTTCTTAACAAGACTATGACTGTTCCTGTGGGGGACATACTGGTACTTAAAGGTCCTGTGGATAAAAAGCTAGAAGCCCTTCCCAAGTCCTTATATCTTCTCACTTTCTACAAGCTGTCATTGTGGCCATCTGCCAGACCTTGGGCATCTGGTCCAAGAATATGTCTAAGGATCTTGGTTCTGTCCTAACAGGTTCAATGGTCCTCCAACAACTAGATCCCATACCTGTGGCCTTACACTACTGCATGGATGTGCTGTTATTTGTATAATTTCCAAAAAAGGTCTATTTGTTCATGTTCAGAGGACCTTTTGGATGAACTATTGGTCTGTGGAGCATCTATGCAATAAAAACCTGCCAGATGTTCTAACACTTATTGGCTTTGGCCAAACACATAAGCAAAAAAAAAATGAAGAAAGTTGGACTTTAAATATTGAACTCCAGAAATTGCAAGACAAATGTGATAGCTTTTCAGCCACTATAGCAAATAAAATATGTTGAAAGAAAACAATAAGTTTAATTCAAAAGAAGCAAAATAAAGGCACAAAACTGGATTCAAATATTATATTTTATTGTTAATGTTAATAAAAAATAATCCGCAGGGGAGCCTGTTCTCCTGCAGAAACTGCACAGATCGGAAATCCATCCTTACTAGTGCTGCAGAGGAAATGATGGATTTCAAATTTCTCTTTTATTGAGTTATTGTTTATTTTACATTTCGCTGGATGTAGCATGAGACATAAGACCTCTTTACTTTGGGACAATCCTACCATGAAAGAGCTGGAAACAGCTGGGAACCCAACCCAAAAGTCATTGGGTTATCCGGCCCATGTAATAAAAAAAAGGGTTTACATTTTACACCTGTGATTTATTTGGATTCAGGTTAAACTTTCTGCTATATTTGTAATAAATAATAACATATACTCAGAAGCAAAAATAATCCAATTTACTTATTTTTGAATGTTGAAACTTGGTTGCAAGGATTCAGGAAAATATTTGCAAGATTGGTAACAGACCTAATAATATCAGTATCAATCCAGTCCTATTAGGGTGACACGGAATGTGGTCATTCCACACCTTTCAACAACTTGAACTGGCTGGATCCATTAGTGAAGCAATTCAGATTGCAGCTCTGCTTTTTCTCTATATTGGTCAAGAGAATGAAGAAATATTCTAAAAGCCTGGGCATCACACTGTTGTTGAATGAATATCAGTGTCCAACTAAAGATTTAGATTTATTTAAACAATTCTTATAAATAATTTCTGATTAAAGAGGAGTTTTAATCTCCCCCCCAAAAAAATAAAAGTCAGTAGCTACAAATACTGTCACTCACCTGTCCAGGGATCCAGTGCTGTCCTCATCCAAGCCGATTTTTCAGTTGGTTTCAAGTTCTTGGCTTTGGCATCTTAACTAAGGGAAACTGGCAGTGAAGCCTTGCGAAACAGCTGGTTTCCCACTGCATATGCGAGCCACGCTGCGCTTTGTGAATGGTCCTGCAGTTTTCTGGGACCTGTGATGTGTCCCGCCGAAGCAAACTAACCAGAAGTGAGAGAGAGTACCTGTCAAAACCAGATACCCAATCCCCCCCTCCCAAAAATTGCCATTTTCTACAGAAGAAGGGGGGAGGATGCAAACAAGGGAAACTTCCCTTTTTGGGTGAAGTTCTGCTTTAATAACCACTACACTAAAAGTTAGTCATGTCTACCCTTAAAAGAGTTTTACCTCCTTACTTTTAAGATACTTAGTTTCAATAATTCCTAAAAGTTTATTTGTTTTATGTATGAATGTTTTAAAACTATTGTGATATACCTATCATTTTAGTATATCTTTGAAATAAATAAGTCTTTATACACAAAGCAATAGCTACCATGCAAGTTTTCTGAAAATAGGAAAATAATTTTAGTAAGATCTAGTTTAATGCTGTTAGGAAAGTGTATTGCTATTAGTTGATTATTTGTCATGAAGCATCACAGGCAAAGTAAAATGTATGTCCTGAGTATTTGAAACAAATCAGATTAATTTAAAATTTAGTTACAAAGATGCTTCAGCCACAATCCATCTGTCACATTACGCTTCGAAATGAAAAGATTTCATGTCTGAGTGTGCCGCAGGCCAAGCCATACGGGACCTTGGAAGTGAACTCGTAGATTAAGTTTCCATGTCTGCACACAAGGCAAAGAGGGCAGAATTGGGACTTGTAACCTATGCATTTGGAGAAGATTAACAATGCAATCACAATTATGAGGCAACCTTCCCCTAATGACAAATTCCTGTTATTGCTGAATGAAGTGGCTGTGAAAAGACTTGGAGACAAAGTACTTGTGACATCGACATTAATACCAAATGAAGCCATTACAATCCAAGCTTGTTATTATCACAGAGGATTAAACATTCTCAGACAGTTTAATGCATATGTGTGTTAAGGCAAACATCAGTGGCATGTCCTTGTGCTGTTTTTTAATCGCATTGTGCTCGAAATTTTACTTGATTGCTTTTGGTAAAGATTTGTGATACAAGCAGACATTTGGATTAAACGAGGCTGCAGATGATTTGAGTACACCTTAAATTGGAAGAAACTAGGAAATAGGCTGAAGTGAATTGTTAGTGGAGAAAACAGTAAAAGGGCTCCCGATAGAATGAGTCCCTGCACTGATCTAGCCTAAAAGAGCAAAGTTAAAATGGGTAACAGAAGCCCCCTCTTTTTTGTTCAATAAACTTTCATTAAGATTATTTTCACTTTTAACAGCAAAAAGATGCAAGCTGTGTTCTGTAGGCTCAGTTCGGCTAGTGTCTGATTGCTATGAAACTATCTATAAGCTATAATTTCCCTCTATTGGGTTAGGTGTTTGTTAACAGAAATGGTTCACCATGAGAAGCTGAACCATAGAAAGTCATGGTGTAGCCTGTGGAGGTAGGATTTGGGGGTACTGCTCTTTATGAGTAGTTGGAAATGTGATGTTATGGTGGGAAGGAGGGAAGATATAGGATGATGCAAGAAGAGAGAAAAAGTAAATAGGAGGAGTGGAAGAGAATTATAACATAGAACTTGTTGGTAACTGTGTAATTGGTGGTGGGGAAGTTGGGGGGGAAATTTAGTGGGTACAGGAGTAATGAGGAGCATGAGTGAATGTGGATGTTGGGGCTATTGGGATCTTGCTTAGGTTTATATCCTTAAAAGGATGGTTCAGTCTGAGATTGAATGCTCTTATGTGTCTTTATATATCTTTATCCAGAGTGCTTGATTTGATTGAGGACAGCTTTTCAAAAAATATTGTTTGTAAGAATCTGTTTGACCTCCTGATGGCAGACACCTGAAATTTTACAAGCTCTGGATATGTTTCGTCAAGCGTCGGTAAATATGTAGTCAAACATGTAAGTAATTTGAATTGAGCTGCATTTAGACCTTCTGGTCTTTTATTAAAGAGTGCCTCATATGGATTTCTGACTAGAAGTCCAAGAACCATATGCATCAGTCTGATATTTAAATCCAGGGGATTTTTACTATTGGGCAGAACCACCAACTATGGCCCAATATACTTGGATCTATACCTGGAAAAAGGTGTGTGAGTGGGTCCATATGGCTCTTGCACTTGCATTTTAGCTGTACTTTTAATGAACGATTGCCAAGATTGAGCTCCAATCTTCAGGAGGAATGGAGCCGTGCAGAATGTGTTCCCATCTAGTCACGTATAGGAGGAGGGGTGCAATATGAGGAGAGAAACTGTGAGTATATACAGTATCGGTGATCACCCTGGACATTTCAGATCTGTGCTGCATTTTTGTTCAAATGGGGCTAAGGAAAAGTTTGTCTTGGTCATGAAGAGTAGTGGAAAGAAAATGTTTAATTTGTAGGTATTATAAATATTGTCTTGAACAAATGTTGAAAGAACCTTGCAGGTTGTCAAAGGACTGGATGATGCCTTGAGGCAGTGAATGGGTTATAGTAGTTAGATTGTGCAACCCCCAGGAGTATGCCACTGAGCCAGAAATGCAGACAATAAGGAATTATCCCAAAATAATTTTGTAGGGGTAAATAAGTTTATCTAACAGTCTGGTTGAATTAATTCCTCCTTGGGAGGCAGCTGGAGTTGGTTGATGACAAGTTACGGATGGCAGGCACAATCTTCTATGGAAACCCACAACAGAACATTGTGAGTGGTATTCAGTAAGGCTAAATGTGCTGTTTGAGAAGCCTGGTAGTATTTGATTACATTTGAGAGGCCAAGTCCTCCTTGGTATTTGGGTCCAAAGAGAACACTTTTGGCCACTTTTGGTCTGGTTAAGCCCCATATAAATACTAAAATTTGTGTCTGCAGAGATTGTAAACGGTATGCTGGGATTACCATTGGAAGTACCCCAGCATAGTACAAGACTTTAGGCAAGATTATAATTTTAACAGCTGCAATCCTTCTAAACCAAGAAATATGGAGCATGTCCAATATAAATAAAGGGCCTCAGAGCTGTTTTAATAAGTTGAAAAAGTTAGCCTGGTAAAATGATGCATTCGCATTAGTAATAGGGTAGTCCAGTAATAGGGGGTCCAGTGAAAGTGGATATGGTTTCGTAGAAGGTTTAGCATGGCAGAATGACATGAAATATTCTGAGTTTTTGATCTGGCTTAATTTATTTGGAGCCCTAACAAGCCACCAAGTCTTTCGAGGAGGAACAAATTGAGAAGAGATACTTGTAGGGTTGCTATGAGGAGGAAAACATCATCGGTTATCATAGTTTGAAATGGTAGCAAGTGACTTCCCTACACAGTTGTTTCCATGGAGTCTAATCATCTGTTCCAAAAGACTGATAGCAATTACAAAAAGAAACAGGGATAACAGACAACCCTGTCTCCTTCCTCTTATAATAAGGGAAGGTGGCTGAGCAATATCCTCTGTACTTTACGCAGGAAGAGAGCAGAGAACATAATGATTTTATCCAAATTAGAAAGGAGCCCCATTTTTCTAAAATGTAAAATAGATATTGCTGGAACAATAAGTTAAAGGCCTTTATTATACTTACATATACTTACCTCTGCCTAACAATGATGGATGCCGTTGTTCTTCTGCTTGCTTGGGTGAACTCAACTTTTTGGCACTAAGCTTGGCCAAACCATGATTTAGACGGTGAGCTAAAGCTTTAGCCAGATGTTTGCCATGTAATTAGAAAAACAAGATGGGCCTGTAGTTGTTCCAGGAAGTGTTGATTTCAAGGAGCTAAATGTCTTGTTCTAGTAGGGACATGAACAATAGTGGCATCTCTGGTAGTTGAATTTCTTGGAAAAGTTAATTGGACATGGTTCAACCAAGTTACTGAATGCATTGTGGCAACAGTGATTTGAAGAAAGAAAGTGTGTAGCACCGTGAGGTAAAAAACTATGAGGGTGGCAATAGTTTGTGTAATAAGTTTTAAGTTTTGGGATGAAACTGGGATGAATGCAGAAGTCTACTAAGTTATAATGATGCAATAAAGTATGAACTTGGTAGGAAGCAGTCAGTTCCAGGCTATTAGTGAAGTGATAAAGAAAGTCTTGCTATCAACCTTGCTAGGTTGGAATCTCTGTCTAAAAATACTGATACTTGTCTGTGTTTGGAGTGTACCTATAAGGATTTTTTTTAGCTAGCCTTGTGAAAATCTAATTCAATTCTCCCCAATTATAGGGTAGTCAAAACCTTATTTTTTAGATTCTCTGTTCAGGAATACATGTTTCAAGTTAAAGAACCACTATTTTGAAAAATGTTGTATTCTGATACTCTGCTAAATGTATGTGGTTAATAATGGTAATGTTAACTATATGTGTAGGGATGTGTTCCCCAAATGCCTTGTTTTGGTAGTATTTGTAATGTATTTTAAAATGCTCAGGGACAATCTTTGCCACATCACCAACCAGTCTCTGTTGAGAAAGCTCCAAAGTTTTGTAATAGATGAGGGATACAAAAAGTCCTGTCTGTCTTACCTAATAGCAAACAGCTGGTTACTTTGCAAACAATAGTTTGGACCTGGTTTTGACAAAACAAAGGTCACTGTTCTGGAAAGCTCTGGGGAAGAAGCCCTCCCCTTGAGGAAAGTTACTTTGGGGGAGAGTATTTCTGGAGCCAGACTCTGTGCCTGTTAGAAGGGCCCATTATTGGGGTCCAGGCCGAGAAGGTGGTGCACTCTTGCAGTTTTTGCTCCTAGAGTCTGTTTGTCTGGAAATTGTCGAAGATCTTAAATGCATTAGAGAAAAACCACCTGGTCTATGGATGTATGGCTCCAGAAGAGTCTGGGACCCAGTCGAGAAGAGTTTGGGTATTCTACCTTTTTCTGTTCTCTGCCTTAAACCAAGCTTATATTAGAGTTTAGCACTGTATCTACAAGAGCTTGCAGTTACTGCAAGAACAAGTAAGTGTACCACCTTGGGGCATTATATTCCTATAAAGGAGTCCAATTTGTAATCACAAGGACCTTCCAGGTAGAAATACTCAGTAATATTACCCAACCTTCCACTGAGCGGAGGTTCAAAATTTCTTAGTTGTCCTGGTGCTTTAGCATACGTGGATGTAAATGTTACAAGCAGAGCGGTATCTAACATGACTTCCTCCTTCCTACTTGTAAGTAGTTATAATCAAAATAACATATTCGTAGTGTTCAATAAATAAAAGTTAAAAGATACGGTGATACTTTAATGCTGACATGTCAAAGGGTCTTCTTTAGTGACTTCAGTTATGGATAACTTAAATTGTATTTGTTTATCAGTAGCATCTTTTCCACACTGGCTCTTCTTAACTGGTTGATATTTATGATACCTTAAAATCTGATTTCTAATCAAATATCTTTTTATTATTAACTGTTACATTTTCTGAACTTTAAGTAGTTATTGGAATTTTGGTAATCAATTATGGTAATCCTTTAAGGGCTCATTTACTCTTGCTTCGAATTCAACACTCATTAAAGCACCTACTGCTTCAACATGCTTTTTTTATGTTTTTGATGCTTCGCTGATGCTTCAATTATGCTTTTTTGAAGCTTTAATGAAGCTTGGCAATTGCCCGGTGTGTGTGTTAATTTTCTATTTGTCTTAAAGGGGCCCATTAGAACCTCAGCTCAATAGTACCCCCAGTCAGCAGATCTCCATCTCATTGGTATCCCTGTTCAACAGATCCCCAGCTCATTGGTACCATCGTTCAGTGGATCAACAGCTTATTAGTACCTTTGTTCAGTAGATCACCTGCTCAGTAGTACTCCCAGCTGATGTCCCACTTAGTAGTAACCCCTAGCTCTGCTGATCCCCCACTCAGTAGTAACCCCCAGCTCTGCTGATCCTCTGGTTTGCTGTTCCTCCTCTCTCTCTGGTTCCCGCTCACCTCTCATTATATTGCTCCCATACTGTGCAGCATGCGTGACATTTGCTAGTATCTTCTGCTCTGTTCCCCCAGCTCTGCTGATCCTCTGCCACTCTGTCCTCTCTCTCCAGTCCCTGCTGACCTTCTGCTATAGCGTTCCCATATTGCACACAATGTGTGCCATCTGCTCCGCTCTGGTCCAGACCCTGCTCACCTTTCTGCTTCTCCACATTGCAGACGAGATGTGATATTTTCACCAGACACTCCCAGAATATATGCACATGAACCAGAAGTTCTGGCCGATGACGTCTTTCTGAGAGCCAGCTGTTGTCGTACAATAGCAGAAAAACTCTAAAATGGCATGGAAAGCCTTTCCAGAAGAATGGAGGCTTTTATAGCCACAAAGCCAGGGGTTTGGGTTTAGGGGGGTCAACACGCCTAAAATTTGGAATGAGATGTCTAAAAAGCTGTTCTAGGTATTATGGCCAGGTGTCCACAAACCTTTAACTGTATAGTGCATGAGCTAGAAATATATATTACAGTTGCTTCTGAAAGCATAACCTTGTATCCAGTGAAAAGGGAGACAGAATACACAAACAGAATAGTATATAATATACTATTATATATATATTAACATATAATATACGTATAGTCAGTAAAATAAGTATGGAACACGTCACCATTTTTCTGATGTGAGATCACTATATAATTCCATCTGCCTCTCAAACCTTTTTTTCCTCAGTATCATCTCCGTCCCCACTAAAAAGTACTATATTATGGGAGAACAATGTAAGATTCAGCAGCATTCTGGTACAAGTCACCACCTATCTGAGGTCTGTCTCTATACATTTACTAACTTTTAACAAGAACGTAATTTACTTTTACTAGCAGCAACCTAGGGAGGCATTTTACTGGCCATCTTTGTCAGCCTAGTACAAGCAAAATGTCCACAGGACTCCAGGAGAAAGGCTTTGGAGAAATGCAGAGGCTTAGGAGACTGCAAGAGTTCTGACCAGGCTCCAGGAAAACCAGGAGGCCACCTCAAAATATCTGATAACACCCAAGTTTCACACCTGGCTTGACAGATCTGCAGATGGCTGTACAATGAACTACTGTAGTTGCCCCAATTCATTCATTTTAAAGGTGGCAAAACAAGTAATTTAAAAGGTCAGAAAATCACTGACAACACACTTTTTTTGTGCTCAGAACAAGAATCTACTTGACAATGTTTAAAGGAAACCTGTACTCAGGGAAACACGTAGGCTGCCTTTGCAGACTTTTCCTTCTGAAAATACTTGCTGCTTGGTTGTCATGCAGCTTTTCTGGCTAAATTGGTTTCTTAGACTCTGACATGAACAAAATATGCAAATCAAGAGTTCTGACTTCACTTGCTGCAGATTCATCCCACAACTTCCTGGCTACTGACTCAGAATGTATTGAAACCACAGACAACAAAGAAAACTAGAATTTTCAGAATCAGGCAAGCAATATAAAACATGATAAATGGTTTTCAACAAAAGCTGGTGTCTAATTGTCCCTTGAAAATATTCAAAACATCTTTGGCTGATCATATAGCTTGACTCTGTAGTAAGCATTTAGCAGGCTTAGCAGGTGAGTTCTTGCCTTCCTAGGACCTTCTTTATTCCTTTTTTATTCTTCTCTCCCTGTTTCTTTTCTCTATTTCACCTGCTCAATTCTCTTCTACTTCTTTTTTCATGCAATAGTACTAACTGGCTGACCCAACTTCTCATGATTACTTTTTTTTAGTAAAATACAGTCACGTCAGAGATATATTTGAAGTATGCACATTTTCAAACCTCTATTGCTTGTGGAGGTTACATGTACAAGTAGTAAAATAGTTTCTGTGCTTATGTTGCTCTTTTCCACCAGATGAGGTTCAGGTTTGCTGCTTTCATATACGTTTTTGGTAACTCCCGCATGTTCTGGGTTTTCAGATCTGGAAAAAAAAAGGAATTTGTCATAGTAATCATAAATGGAAGCACCTAACTAGAAGGGGGTTTGCTGGGGGAGAGGTTTGTGGGAAGGCTGGAGGAGTATTTAAAACTAGGATCGAGGGGGGAGGGAGAATTAGATAATAACGGGGTAGATAGATCAGACAGGGGGTGAGTACTTATTGGTGGGTGGAATGGGGAAAGATGGGGGGAGGGCTATGGCAGATGATGAGAAGGTTCCCATGTTACAAACAACCAGTGGAATTGGTACCATTTATATTAAAATAAAAAATATGCAAAATATGTGTGCACAAGGTGTCAATGAATTCGTGTTTGTTAACCAATGCCAGAAGTCTGCCATAGGTACATAGGTGATTTGGAAACTTTGGTGCATGAACAGAACTACGATTTAATTGGTATTTCTGAATCTTGGCTTCATTCTTCACATGACTGGGCCATTAATATTCCTGGCTATGTTCTCTTTCGGAGAGACAGGGTAAATAGGAAAGGTGGTGTCTGTCTCTATGTGAGGAGTGATCTCAGAGCGAGTGTGAAAGAGAACCTAGTTGATGGAGAGTGTAATGAGGCTGAAGGATTATGGGTGGAACTGCATATGGGGGTGTGTACTACAAACATAATCCTTGGAGTTTGTTATAGGCCTCCCAGTGTTAATGAGGAGGTGGAGACTCAGATCCTTGCACAGATTGAAAGGGCTGCAAGGGCTGGGACAGTGATAATAATGGGGGATTTTAACTACCCGGAAATTGACTGGAGTAATGGTACTTCAGGAACAGTTAAAGGGCAACAATATTTAAACCTGCTACAGGACAATTTTATGGTACAGTTCATAGAGACCCCTACTAGGAAAGATGCTCTGCTGGACTTGGCAATCTCAAATCATACAGACCTTATTACGAATGTCCATATAAAAGAGCTTTTATTAAATATAAAAATGAAGGAACACTTTCATCGTTTAAACATTACAAAGAATATAATAGAATATGCAAAAGAAAATAAAGGCCGCAAAAATTGAAAACAAATAACAGATTGCTAAAGATAGCAGGACCAACCCCCCAAAAATTCTTCAAATATATTAATAGTAAGAAAGTCAGGTCCGAGCAGGTAGGCCCTTTACAAAATAATCTAGAGTGGGTGACTGGGGACAAAGAGAAGGCAAATTTATTGAATACCTTCTTCAGCTCTGTGTATACAAAGGAGCATGAGGGAGCTCTTGTCCATAACGGGCATGGTATGGACACAGCTCCAGATAATCCACATTGGCTCACAACTGATATGATCCAAATATATTTAGACAGAATAAAGGTGAATAAAGCAGCTGGACTGGATGGCATACACCCACTGGTCCTTAAAGAATTGAGCTCTGTCATTTCAAAGCCATTGTTTCTAATTTTTAGGGACTCTTTAATGACTGGCATAGTACCACTGGGTTGGCATAAGGCCAATGTGGTGTCAATATTTCAAACGGGGTCAAAATCCTTACCAAGTAATTATAGACCTGTTAGTCTAACACATATAGTTGGAAAGATACTGGAGAGTTTAACAAATAGATGAGTTCTTGCTGTAAACAAATATTTTAAGCAACAGACAGCATGGATACATGAAAGACAGAAGTTGTCAAACAAATCTGCTTTCTATTTATGAGGAGGTGAGCACAACTTTGGACAGAGGGATGGCTGTGGACGTGGTATACTTGGATATTGCAAAAGTGTTTGACACAGTTCCCCACACATGGTTAATGTGTAAGGTAAAGTCAACAGGCTTGAAAAAATCTGTATGTTAATGGATAAAAAACTGGCTAAAGATCATATTCAGAGAGTACTGGTTAATGATTCATACTCTGAATGGTCTAGGGTTGTCAGTGGTGTACCCCAGGGTTCAGTGTTGGGACCCTTATGTTTTAATATATTTATAAATAATATCGGATCTGGGATTAAAAACACAATTTCAGTCTTTGCAGATGACACCAAGCTGTGCAGTGGAATAATGTCCTTACAGGATGTCTCCAATTTACAACCCGACCTCAATGCACTGTTTAATTGGCCAACTATGTGGCAAATGAGGTTTAACTACCTCCCTTCCGGCCATTGTATATGTGATCCTGTGCCCGCTGTGTCCTCCGGACACAGTGGAACACCAATCGTTGGACGGGACCTCTGTGAGTACTGTATGTCAACAAGCAATCTGAAGAAAAACTAGTACAAAAATATGTCTAGTCTAGGTGTTTCCTGATAGACAATTATTAGGGGTTGTGTTTTGCAATAAAATCATCATTCAAAGTCAGTGCTACATTAGAGAACTTCTTTGTGACAACCCTGGTGAGGTAACACTCCAAACTACTAAAAAAAGCAGCAAGCCTGAACCTTTAACAGCTGACCAGCAATCTATTAATACAGAGATCCTGCACAACAATACAGATGTTCACCAGTTCATGGACTATGTAGATTGTAGTTAATTACTAAGCCACTATCAGCTTCACTGGATGCTAAAGAGTTACTCAGAGAGGACCAGCAACAACCTGGTTAGTTCTGTCTAGAGATGTAAAATTTTCGAAAATTTTGAAGTCATGGAAAATAAATGTTTTTTTCGGAAATAAATTGAAATTTTGGAGAAATTGCAAAAAAAAAATTCAGTGTGGAGTAATGTTACAAATTGAAAGTCGTATTGTTACACTGGGAAAGTGAAATGCGGTGTATATAAAAGTATTATGCTTGAAATAAAAGTACAGTTTATTCAGTAAATAAACTAAACTTGCTTTTAAACATTTTATTTTTTTACAAATTACAAATGGAATAACAAGGACTATTGTATTAAGGACATTTAAAATGACATGCGAACAGGTAACCATCTCCCTTTCCCTCAAATAATTATAAGCTTCCTGCCAATATGCATTTTTAGTTATTGACAATGCTGCTCCAGAAGCATATATTGCTCTTTGAAGAGCTTAATCAATGTTCTCCTGGTTTCAAGTGTCATTTTCTCTATAAATGAAGAGATTGTGTATTTTTTGGGAGGCCATGGTTTGTAACACTTCCTTACTTGAAGATGTTGCTGGTGAAGAAACACTTTAATGATCCAGAAGAAGCAGAAAGAGTGTTTCTGGAATGAGAACTCTGAAGGGAAAAGCTGCTTGCACTTTCATTATGGTCTTCATCATTTTATTCCATAAAATATATGTTAATGTCTTGAGGGCTCCTTTGGCATGCGAGGATGGAGGATGTGTTTCGTCATCCTGTAGAATTTGAATATTAAGAATATTTCTTCTCACAATATTTGCACTCATCAGAAATTGAACTATGGATATGTTTCAGAACTCTAGATGTTGGTCTCACCATTTTACTGAGAGACGGAAAAGAAAATCCAATTTACTGACCAAACTATAGGTAAACATTATGCTATGATGGTGGAGAACATTAATAGGAATAATTTAAAGATTATAAAGATAAAGATAAATTAATTTGTCAGACAAATGTACCCTTTTACTTGTCAATGAAGGCTTGAGAGGACAGAAACTATTGTCCCAACAATCTGTACAAACTGTATCCCAACAATTTTTTTCTTGGGGGAGTGCATGTGATCAGCACAGGGCCAAACAGCACTGTCTAGACAGAGGGTTAGGTGTTATGCAGCCTCACAGGACAATCAGGGGGAAATTAAAACTCTTCCTATAAGCTTTAACCAGCGCTCTGCTGGATACTGATAGAAGCCACAAGACTGCTCTAACTGCTGATGAGAAAAGGTATTTAGAAGTTTATATTTACTAAAATAATTGAATTTCCGTGTACTGTGGGAGACCAGATACAGTGAATGCAAGGTCCTGGGTTTAGTAACACTTTAAGGTCTTCATGTTATATAGTTTGAATACCATGTTATACAGTAGATACATTATTTATCATTGTAAAATATCATTGTAAATAACATATTCCACACTTCTTTCTTTTTTTTTTCAATTTTTCCAGAACAAAAAGGCTTTGAACTGTTTTTTCCCACTTTTTCCATTTTTTTCCAGGCCATCTCTAGTTCTGTTACCAATTAAACTACACCAAACAACTGTAAAATAGTATTGTCTTTACTTGGAGAATCCCCTGTGAGAGCTCCAAAGACTTTGATATGAAATTCCTGCAACAGATTTTTGACCTGAGATGCAACTCATCTGTGGATTCATCCATCAAAGCCCAAACTGATATAGTTGACAACTTGAACATTAAACCAAGCACCCTGCCAGCAAAGAAAAGCCTAAGAAGCACATTCGTCCTCATGCATCATGTGAGCTGGAAGAAGAATCTTCTGTACTTTTGCACTCTGACTTCTGTTAAAAAAAAAGTTTCTTTGGCCAACTGGAAATACTACCCTGCTAATATTCATAAGGGACCTCAGAAGCTCTGCTGCCCTTGAATAAGTGACTTGATGGCTTAATGGGATATTCCAGGATGTCAGTTCTAGGACATCAAGGACAGTATCAACCTATCCTATTTGTTTCTTGTGGATTATAATTGAGACAGTTTTGTCTTGACATGTTGGGGCTGATTTACCAAAACCGAAGAGTACAAAATCTGACACAGCTCTGCATAGAAAGCATATCAGCTTCCAGGTTGTTTTGTCAAAACCTAACTGAACAAGCTGAAGTTAGAAGCTGATTTTGCAGAGTTGCACCAGATTTTTCACTTCCAGTTTTAGTAAATCAGCCCTGCCGTGTCCTCTCTGACTCAGATGGGTTTTCTAAATTCATCTGAGACTTTCCCAAACTTATGTTTCCATGTTTTTCTTTTATTTACAAAGAAAAAGCCAGTCATGACAGATAAAACTATTGCTTATACTGTGACTATCAAAAATAAAAAAAAAGTAAAAAAAAAAGTTTAAAAAATTGAATTAAAAACTATTTATTTTTTAATTTTTTTTATTTTACATACTGTCATCAGTCAGTGATCACTGCCACACCAGTCATATAATGACATTGTACTTCACTGGTGACAGTATGTAAAAAAAAATAGTGACAAGAAAAAAACATTTTTATTTCATTTCTTCATTTTCCAAAAAATTGTAACAAAAAATGTTGAGATAAAAAAACTCCCCATGTCTCTTACTAAATACCTTGGACTGTCTACTCTCCAAAAAGGGTTCATTTGGGAGATATTTGTACTGTCCTGATCAATTTTCAAATACTGTATATACAGTGAGGAACAGAAGTATTTGAACACCCTGCGATTTTGCAAGTTCTCCCACTTAGAAATCATGGAGGGGTCTGAAATTTACATTGTAGGTGCATTCCCACTCTGAGAGACAGAGCTAAAAAAAAAATTCAGGAAATCATATTGTATGATTTTTAAAGAATTTATTTGTCTTGCACTGCTGAACATACGTAAGTATTTGAACACCTGAGAAAATCAGTGTTAATATTTGGTACAGAAGCCTTTGTTTGCAATTACAGAGGTCAAACATTTCCTGTAGTTCTTGACCAGGTTTGCACACACTGCAACAGGGATTTTGGCCCACTCCTCCACACAGATTTCCTCTAGATCTGTCAGGTTTCGGGGCTGTCGCTGAGCAACACGGAGTTTCAGCTCCCTCCAAAGATGTTCTATTGGATTTAGGTCTGGAGACTGGATAGGCCACTCCAGAACCTTGATATGCTCTGACTGAGGGAAGGAGGTTGTTGCTCAAAATCTCACAATAAATGGCCCCATTCATCCTCTCCTTAATACAGTGCAGTCGTCCTGTCCCCTTCGCAGAAAAGCACTCCGAAAGCATGATGTTACCACCCCCATGCTTCACAGTAGGAATGGTGTTCTTGGGATGCAACTCATCCTTCTTTTTCCTCCAAACACAATGAGTGAAGTTTAGACCAAAAAGTTCTACTTTGGTCTCATCTGACCACATGACTTTCTCCCATGCCTCCTCTGGATCATCCAGATGGTCAATGGCAAACTTCAGATGGGCCTGGACATGTGATGACTTGAGTAGGGGAACCTTCCGTGCAATGCATGATTTGAAACCATGACGGCGTTGTGTTCTAACGACAGTGACCTTTGAAACTGTGGTCCCAGCTCTCTTCATGTCATTAACCAGCTCCTCCCTTGTAGTTCTGGGCTGATTCCTCACCTTTCTTATCATCAGTGATACCCCATGAGGTGAGATCTTGCATGGAGCCCCAGACTGAGGGAGACTGACAGCTGTCTTTAGCCTTTTCCATTTTCTAACAATTGCTCCAACAGTTGATCTATTTTCACCAAGCAGCTTGGCAATTGCCCTGTAGCCCTTTCCAGCCTTGTGGAGGTCCACAATTTTGTCTCTGGTGTCTTTTGACAGCTCTTTGGTCTTGCCCATGGTAGTAGTTGGCATCTGACTGACTGTGGGGTGGATAGGTGTCTTTAAAGAGCTCAGACAGGTGCTACTAAGCTAGATTAATGAGTGGAGTAGAGGTGGACTTTTTAAAGGCACAGTAACAGGTCTTTGAAAGTCAAAATTCTTGCTGTTTCTTAGGTGTTCAAATACTTATGTTCAGCAGTGCAAGACAAATAAATTCTTTAAAAATCATGCAATGTGATTTCCTGAATTTTTTTTAAATTTCTGTCTCTCAGAGTGGGAATGCACCTACAATGTGAATTTCAGACCCCTCCATGATTTCTAAGTGGGAGAACTTGCAAAATCGCAGGGTGTTCAAATACATCTGTTCCTCACTGTATACTATAGTTTGCAGACTCTATAACTCTCACACAAACCAATAGTTATACACTTATTGGGATTTTTTAAATCAAAGACATATAGCAGAATTTTTTTTATTGGATGTGTTTTATAGCAGAATGTAGAACATTTTTTTTGTTAACATTTTTGATCTTTTTCCGATTATATAATTAAAAATAAAAAACCAAGCGGTGATCAATGACCACCAAAAGAAAGCTCTATTTGTGTGAACAAATTATATAAATGTAATTTGGGTACAGTGTTAAATGACCACGCAATTGCTAGTTAAAGGATAAGACTACCTTTGGGAACATGTTATGTGTTCCACCCGTATTAGAAAATGTTCCCATAGCTGCAGCCGCTGTCCGCCCTCCCCCCTCCAGATAATACAGAGGAAAATCTCTCCGTACTATCTGTCAAATTTGAAAACAGCGCGGCAATGCAGGGTCCACCCACATGGCCGCATCATTCATTCATGGACTTCCATGACTGAATGACAGGCAAGTCCCGACAGCCTTAGTGGCTGTCGGCTTGTAGTTTTCATTGAACTACCACTGCACCGTGGAGTGCTGTGGTAGTTCATTGAAGCTTCCTGTCAGAATATCTGCTTGCTCATACATCCCATACGGCAAGCAGATGTTCTGACAAGTCTGCAGGAGACCTGCATGGCGTCAGCAATCTACTAATCGCTGGTGCAATGCTTTCCAGGCTCCTGTAGACAAAAATAATAAATGCACATTTTTTTACCTGCAAAAAAATGTGCATTTATTATTTTTGTCTAAAAGGTGAACTTATCCTTTAAAGTAGCAGCACAGTGCTGAATAGCAAAAATTGCTTTGGTCATTAAGAGGGTAAATCGTCCACAGGGCAAGTGGTTGATGTTCTGATTCATGCTGACATCCAGAGGTAGTTCAGCTCTACAGCAACGTGTTATGATCATTTGCCATCTGTTCTCTTCTCCTGTTCCCCTCTGTTAGTCTCAAGCCTTCATAGCAGACACTAGGATGAGAAAATTGTTGTCTTTCTACACTTCAAAAGACTGAAAAAACATCCTCTGTACTGTACTCTGAGACATAAAATTGCATTGGATTTAACTTCTGTGTCTTACTGGAGAGTTAAACTGTCTGTGGATTATGCTTAATCAGCAGGTGACTATACCATCGGGACAGATCGGGATCTTTGGAGGTATGCGAATGCAAAAAGTGATATTTGAAACAGAACATTTATTGTTCTATTCTGGAACATTTGGTTCCCGTTTCCAATTTACCCCAAAACTATGCAGCTTAGAAGTTCCAAATTTCATGAACTGTCTGTGACTAAGAAGGCATTGAAGTCAGAGAATAATCACAATAAACCAGACAAAATTTGCATTTTTAAAAGGAGATGCTTAAATTCAGCCTCCATTCATAAGTTTCCTTTCATCTCTCTTGAATTTATTTACTACTAATTTGGCAAACTTTAAATTCTATGTATCAAGGAACGTCATGCTGTGCCAGAAACCCAGCCTATTACTCTTTTATAAGAAATATATTTTAAATGAAAAAACATATACTTTTGCTAAAGGGCATTTACTTAACAGCTGTCATGTAATTAATAAAAAATGAATGAAATGTAAATGTAATAAATAGAGATGAGCGAATTATTCAAAAATTCGATTCGGCTGATTCGCCGAATTTGAGGAAGAAATTTGATTCGATGCGAATTTATTCGCTACGAATTTAACTTATAAAAAGGGTTTCTAGGCTTCAGAGAGCCTTTAAATTAGTGCAGAACACTGTACCTTTAATTTAAATGCCCTTGGAGATGAGGAAGGAGAAGGAGAAGGATGAGAAGAAGGAGAAGGAGAAGGATGAGAAGAAGGAGAAGGATGAGAAGAAGGAGAAGGATGAGAAGAAGGAGAAGGATGAGAAGAAGAAGGAGAAGGAGAAGGAGAAGGATGAGAAGAAGGAGAAGGATGAGAAGAAGGAGAAGGATGAGAAGAAGGAGAAGGAGAAGGATGAGAAGAAGGAGAAGGAGAAGGATGAGAAGAAGGAGAAGGATGAGAAGAAGGATGAGAAGAAGGAGAAGGATGAGAAGAAGGATGAGAAGAAGGAGAAGGATGAGAAGAAGAAGGATGAGAAGAAGAAGAAGGATGAGAAGAAGGAGAAGGATGAGATGAAGAAGAAGGATGAGAAGAAGAAGAAGGATGAGAAGAAGAAGAAGGATGAGAAGAAGGAGAAGGATGAGAAGAAGAAGAAGGATGAGAAGAAGAAGAAGGATGAGAAGAAGGAGAAGGATGAGAAGAAGAAGAAGGATGAGAAGAAGGAGAAGGATGAGAAGAAGAAGAAGGATGAGAAGAAGAAGAAGGATGAGAAGAAGGAGAAGGATGAGAAGAAGAAGAAGGATGAGAAGAAGGAGAATTCCAAGCCGGCAAAAAGTGTATCTGCAGAGCTCTGCTATTTCTTAGCGGAGCTCTGCAGATACACTTAGCGGAGCTCTGCAGATACACTTAGCGGAGCTCTGCAGATACACTTAGCGGAGCTCTGCAGATACACTTTTTGCCGGCTTGGAATTCTTCTTATTTTCATCCTACTTCTTCTTCTTCATCCTCATCCTCATCCTCAGAAGAAGAAGAAGAGGATGAGGATGAAGAGGAAGAAGAAGAAGAAGTAGGATGAAAATAAGAAGAATTCCAAGCCGGCAAAAAGTGTATCTGCAGAGCTCCTCTATTCTGCAGATACACTTAGAGGAGCTCTGCAGATACACTTTTTGCCGGCTTGGAATTCTTCTTATTTTCATCCTACTTCTTCTTCTTCTTCTTCTTCTTCTTCATCCTCATCCTCATCCTCAGAAGAAGAAGAAGAGGATGAGGATGAAGAAGAAGAAGAAGTAGGATGAAAATAAGAAGAATTCCAAGCCGGCAAAAAGTGTATCTGCAGAGCTCCGCTAAGTGTATCTGCAGAGTTCCGCTATTTCTGACAGTTCTCTGACATTCACTCCATACAGCGGTTGAAACATTGTATCTATTTGTTTCCATAAATGGAAACAAATAGATACAATGTTTCAACCGCTGTATGGAGTGAATGTCAGAGAACTGTCAGAAATAGGCTATTTCTGACAGTTCTCTGACATTCACTCCTCAGCCGCTGTATGGAGTATTGAATGTCAGAGAACTGTCAGAAATAGCCTATTTCTGACAGTTCTCTGACATTCACTCCATACAGCGGTTGAAACATTGTATCTATTTGTTTCCATAAATGGAAACAAATAGATACAATGTTTCAACCGCTGTATGGAGTGAATGTCAGAGAACTGTCAGAAATAGCGGAGCTCTGCAGATACACTTAGCGGAGCTCTGCAGATACACTTTTTGCCGGTTGGAATTCTTATTTTCATCCTACTTCTTCTTCTTCTTCTTCTTCTTCTTCTTCATCCTCATCCTCTTCTTCTTCTTCTGAGGATGAGGATGAGGATGAAGAAGAAGAAGAAGAAGAAGAAGTAGGATGAAAATAAGAAGAATTCCAAGCCGGCAAAAAGTGTATCTGCAGAGCTCCGCTAAGTGTATCTGCAGAGCTCCTCTATTTCTGACAGTTCTATGTCAGAGAACTGTCAGAAATAGAGGAGCTCTGCAGATACACTTTTTGCCGGCTTGGAATTCTTCTTATTTTCATCCTACTTCTTCTTCTTCTTCATCCTCATCCTCATCCTCTTCTTCTTCTTCTGAGGATGAGGATGAAGAAGAAGAAGAAGAAGAAGAAGTAGGATGAAAATAAGAAGAATTCCAAACCGGCAAAAAGTGTATCTGCAGAGCTCCTCTAAGTGTATCTGCAGAATAGAGGAGCTCTGCAGATACACTTTTTGCCGGCTTGGAATTCTTCTTTTTTTCATCCTACTTCTTCTTCTTCTTCTTCATCCTCATCCTCATCCTCAGAAGAAGAAGAAGAGGATGAGGATGAGGATGAAGAAGAAGAGGAAGAAGTAGGATGAAAAGAAGAATGAAAAGAAGAAGAAGAATGAAAAGAAGAAGAAGAAGAATGAAAAGAAGAATGAAAAGATTCTTCTTCTTCTTCTTTTCATTCTTCTTTTCATTCTTCTTCTTCTTTTCATTCTTCTCATTCTTCTTTTCATTCTTCTCATTCTTCTTCTCATTCTTCTTTTCATTCTTCTTCTCATTCTTCTTTTCATTCTTCTTCTTCTTTTCATTCTTCTTTTCATTCTTCTCATTCTTCTTTTCATTCTTCTTTTCATTCTTCTTCTCATTCTTCTTCTTTTCATTCTTCTTTTCATTCATTCTTCTTCTTCTTTTCATTCTTCTTCTTCTCATTCTTCTTTTCATTCATTCTTCTTCTTCTTTTCATTCTTCTTCTTCTTCTTTTCATTCTTCTTTTCATTCTTCTCATTCTTCTTTTCATTCTTCTCATTCTTATTCTCATTCTTCTTTTCATTCTTCTTCTCATTCTTCTTTTCATTCTTCTTCTTCTTTTCATTCTTCTTCTCATTCTTCTTTTCATTCTTCTTTTCATTCTTCTTTTCATTCTTCTTCTCATTCTTCTTTTCATGAAGAAGAAAAGAAGAATGAGAAAAATGAAAAGAAGAATGAAAAGAAGAAGAAGAAGAATGAAAAGAAGAATGAGAAGAAGAATGAAAAGAAGAATGAAAAGAAGAATGAGAAGAATGAAAAGAAGAATGAAAAGAAGAAGAAGAATGAAAAGAAGAAGAAGAAAAGAAAAGAAGAAGAAGAAGAATGAAAAGAAGAAGAAGAAGAATGAAAAAAAGAATGAAAAGAAGAATGAAAATAAAAAGAAGAAGAATGAAAAGAAGAATGAAAAGAAGAAGAGGAATGAAAAGAAGAAGAAGAAGAATGAAAAGAAGAATGAGAAGAATGAAAAGATTCTTCTTCTTCTTCTTCTTTTCATTCTTCTTTTCATTCTTCTTCTTCTTTTCATTCTTCTTCTTCTTCTTTTCATTCTTCTTTTCATTCTTCTCATTCTTCTTCTCATTCTTCTTTTCATTCTTCTTCTCATTCTTCTTTTCATTCTTCTTCTTCTTTTCATTCTTCTTTTCATTCTTCTCATTCTTCTTTTCATTCTTCTTCTCATTCTTCTTTTCATTCTTCTTCTTCTTTTCATTCTTCTTTTCATTCTTCTTCTCATTCTTCTTTTCATGAAGAAGAAAAGAAGAATGAAAAGAATGAAAAGAAGAATGAAAAGAAGAAGAATGAAAAGAAGGATGAGAAGAAGAATGAAAAGAAGAATGAAAAGAAGAATGAGAAGAATGAAAAGAAGAATGAGCAGAATGAAAAGAAGAATGAAAAGAAGAAGAAGAAGAATGAAAAGAAGAAGAAGAATGAAAAGAAGAATGAAAAGAAGAAGAAGAAGAATGAAAAGAGGAAGAAGAGAATGAAAAGAAGAATGAAAAGAAGAAGAAGAATGAAAAGAAGAAGAATGAAAAGAAGAATGAGAAGAATGAAAAGAAGAAGAAGAATGAAAAGAAGAATGAAAAGAAGAAGAAGAATGAAAAGAAGAAGAAGAATGAAAAGAAGAATGAAAAGAAGAAGAATGAAAAGAAGAAGAAGAAGAAAGAAAAGAAGAATGAAAAGAAGAATGAGAAGAATGAAAAGATTCTTCTTCTTCTTCTTTTCATTCTTCTTTTCATTCTTCTTCTTCTTTTCATTCTTCTTCTTCTTTTCATTCTTCTTTTCATTCTTCTTTTCATTCTTCTCATTCTTCTTCTCATTCTTCTTTTCATTCTTCTTCTCATTCTTCTTTTCATTCTTCTTCTTCTTTTCATTCTTCTTTTCATTCTTCTCATTCTTCTTTTCATTCTTCTTTTCATTCTTCTTCTCATTCTTCTTTTCATGAAGAAGAAAAGAAGAATGAGAAGAATGAAAAGAAGAATGAAAAGAAGAAGAAGAATGAAAAGAAGAATGAGAAGCAGAATGAAAAGAAGAATGAAAAGAAGAATGAGAAGAATGAAAAGAAGAATGAAAAGAAGAAGTATTCCAGTACAGCAAAAAGTGTATCTGCAGAGAGCTCCGCTATTTCTGACAGTTCTCTGACAGTTTCTTCACATGTACAGCGGTTGAAACATTGTATCTATTTATTTCCAAATAAAAACATCTGTATCCTAAATGGAAACAAATAGATACAATGTTTCAACCGCTGTAAATGAACTGTCAGAGAACTGTCAGAAATAGCGGAGCTCTCTGCAGGGACACTTTTGCCGGCTGATCGGGAAAAATCCGATTCGCGCACCCGAATTATGCAAATATTCGGATTCGACGCGAATCGAATTTTTGCTGAAATTCAAAACGAATTCCACTTCGCCTGGTTCGATTCGCTCATCTCTAGTAATAAACTCAAACACAATATTTCTGTTGCTCAGATTACATACTTTTATTTACAATTTTTTTGAATACTCAGAAGAACCTATAAAACATTTCCCTCTCTTAGGTTGGGTCTACATATTTGCGTTGTGGTAATGTGTGTTACCACAACGCATTCAAATTCAAAAACCACCGTGCAGTGTTTTGCTATGCCTTTAAAGCAGTATTAGACACTAGTCACACCGCTGCGATTTCAGGTGCGATTTCTGAAGAGTTTATTGCTACTTGTGAAGATTTTCAACAAGTTCTTGCAATTTGCAGTGCAAATTCCATTATACTCTATGTATGTGAAATCATACCAAAACTGCAGAAAGAACTACTTTAGAAATCACGCTGCAGCAAAACGCAAATTAAGACACTGACATTCACATTTATTAGATGCAATTTCAGGTGCGATTTCAATTCCCAAATCGCACCTGAAATTGCACTGTTATAACCGGGCACTTAAACCCAAAAGCAAAGATTTATTATATTGCAGCATACCAGTTCTTACATGTGATGTCTGCATTCATTTTCTTTTTTTGGTTGTCTTCTATTTTCATCTGGTAATTCAGCCAGCAACTCTGCTGTTTTTCAGAAGTTCAAGCTCCAGCAGCATGTATCAGATTACATCAGGGGTGGACTGACAACTCATGGGGCCCCTGGGCAATAGGGGATCATGGGGCCCCTGTGTCCTTGCCCAAACTCAAAAAAGCCTATGAAAAAGGTACCAGGGGCATCTCATGGGGCCCCCTACTAACCCTGGGCCCTCGGGCAGTGCCTGCGTTTCCAACTGGTCAGTCCGCCCCTGGTTGACATTAATGAGACCAACCATTTACCAATGACAGGGGTGATTAAAATCATCAGCTTTTATTTATTCCTGTAAAACCTTTATCCCCCAAAAAAACTGTTTGCTGTAACAGATTTTAAAGTGCGAGTTGAAGTTTGTCTTCAATCAACATTCCTCTTCCCCCAGAGTGACAATGCTGCTGTCTGCTGTGTCCTGACTCATTCCTCCAAAGTGGTGTCCCAGTAATATACGAGATGAGTTACTGGCCAGATTACCAGGTGAAAAGAGAACAAAAAAAGCCAAAGAAAAGAAAACCGATGCAGCCACCACATCTAATGATTGGCAAGCTGCAATATAATACATTTTTGGTTTTGTAATTTTAAATGACACTGCGAAAGTGAATCCCTACTGGCCTGGCTTAATAGCACATCAAAACAGACAAATATGAAGCAGTACAACACATCAGCTCTCATCTATTAGGGCTCATGTACACTGCAGCTGATAAACTCACGTTTAGGAGCTGTTCAACATTTTTTTCAGCAGCCCCTGAACTCTCCCTAATGTTTTCCTATGTGTCCATGTACACTATGTCGTTTACAGTCATTTACAGGCAGTTGAGTTTACAGTCATTTTTTTGAAAGCAGAAAACTTAGGTTCAGCAGTAGATTTTATCAGCATTTCAAACATGAAATGCTTGTAAACGAGTGTAAACATGGCTAAATGCGGCTAACCGTGTTTATAGGCGTTTGCATTTGAAAATTTTTTTAACTCTTCCATTTCCAGATGCTGTTCAGAGCCTTTTTTCATCATGAAAAATGCATGCAAAGCATTTTCCTGGTACCCAAATGGACCTGGCACACCATACTTTGAGGTTTTGCATGAAAAAAATATGTTAGACACTGCTGCAATAATTTCTTCACAGAAATGAGCTGGAACACATCCAAACACCACAAAAAAAAAAGACAGCTAATCTCAGCAAATACTGCTCTCTCTGCTTCTGCTCTCTCTATTTCTCTCAAAATATCTGAAATAGATATTATTTTACTGTTTTTCAGTGCTTTCTGGGCATTTTAGAAGGTCACCTGAGTTTATCTTAAAAAAATGCTTCTAAACGCAAACACTGATAAACGCGGTATGCTAAACAGACGTTTTTTATTCTACGTTTTCCAGCAGTCAGTTTCCATCGTTCAGCAGTCAGTTTCCCGTGTACATGGGGCCTTAATGTACACCAGGATTTGTTCCACCTTCTACACATTCACCCTCTCTCTGATGGCTCTACACAACATTAACCTCCTTGGCGGTATGATTATTTCCGATTTTTTGTGCTGAAAGCGGTACCATTTTTTTGCATGGAAATATGTAGTTTTTTATTGTAGGCTGTAATTTTTAGGAATAACTCAGTGAAATCTGTCCGAACAAGAGTCTATTAAACATTCCGGATATGATAAAACTTGAAACACGAAATCATAAATTATAATTTAATAAATAATCATAAAAAATAATAATATAATAATAATATATTTAATTCAATAATATAATCAAACCAAAAACACTGAAATTTGAAATACAGAGGTAAATTCGCACATCACTGAGCAAAGTCGCAAAATCGTTTTCAGTGTCTGATGACGAATTACCCCATGAATCATTATCACTCAATTCTGCAAGTGGTTCTGATTTACTATCGCTGTTCTCTAGCTGATCTAAAACCACTTTTGACCTAAAGGGACGCTTTTTGGACGCCATGGACTTTTCTAAGTTTCCAGGCAGAAAGAACAGTCAAAATGCAGGCAGGGGACAGGACAAAGCAGTAGGGACAAAATATATGTGAAATGCATTGAAACAGCAATGTTTTACTATATAATAATAATTTTTAAAAAAATGACATTTTTTTAAAATTTCAAATTTGCCGCCGTACGTCCTGACGTCACAGGGTCCGGAACACGGAAGCCGGATGCCGGCATTGGCCGGAGGAGATGGCCGGGGACGCTGCAGGGGACACATCGTGGGAGCGAAGGACAAGGTAAGTGCTGCAGGGACTCCCTATGCAACGCTGCATGGTAAGCCCGAGTGTAGCTCGGGGTTACCGCTCTTGGTACTGAAATTTTACCCCGAGCTACACTCGGGAATACCGCTAAGGAGGTTAATATTTCTCTATTAAACTCTCAGTTCCTTCAATGCATTTGTGGAATATAAACATTACACTTTTATAGCATAAGGTATTTTGATAGAAGAAGAGACATTTTGGAGTTAATTTATTAAAATATACTGTTCACTTTGCAAAGGAATTTTCACTTTGCAATGGAACTTTCCCTCATCCAAGTGAATGAGGTGAAGCTCTGTTGGCTTATATCATCCAATCATGTTCAGGAAAAATACAGTTTTTTTCCCTTACACGTGTTTGCGTAAACATTTTTTGGAAAGTGAATGTTCACCACATTCACTAACCTAAGGGTACATGCACACTGGATGCTAAGAACAACTGCCCTGGATGTTTTTCTTCTGTCAGCAAAGGAACACTTGACGCTGATAAACATGTGTTTAGCTGCGTTTAGTCATGTTTACTCACGTCAAGCACTTGGGAGGTTATTCATTTTATTGGTCAGAATAAATACTTTATTCTGGCCATTGAAATGAAAAAGCACCCAATGTTTTTGCCACGTTTAGCGTTTTTCTGCTTAAACATTCCTCTCCTAAATGCGATTTAGGAGAGGAGTATTTTACTGCTTCCAAACTCTGCTGCTCCTAAAAGCTGGAAAAAACACATAGTGGACATAATGGACACACAAGCTTTTATTGAGTTGAGTTTAGGGGATTTGGAAAAAAATGGCAAAAGCTACAAAAACGTGAGTTTAGGACAGCATTGCAAACCTACCAGATTGAAATTTACTGACACCATAGACAAATTTTATTGTCACAGCCAAATTTTTACTGACATTTCCAAAAATTTAAAAATTGCAATTTTAAGTGCAAATGTCAGTATTTAGGATGCAGACAAGTACAATACGCAATTAGCAATGTGATGTAAGGTAGATATTAAGGCTCCATGTACACTGCAGCTGATAAACTCACGTTTAGGAGGTTTTCCTCGTTTTTTTCAGCAGCACCTGAGCTCTCCGTAATGTTTTCTGATGTGTCCATGTACACTATGCCGTTTACAGTGGTTTACAGGCAGTTGAGTTTACAGTCGTTTTTTTAACGCACCAAACTTGTGTTCAGGAGTAGATTTTTTTTTTATCAGTGTTTCAATTTGGATTTTTTTTTTATCTCTTCCATTTCCAGATGCTGTCCAGAGCCTTTTTTCATCATGAAAAATGCATGCAAAGCGTTTTCCCGGTACTCAAATGGACCCGGTACACCATACTTTTAGATTTTGCATGAAAGAAAATATGTTAGACACTGCTGCAATAATTTATGCACAGTAATGAGCTGGAACACATCCAAACACCTCAAAAAAAAAAAAAAAGACAGCTAATCTCAACAAATACTGCTCTCTCTGCTTCTACTCTCTCTATTTGTCTCAGTCTGAAATAGTTAATAATGTACCATTTTCCAGTGCATTCTGGGCATTTGGGAGATTCTCCTGTGCTTATCTTTAAAAAACGCTTCTGAACACAAACGCTCATTAAATGTGGCTAAAAGAGCATAAACGTGGTATGCAAACGCGGAAAAACTGGTTTTTTTAACCTGCGTTTTCCAGCAGTCAATTCCCAGCATTCAGAAGAGTTCTCCAAACGCACTGTGTACATGGAGCCTTAGGCAAAAAACATATTTCTTATTTTCTTTTTGATACAATAAGTAAGTAGCTCAGGGACAGGACTCAGGAGGGCAAACATAAGGATGGGCAGGTACACACATGAAATTGACTCTCATAGCGACACTGACAGCAGTGTGTAGTATCACAGATGATGATGATACCTCACCGACATGACACACCCTTATTGAGTTACGGTGATAGTCTCTCTTCACACCAAGGGGTCCCTTCAGTCCACACAGCTTGCCTTGACCTCATACCGCAGACCCTCACACGAGGTTCCAGCACCTCAGCTCGGTGCCCTTGCCACATGACATCAGGTGACACACTCAGTCACCGCCTTTGCCAGACCCGTTCCCCATCGGCACAACCCAAATACACTGTAGCAGGCACTCGGATGGTCTCAGTGGCCTCCTAACGCGCACGCGCAGTCCTGAGTCAAGCGTCATAGCCATATTTTTAACTGGCAACCTTTTCCTTTCACTAGAATTTACTGGCAGGACAACAAGTGGTAATTGTTTACTGGTAGCCAGTAAAAATACTGACAGTTGGCAACACTGGTTAAGGAGCAGCAGTGTGCATGAGTCAAGGAAGGAAAGTAAAAAAGTTCCCTGCAAAGTGAAAATTCCCTAGGAAAATGAACAGCCTATTCGCCTTCAATAGATAACCCCTTTACATTAGCACCACAGCAGTAATCTTTGGTTCCTTTGGAATGTTCTTCAGCAGTATACAAGTGCAGCCTGTATAGACCTACACAACATAGAGATCTGCTCTGGGACAGTTTCAATTGCATCAAATCTGTGTTTTTGACATGATCAGCCTTTGATAGCTGACCCAATACATAGCTTTGGGTTTTACACAGTATGCATGTATGTATGCCCCTCATCCTATTACCTGGCAAGCATTGAGGTACTGACAGATCACCCATGATCCTCTATTTAAAAATGTTGCACATATTAGGACCTCTTGTCAGATTTTCCAGCTCCTGCTAAAAGAAGAGAGGCTGCAATAGCTTTGTATCAGGATTACAGTATTTATATTGGGTCCGCATTATTATGCTTTTCAGTTTCAAGTCTATCATCTTTGCCAGGTCAAGTGATAGCAGAATGAATGGATTTTATATGGGTGATTCAAAACCTGTAATGTGCTCTGCCTTTGTGTGTCCCTCTCCATGGATTTCTATGGATATTAACTCAAAGTATAGCTATTCTGGACCTACTGGCTATATGAAAGTGACTGATGTGGCTAAAAATAAAAGTTGCACTAAAAATAAACCATTTCAGTAAAAAATATGTAAAAGAAAGCCTTGGTGAAAAATGAATGGTTAGGAGAACAGATATAAATAAGAAGAGATGAAATATTAAGAGACCTCCCTTTAGAAAATCAGCAAGGTCACTTTATTCCTGATGCTTTAGGCATTTTTCCTGACAGTTTTATGTCCATGTAATAAAGAACTTGGCTATGTCATCATGCAGAAGCCAGCAGTGTAAAGAACAGCATGCTTTCCTTAATGTTCACATTTTGATTAACCAGCTGTTTGGAGAAGAGCAATGATCAGGTCATCTTTAGTGTTCAAGTCTGCACTTTGTGTGGCTCCATAGCAAGTGACAGCCCCCCCCCCCCTCTTATGCCAGGTCCATCCAGTCTGCCTTGGCCTCAGTCCACATAGAGATGTACTGTATTTGGCAGTGCTCTTTAGCTTGGCAGTCTGTTGAGTGCTACTCTTTTGCTTGTGTCTATATGCATGTCTGTGCTTTAAAGCAGAACTTTAAGCAGATATAAAATACACAAATTACTGCCCCTTTTTTTGAGCTGGGTGACGCCATCAGGGTACCCACAACTCAATTGGCAGCTGATTCAGAAGATCATTCTGGTGTCTTTTTTATTGCACTGTCATATCCAAGCACCCTTATTTACTCTGGGACATACAGTTGCAAGAAAAAGTATGTGAACCCCTTGGGATTACGTGGAGTTTTGCATGAATTGGGCATAAAATGTGCTCTGAATGTCATCTAAGTCACAACAATAGAAGAACACAGTCTGCTGAACATAATACTACACAAAAATTAGATGTTGCCATGGTTTAATTGCACATAACATGTAAACATTCACAGTGCAGGGAGGAAAAATTATGTGAAGCCCTAGCTTAATGACTTCTCCCAGAGCTAATTGGAGCCAGGAGTGAGCCAACCTTGACTGCAATCAGTTTGATGATATTGGATGTGTTGCTGACAGCTGTCCTGCCCTTAAAAAACACACACCTGTTTTGGGTTTACTGGTTTCAAGAAGCACTGTGTGATGTGAACCATGCCTTGCAGAAAAGAGCTCTCAGAAGACCTACGATCAAGAATTGTTGACTTGCATGAAGCTGGAAAGGGTTACAGAAGTATCTCCAAAAGCCTTGATGTTCATGTGTCCACGGTAAGACAGACTGTCTACAAATGGAGAAAGTTTAGCAGTGTTGCTACTCTGCCTAGGCGTGGTCGTCCTGTAAAAATGACTGCAAGAGCACAGTGCAGAATGCTGCATGAGGTAAAGAAGAATCCCAGAGTGTCAGCTAAAGACCTACAGAAATCTCTGGCACATGCTAACATTTTTGTTGACACATCTACAATAAGGAAAACATTAAACAAGAATGGAGTACATGGGAGGACACCATGGAGGAAGCCATTGCTGTCCAAAAAGAATATTGCAGTACGTTTGAAGTTTGCAAAAGAGCACCTGGATGTTCCACAGCACTACTGGCAAAATGTACTGTGGACAGATGAAACCAAGATTGAGTTGTTTGGGAAGAACACACAACACTATGTGTGGAGAAAAAAAGGCACAGCACACCAACATCAAAACCTCATCCCCACTGTAAAACATGGCGGAGAGAGCATCATGGTTTGGGGCTGCTTTGCTGCCTCAGGGCCTGGACGGATTGTTGTCATTGATGGGAAAATGAATTCCAGAGTTTATCAAGACATTTTGCAGGAAAACGTACGACCATCTGTTCGCCAACTGAAGCTCCGCAGAGGATGGGTGATGCAACAGGACAATGACCCAAAGCATACAAGTAATTCAACAAAACAATGGCTGCAACAGCAGAGAATACGCCTTCTGGAGTGGCCCAGTCAGAGTCCTGACCTCAACCCGATTGAAATGCTGTGGCATGACCTTAAGAGAGTGATTCACACCAGACATCCCAAGAATATTGCTACACTGAAACAGTTTTGTGAAGAGGAGTGGTCCAAAATGACTCCAGATCATTGTGCAGGTCTGATCTGCAACTACAGGAAACGTTTGGTTGAGGTTATTGCTGCCAAAGGAGGGTCAACCAGTTATTAAGTCCAAAGGTTCACATACTTTTTCCTCCCTGCACTGTGAATGTTTACATGTTATGTGCAATTAAACCATGGCAACATCTAATGTTTGTGTAGTATTATGTTCAGCAGACTGTGTTCTTCTATTGTTGTGACTTAGATGACGTTCAGAGCACATTTTATGCCCAATTCATGCAAAACTCCACGTAATCCCAAAGGGTTCACATACTTTTTCTTGCAACTGTATGCTGGGCTTTACAAAAATCAGCAAATCTTCATCCTCACAAATGTCTTTACCTTTCTGTATCCCTGTATGCCTCCCCCACCTTTCCCATAGAGAAAAAAAAAGCTCATTTTTTTTTATGCCCAACTTGCCTAGGAAAGAAGTGTCCTTGATGTTAGAACATCCTGGGATATCCCTGAAATATTTTCCAGGAAGCTGCTGGAGTAGAGAAAGAGAGTGCCTGGTGGACAGAGCTAGCACATGCCACTGGGGGCTGGCTACCTAAACCTGGAAAAGGCAGTCTGGTTTTATAATTGAGGAGGACCAAGGTGGTGATGTGGAACCTGGGCTGTGATATCTGAACAGTGGATGGCAGCAGGACAACACTGGTTTGCTGGATAGGTGAGTATCTGAATTGAGGAAAACCCAGCATACCAGGTAAGTTGGTAAAAAAATAGCAGGCAGAAGTGAAGTTCTTTTCTAAGCACCCTACATGCAGTTTCTGAAGGCATTCTTGTTTAGCTTGTTCCAGGCTTCCTCAAAAACTTTCCAGAATTTCAATACAGCCCTGTACAGTTTTACTTCTTTCTCACTCTGCAAGTTATTCTAGTTTATCTGGATGAAGCTGAGATCAGGACTAAAGGATTCCCTGTTCCTCGGTTCACTGTAGATAGTTTTTCTTTTGGGGTGCATATTTGCTAGGAGGAGGAATGTAGGGATATGTACTAGGATGGGTGATTGTGGGGGGATATGTACTAGGATGGGGGATTGGGGGATATTTGGTAGGAGGAGGAATGGGGGGATATGTACTAAGGGGGGATTGGGGGGATTTGCTAGGAAGAGGAATGGGGGATATGTATTAGGAGGGGATATTGCTTGGAGGAGGAATGGGGGGATATGTAATAGGAGGGGGATTGCAGGGAGTATATACTAGGATGGAGGATTGGGGGGAATATATACTAGGAGGAGGAATGGGGGGAGGCATTTGCTAGGAGGGGTACACCCCCTGTACACTGCCCTACTGACTCTTGTACACTCCCTGCTGACCCCCTGCACACTGTCCTGCTGCTCCCTGTCTTCTGCCTTAATAACCCACTGTACACTGTCCTACAAACTAATGGCCTCTGTACACTGCCCTTCAAACAGCTGACCCTATCCTCTGCCCTGCTGACCTCCTCTACACTGTCCTACTGACCTCACATCCTCTGCCCCCCTGGCATTTTTTACAGCACCCCTACATCAGACAGGCTAGATCTTGCCCTAGTAAACACTCATCTTGTAAAACAACCCATTCAGTTTAAATGCACAGATTTGTGTATATATAGAGAGCAAAGATGCAAATATATTCAGTTTAAAGGCACAGATTTGTGTATATATAAAGGCAAAGGCACAAACTGACAACCCTGGGATGGATGTGGTTACATGCCTAGTGTGGTCAGTTTGAAACAGGAAAGCAGGGGACTGGTTGGATAGCCAGGTATTTCCCACAAAGGAAGAAATGCAAAGAAAGCAAGATACTTTTTAATACTCTGGTACAGTGGTAAGCAATCTGCCAGCAGCCAAATGTGCAAACAGTCCTTTTAAAAACAGTTTCCGCATTTCTTCTCCTCAGCCTGGCAAAAACAGCAAAGAATCACCTCTCCTGTTTGCCCCAGTACCTTGTGGGATCTGCAGTCCCCTCCATCTAGCTCACCCAGCTAGCTCAGTTTGTCAGAACTACACCGTCCACAGTCCTTACAGTCCACATCCTGTGTGCTCCCCTATTGGGTAGAGGTCAGGGTGAACACTAGCTGTACACAACTCTAGGATAAGAGTCTTCTCTGCTGCCAGACACAGGGTCCTTTTCCTGCCAGAACTGCAAACTGGGCTACAGAATTTAGGCTGAGTACCATGTATAATGGAGTGAAAGTGCATAGTGTAATTTCTGCCCAAAAAACTTTATTAGCAGTTTATTCCTTCTAATAGCTGCTCCTTGCACTTGCTAAAAACTTTTTAAATGATAAATTTACCCCCAGATATCCAGAAGTTGGTTGATATAGAAAAATACAGTACAAAACAAGTACTTTTCAGTTTCCTGGAATTTCATATCTCAAAGCCTTGCTGAAAGCTGATGTTGCTGTTTTACCCTTAAATATAACCATTGTAATTCATTGTCCATAATTAATTTCTACAAGTAAGATTAGTACAGGGGTTACTGTGATGGATGGGGAAATTTCTCTTGCTACCACACTCAAAAATTGAATTTTTTTCCTTCAAGTCCACATATTATAGTACTCAACCATAAGCTTTGATATTTTGTGTTAAAAGTCTACAGCAGACGGAGAGAGAATTGTCAGTCTAGCAACAAGATTTGTTGTAAAGCTATTTTAAAGGAACAATCATTTGTTTATTTTTAAAGCTATGAACATTTTAAACCATCACTGTAGTTTCCCATGAAGTTTATAGGGCACTACGTCTGTATAAATATACATCAAAAAGCCAGTTATCTAGGTAGATAGCTATTGAGTTATATATATGTGCAAGCATAAAATGTATTTTTGGAACCCCCATTATCCAGTAAATTCTGAAAAACAAAATGTAGACAAGTATGTAATTATATGACTTGATGCACTCATAAGATGTGAGTTAGAGTAGCAATATCTAGCTGTTGGATATGATTGCCAGCCTTTCTCTTCTAGTTGTAAAGTGATGACGATAAAGCCGGGCACACTTTTAGAACAGAAATAAGTCATTTTAAGTGGTATTATGCAGCAAACAAGTGGAAATATTTGGAAGTAAATTTTTTTATTTAATAATTGTAACAGCTTTACAAAGTAAAACTCCACTTTGGTGGTATATTCTGACTAAGGCATGTAATCAACATAAAAACAACGTATATATGAAGAGTCATAGCAGAGAAAGTTATTATAATACAGATAATTTAAATGATTTTACAGAAGGGCCAAATAGAAGTTGCTGATACTTGCTGAATCCTCTATTGCAACTGGTACATGCATAGGATACTTAGCTGAATGGCTTAAGGGCTCATTCACACCAGGGCATTGCAATAGCACACATTACATGCGATGATGCACTGCAGTGCTAATTATTGTGAATGGCACCCCAACACACTTGTGGCATGCTACAGAATGTGGTAAATTCACTATCAATAAGCTATATTAGCCAAACTTATTGTGAGTTACATTTTCAGTATACTTTGGTGCATTCATTCATGTTAGGCTATCCTAATGCAACATACTGTACATTAAAGCCCAGCTCTGGTCAAAAAAGTGTTTCCCTTTCAGTGGGCTATGCCTGCACTGCAAGGGTTAACTGCTCATTCTTGTCTAGGGGATTGGAGAATCCTTCAATCCTCCCTCACAAGGCCAGACCTTGTGGCTTCTGCCTCCCATGTTGTCTAGCGGTCTTGTCCGGTGTACTGTTCCTGGCATAATCAAGCCCAGAGACCTGCTCTGGATGTGAGAACATCAGGAACATTCCACCGCTGGATCGTGGGGGAGCACAGTTTGCCGCTGAATCGGAGAATAGGGTGAGTATAGGCTTTCTGATCTCCCCTGGACAAAATGAGTAGTTAACTCATATAGTGCGGGCACAGCCCCACTGCACTAGAAAGCTTTTTTTTTCCTGTCTGGAGTTGGGCTTTAATGTGCTACATATAGTATGTTTGTTAAACGTATCACAGCACAAAATCCTGATTGGAACAGTCCCTAAAGCAACCTTTTTTTTAATATAGAAACTAATATAAAATATGAAATAATTGGCTTATGAACAACTCTCTGGTGCATGATTGGTGAACAAAAACTCTGCTGTCAACCACATCTCACTCTTTAAGGACACCTCTACATTTCCTGTTACAGTTACATGTTTGTGCTCTCTACATACTACAGAATCTAGGGTATTGTTTAGAAATAAGGACAAAGGTATGGTTGTTGACTTTTGAGAAAAAGGCAAAAATTTACAGAGCTTCCTAAAAAACAAAACAACATTTTCTAGTGAACATGTGCTTATCTTACAAGCAGATCTCCCCAGTAACATATACAGTACTTACCTTTCCTCTGTACTCCCACCACTCTTTTCGGCTGCTGACAGAGAAGGAAAATAGTATGTAAGCTACAAGTTACCAGAGTCATTGCTTACACGAAACTATAGAATTCTCCTGTGGCAGCACTGATTCATGAATCACTGTTACATGCTCCTCCATGTATAGTATTTGTATTCCCAAGAGTTTCCAACAAATGAAAAACATCAAATTGACCCACACTATTAGTTCCCCTTTAAGAGCTTAATTTTCTCTTTTTATGTGGTTGCCTGAAATTCTTTTGTTAGGACATATTAAACTTCAGTAAAAGTATAAATAGAAAGTATCCAGAACTATGCAATGTTGTATATGGCTGAGCATGTCAAAAACACACTAAACTGATTGGAACATTTAACTCCTTACTTTCCAAAGTGTCTATCTCTAGAACTGTCTGTATATATTATTAGCGGCATGACTTCAGTGAAAAATCAGATAATCTGGGAAGAACTACTTGAAAAGGATTCCCACATAGAGAAATATAGAACAGTTTCAAATATGTTTATCGTTAAGTTTTTTTTTTTTGTGGACATGTACACTTATAGAGAGAAAGGTACTGAAAAATTTGGACAAAATAAAAGGTTAAAATAAGAACAAGGGTGGCATTTGTGCCTATAGTAATAAATCATGTTTCATCTTGATTTATATGGGAAAAATGCTTGATCAGATGTACAAAATGCAAGCTGAAAACTAAAAACAGAAAAATCAGATGGCAGAGAATTGCTCCCTCTACATAATGTACACCCTTGTACAATACCTGACCACCGGAAGAGCAGATCAGACTTTCTTGCTTTCATTTGCATACATCAGAAATTTTACATTTAAAAGGCTTTTTTTCTACCTATTTATTTAACTCAGAGAAGCTGAAAAGGCTATTTCTTTATTGGTTACAGAGGGGCTTTCAATGTCTACAGTTTTGCATAGGAAGAGCTTGGGTACTGTCAGATAGGAGGACTTCCAGAAAAGTTCCAGAAATTGCTGCATCTGATCCTTAAGCCTGGGACACATTGGAAGTTTTTTCGTTCAACCTAGTGGGCTGGATGGGAAAAAAATGTACAGATAGCCATACTAACACATCCAATGTTAGTGCAGTGATCTCCCCGCTGAGCTATTGTGTTCTGACAGGGGGACTGCCCCCCACCAGAATACAGTGATTAGTGCTTACAGCGTATCTGAAAACCACAAACTGAAAACACTATTTAATTATTTTAATATTCAAAGCAAACTCACCCATCCATATCTCCATGTTTTATTTTGTTTGTAAATCACTTTGATAAACACCCCCCTAGCATCCCTAGCCATGGCCATCTTGAGTAAGGGCAGATGATTAATGTAGCATTTACTTTCCGGAGTCCATCTTCCATTTTCTCGAGCATGAAGGCAGGAGGGTGTGTTTAGCTGAGAAAGACCCTACTCCTCTCATCCAGATGAAGGGAAAAAAATGTCCATGAGGACCCCTGGGATGTATGACATTTTTAGCTTAGGCCAGGACGCAACTGAATAAATGTTAAAAAAAGCTTAAAAATAATATAAGTAAATAATATATACCTTCTTATCTATTTACTATTGCTAGCAGCATAAGGAATAAAAATAGTCAATGTTGATTGAGACAGTTTAGTTCCACTTTAGGTAAGTAAATACAGATACAGAATACATATAGATTAGTGTATTTACAAATCAAGGTAGATATGCTAATACTAAACATTCTAGAATTATTCAAAAGGTCAGAATATACATGGAATAAAAAAAAAACGTTTGCGTATGGATATTTCCTAGAAATTTACATTTTGACTGTATTTTAGAGAGAGAGAGAGAGAGAGAGAGAGAGAGAGAGAGAGAGAGAGAGAGAGAGAGAGAGAGAGAGAGAGAGAGAGAGAGAGAGAGAGAGAGAGAGAGAGAGAGAGAGAGAGAGAGAGAGAGAGAATCAGTTTTAATGATTGCATGCAAACATTTTATTTAAAGGAGATGTGCCTGTATGATGCACATTTCCTATTTGCTATTTAATTCAATGGTATATTTCTGTTTATGTACATGCATGTGTGTCTGCAGAGGAAAACAGAAGGAGCTTAAAAATTTTTTAGAAGAGAAAACTATTTCACATATCCTTGTATAATGCAACGTGCAGATTGTTTCCCAATAGTGAGCACTACCACCCTCGCAATATCGGCTGGTGCTTGCTTTGTATTAATACCGTAGAAGACCTCGTGGGAATTGTGCCTGGTGGCTGGCATGCAGGGAGGTTGTGTAAATACTCATTTTACTGGTGTTCATCACAGTTTTACTATCATTATCATCCTTCTGCAATTTCTGTGAGTGCTTTATTGCTTTGCCATTGTAAAACCTTTAAAAATTTATGAGTATCAGCCCAAGAAGTAAATAAACATGTTTGCAAAAGTAGAAGAGCCTAATAAATAATAACTAAAGAAACAAATATTTACTCGTAGCACATACAGTACATAAGTAAGTACATTGTAAGTTCTCAGCATCTGAAGGCTGGAATCATTATAATGAACTACAGACATTCAGTAGATGTACATTTGGCCCAGTTATAATTGCATTCCAAATTATTAAACATAAACTATTTCTAATATAATCACCCAAAATCTTTACATTGTTTCTCCCAATCACCTTCACAACAGAGTGGGAGGTTAGGCACTCTATTACATTGCTGGATGCTGCCAGTCTAAAGTATTTTCTTGTACTAGGAGCTAAATGGGAGTTGTTTATGCAGATTGTAGGAAAGTAAATTCTCCGGAGGTCCTCATTATTGCCGGAGTAAGCAGGCAGGTAACACAAGAAGATGCAAACCTAAACAATGAACAGCAGTGCCATTGTATTGGCACACAGTGTGGCTGAACAAAAAAATACAATTGTTTTAACCTGTAAGTGTATTTCAAATATGTATTTAGCTGTCATTCACAAAAAAGTACAGTAGTAGACATACAACACTGTGACAAAATACTTTAATAAACAATACAAAAGAGAACCTACACCCCAAGCAAAAGGGGTGAGGGAAATGGTGGGATTTTGATGTACCATATATTAAAAATCCACTCTGTAAATCCGTTGTCAATCATATCGCCCAGTGATGTAGATCCACATCATTAACCACCTCCCGTCCGGCCGTTGTATATAAACGGCCGGACGGTGGCACTGCAGGGTCGGGTGGCCATTTATAAAGGGCCTCCCCGCACCCTGCTTGTGAGCACTCCCTGGGAGCGCGCAGCACCGCGATCCAGTGCCCGCTGTGTCCTCCGGACACAGTGGAACACCACTCGTCGGACGGGACCTTTGTACGAGGTCCCGATCATGTGATTACTGATTGGCCAATCAGTGATCACATGCAGAGTAGTAAGCAAGATGTCACTTCTGACATCATTGCTTACTACGTGTGAAATCTGTGAATGATCACAGAGGTCACATGGTACAAGGCTATTCACAACAGCCTTGTATCATGTGACAAGCTGTGACCAATCACAGTTCACTCAGTAGTTCTCAATGGCTGCAAGAATGCAGCTAGAGAGAAGGAGAGATGATTGCTTTTACATCCTTTATGGGTGTAAAAGCAATCAGTGTAAAAAAAAAAAAATCTTCATCACCCCCCACAAGTAGTATAGTGTCACCATGGTGACACTGTACTGCTAGGGTGACAGTATGTAAAAAAAAATAATAATAAAGAAAAAATAATATTAAAAAAAATGTAAAAAAAAATGTTTAAAAATTATAATTTTTGGTTATAAACTAATTTGGTTTTTTTTTTTTTTACTAAAAATAGAACGGAATAAGTTTTGGCCAAGATTTATAAAGAAAGATTATTTATTTCTAAAATTTTATCAGAAAAACACTTTTTTTTCAAAATCTTTGGACTTTTCATTTGTATAGCAAATAAATAAAAATACCAGTGGTGAATGAATACCACCAAAATAAAGTTTTATCTGTCTCAAACAAACGCTAAAAAATTCATATGGGTACAGTGTTGCATGACCGCGCAATTGTCATTCAAAGTGTGATAGCAGTGAAAGCTGAAAATTGGCCTGGACAGGAAGGGGGTGAAAGTGCCCAGACTTGAAGTGGTTAAAGTGAGAGTAAACCCTAACATACAGCCAGTGAAGTGACTAGCCTCAGGTGGTACACAGAGATGAAACAAATCCTCTTACATATTATTATTATTATATTATTATACAGGATTTACTGTATATAGCACCAACAGTTTGCGCAGCGCTTTACAAAATGAAGGTAGACATTACAGTTACAATACAATTTGGTACAAGAGGAAACAGAGGGCCTGCTCATCAGAGCTTACAATCTAGGATACATATGTTTTACCTTTCTGTAAAAGGCTATGACACAACAGAGAGCCCAGCTCAGAATAATTCATTTAGTAAAATAATTCAGAATACAAACAGCTACTTGTGCTTTTTATTAAAACCAGCATCTGGTCCACAGCAGCTCTGGTAACACAGGCACACGGCTGGAGGGGTCCAAGTCCCGAGGAAAAAGTGCAACCGCAATGGAACTGACATTCTTTGGTAGCAATGGGGTAGGGGATTCAGTCATGTTGTGGTATACTCAGAAGGCTGCACATATTTTATGGATGCCTGAACTTGTTTATAATGAACTCTATAATTAATCTTCTCCCAGACTACAAGACACAACAAATCCTGAGATCTTCACAGCAGTCCTTTTTTTCTGCTATTAGATGTCTTCAATCTGATGCCATAACCCTATTCCAATAAGGCCAGGTCCTCCTGGATCTGCTTCAGCATGTGACAGGACAGTGATGCACTCCTTCTCTGCCACTCTGCTTTTGTTTCCTGTCAGCAGGATCCTTTTCAGCACATGGACTGATTGGCTTCTTGTACAGCTTCTTCCTTTCACACTCTTGCCCTGCTGTACATTAACTACAAGAAGCTAATAACAGGTAAAGTTCAGATACTTACGCTGCTTGCATTTATAAAATATTTTTAATTATGCGTTACTGAGTACAAAGTCATGCTAAGTTGTGTTTTTTTCATATCTGCCTACAGTTTAGCTATAATATATTGTAAAGAAAATCTGTTTTTCTTGCAATGCTATACTCTAGTAACATCTTTTTTTTTTGCATACTAAGTGATATGTAAAAATCTATTAATGTAAATGGTTAAACATTACAATGTCTAATATATTGGCACAATACATATTCAGGGTTTAAAATTTATTTAATTGTGACATATATGGCGTGAAAAACAAAACGAACTGAAAATACTTACTGAATGTGATATTCATGTTTCTATTTGTCTACAGTAAGCCTTCATTGCAGTTAAGATGATATCAAATGAAGGCAGGGAATGGCAAGACATGCCGAGCACGATGACCGATACAGAGCATTACACCTGGTGTCATAGCGGGTGAATGAGGATGTTGACAAGGTTGGCTCATTAGAGGTAAATGATGTGCTAATGAGGGGCACTCACAGGGCCACAAATCCATAGTCATTAAAAATAAACACACTTACAGAATCAAGCAGTGTTTGAATTAACATCATAGAAATTCCATTGGGTACATGGTTCATTTAATGAGTAGGAGGGAGTAGACAAAGGCATTTTTCTTGTAATGGGCATAGCCTGTGACCAGCAAACATAACATTTTACTGCTTTTTTTTATGAAGCTACACCTCAGCTTTATTTATCATCAAATAATGAAAATGGTGATATATAACAATTAATTTTGTGTCCTGTCATCTATATTATCTCTTTTTTTTTCTTATCTAATATGATTTATAATTGCCCATTCTATCTCAACTGTAATATTTCTAATAACTAGCTAACCAATTAATTAAAAACAGAAAAAAAGGACAAACTTTAAACTTGGCACAGGCCACCCACGCATATTACACAGAAATCCTGAATTAATTGTACACATGATATTGTTTTTGAATGAGAAGTTCTTGAAATAACTATGGCAGCAAATGAGCCAAGTGGTTAGTATTTTGCCATGAAGCATTGGTCATCCTTTCATACAGTAGACATTGTCTGCAAGAAGTTGTAATGCTCTCATAGCTTTATGGGTTTTCCCACAATTCAAAAATATAATAAAGATAGAAACCCTAATCTAATCATCACCTGATACAAATAAATTGATTATTACTTGGAATCAATGTCCAAATGGCATGCTTTCCCCTTCTTAGTTTTGTACAGCAGTCTCCAAGGTTGGATTCACACAACGTATGTTGTTTTTAGCACACATGGATGCACTTGAGTCGGCACTTATGTATTTACAGTATGTTTTTGTCTTGCTATTTATCTTGCTCATGTCTTGGGGCTGCGTTGAGAAATGCAAGTGGTATGAATGGATCTAATTTCTGTTTACCAAGAATGCTGCACCCGGTGGGGGCATGTAGTTAGTTGTGACCACTTCACGTCACTCCATTCTATGGTCTTAAATAGCAGATGCTAGTTGACAACATTGACTCCAATTTCAATGGCGCTGTGTCCTGTCACCTAAGAAGCGTTTCTGGATCATCATCTTTGTTTTACTATACTATATAGTGCTCATACATGAACATAATGGGGGGTAATTTACTAAAACTGGAGCACACAGAATCTGGTGTAGCTCTGCATAGTAGCCATGCATAGCTGCACCAGATATGTCTGAGCACTCTGTGATATACTGTATGTATTTTTTTTTTGCCCATACATAAATGCTAGAAAATGTTTTAAGCATATATAACAAATTAACACCTGCTTTTCTTGCAAGGCAGAACGTACAATTTCCATATCGAGTGTAGATGTCTCTTCCAGTATATCATGCTGATTAATATAATATTAGATTATCTCCAGCTAAATCAGCTAATACATTTTTAAGAGGAGGAGAGGCTATGCATAGGAACACATTTAAATATCTAAAAATATTTCTACTAGTTATGAAGATGTTTTAGGTACAATAAGCTTCAATCTGAGCTTTTGCTGAATAGATTGTTGATGTTACAAATGCAAAAATAAGTAAATAAATAAATAAATAAATGCAAATAAAATAAAATGTAACCATTAAAAACAGACTTATTTCAGGAAGGTCAATAAGAGAAAGAATAACATTTCCCACTCATGACTGCTTTTTCCCATCAATTACCATGCAGCTTTCCTTCCTTTATCAACCACATCCTATAGGTCAGTTCCTACAGCTTCCATTGATTGCTGTCTGCTGGAAATACTGAAAGAAAGAATCAGGTTTACAGATCAAATTCAGTCCAAGAAACTATTGATATTTCCTTGTAAAAATAAGTGTTCCCACTGATGTTACATTGTAAACATGCGTCAGATTGACTGTCTTGCTTTGGTTTTGGCTTTTATGTATAGTTTAAAGAAGTTGTCCAAAAAAGTTTTCACTTTTAGAAAATGGAGGTAGTAATATTTATCGGCTCTTTAAGGGGGATGCAAACCCTAACAATAAACATCTCTTATCTTATTTTGAAAAAATAAAACAATATTTTTGACTTTATGCTATTAAACATGTCCAGTAAAAATTTTTTAAAAATTCTAATTTTGTCATAAATTTAGGTCAAAATGTATTCTGCTACATATCATTGCTAAAAAAAAAAATCTGTGTAAATTAATTGGTTTACATGAAAGTTATAGCATCTACAAATGGCAGTATATATACTGGATTTTTTTTTATACTAGTAATGGCGGCGATCAGCGACTGTAAGACTGCAGCAGGCATTCTGACACTGGGGGGAACTGCACTGACATCTCCAGTGACACCAAAACAGTGATCAGTGCTAATAAAAAGCACTGACACTGTACTAATGGCACTGGGCAGGAAGGAGTTAACATCTGGGGAGATCAAAGGGTTAACTGTGTGCTGTGCACTGTTTTACTGTGTGCTGTGTATGTGTTTCACTGTGCCAGCACATTGCTTTGTATTTCTCTGTATGCAGAGCAATACAAAGCAATGTGCAGGAGCTGACAGGGGAGAGATTTATATTGTTTACATACAAGTCTCTCCCTCGTCAATGATACTCGGCAATCACCAGGTGCCGGTGGAGAATCACCGTCTGGAACCCGGCGATCGACAGCTGAGGCCACGAATGACCCCCCTACCCGGAAATACAAAATCACATATATATGTGATTTTACGCAGCCCTGCCACCCTGTATCGGTATTTCTGCTTTAAGGCGACGGGAAAGCGGTTAACCTGAAGAAGGTCAGTGTAAGGTCTCCATCTTTATCAGAGATCACTATTATCCATATAGATTTTTTTTAGGGGAGGAAATGCCATGGTTAGTAGTAAAAATGAACATGTACCCATGCCAGCACCTCGGAACAACCAGCACTTCTAAGCTACGATAACAGCTCGAATTTCTTGTGGAAAATGGTATACAAAGGGCTGTAAATTACTGAAAAAACATTTTGATGGTAGGAAAAGGCACTTTTACATTTTCTGAAGGCCTAACAAACTTACTAGGCGCTATGAGGCACACGTATTGAATGTTTTTCATAAGAATTTTATGTGTTGCCAATCAGGCTCAAAACAGTATAAAAAACTCAACAGTTAAAAAAATAATATAAACTGGAGCAGTTGTTCTGGGCAGATGCATACAGTTTGTATATAAGACAGATTAATATAGAATGCCTATTATTTTTATTTTTGGACCATCCTGGCGTCCTTCTTTATAGTAATTATTTTTTAATCTACTCCATAATTTGCTGTTAGCTTTTTATCTTTCACAGAATGTGCACATGTGCTTTTGTAACGCAGATTCCATTTTTAGAACGTTAGTCTATTCCCCATTGTCAGTCAGATGTGATGAAAATGAGATGTGATAGTTGATTATACATAACATTATATTGTTCTACAGCCTATATTGTTTCAATAATAAATTAACAAGACAGAAGAGGGAGCTGTTCACTGCTGATATAATATTGTAATGCAATGCAAAAGAAGAAACAGAAACCTTTGTCTTTTTTACTATTGTCAATATTAAAGTATCATTCTTGTAGTCAGCAAGCTCAGATCAGTAAAAGGGAAATGGCTGTTACTGTAGTCCCAAAGCTGCTTAGTGGTCAGAATATACTTGAAAATTAAAGGACATTTTCAGGCTTTCCTTGGAAAATGGTTCATATCACTAGGTTTACAGATCACTAGTTTGAGGAACTGTGATTCCAGCGCTGGAATGAATGAGCTTGGTATTGATACAGTTTATTTGGTTGGTGATAGCTTCAGTGCATAATGTGCATACAGTATATGGTGTAATTAGGAATATATTGCTTTGATATGTAAGGTAATAGCTTAATTTTTGGGTTAATAGAATAAGGGTTAGCCCAGAGTCAAACATAGAATGGGGGAAGGGGGGGGGGGGGTTAAATTAGAGGGCTAATTGTAAGGATTAGTCAAAGAGTTAAGAATCTGGGTAGGGATAGTTTTAGGATTATAATTTGGTTTGTTTAAGGGCCAGTTCACACTATATGTGTTTCAGTTGCTTTTTTTCTGCATCCAAAGTGCACAGAAAGTAAGTTATATGATTGTCAATGTCATTGTTCACATCACTGCTTGCAGTTCCAGTGCATTCCAGTTGCAGAAAAAAAAAGAACATGCTGCATTTTTCCTGCACAGAACTGTACTGGAACGTGGTAAAACGCATCAAAAACAAACCGGAACACACTGGAATGCACCAAAAACACACTGGAACGCACATGTCCCTATTTAAATTGATGAAAAAGAGAGGGGAATACATGAACTGGAAAATATCAAAAAAGCACTGGAATGTGTCAAAGATGTATCAAAAACAGTAATAATACTGAGCAAGCAAAAGCAAAACGTCATAAATGTTTATTATTATTTATATTATTATTATCATATGTTGTATGTCAGTTTAGAGTGTTATGTCCTTCAAAAACTATGCTGAGATTTAGAGTGGTTGTAAACTCCTACATTTACCAAATTATTTATTTATTTATTTCAGGTATTTATATAGTACCTGAATGATACCCAGTCAGTGATGGGATCTGGTGATACACAGATGAGACAAATCCTCCTACATACTTTGTACCTGTTTATCTGCAGTATTCTGTCCTCTACAGCCATTTAAAGTGCAGAATGTATACAGCTTGTCTGAGAATTCAGAAAAAGGGGGCAGAGAGATGAAACTACACACTTCAGAGCTCTGTGAGGACAGCTCTGACAGCTGATTGGAGGGAGGAGACACAGCTTCCTCTGCACAGCACACAGAACTGAGGCTGTTAATCTGCTGGAGGTCCCTCCCCTGTCACCATTTTTTTCTTGGTGTCAGGAAAACTTGTCAGAAGTGATTCATGCTCATAACAGAGGAATATAGCAGCAGACATAAGTGACACTTAGTGCTCTTAATTGACACATGTACACATTATAGAGTGATGTATTTTCTTCATGTTTCATGTCTGATGTTTTCAATCATTTTGAAGGTTTTTTGTTTGTCACATTTAAAGTGGATCTTTTGCTTAATCTTAAAGTGGAATTCCAATCAAATTCTAACTAAGCCTTAAACTGCCTCCACCACCATTCTAAGACTATTCTATATACCCTGTAAAAGAAAAGATGTCTATACTTACCTATTCTGAAGCCGGTCCGGTCACATGATCTGTCCAGAGCCAACTTCAGTGTAAAGGAGAGATAGGCTGCAGAGCCCGGGCGATAACATCGCCCATAAAGCTACTATGGGGCATTCATTGTTGGCTGTCACACCTCTACACTGAAGCTGATGCTGGGACCCGATTATGTGACTGGACCAGAGCAGCTTCAGAATAGGTAAGTATAGACATTTTTTTCTTTTACAGGGAATCACCTTAGAATGAGGTGGGAGTAGGTTTAGGTTTAGTTAGAATTTGACTGGAATTCTACTTTAACCATCCCCCAACTGTTCCAAATCTCTGGAGAATGCTCTCCTGCATAGTCCAGACCCATGAGATCTTCTATCTTATAGCTTCCCTGGAGGTTTTAGGAAGGATGTGTGATGTTACGAGTACCTAGATGAAAAGCTAGCAATTTTACATCATTGGCATGGTGCAAATAGGGAATAGTTAGGTTAAAAAGGATAATGCTGTGAAAAAGTATTTTCCCCCTTCCTGATTTTTATTTTTTTTTTTGCATATTTGTCACACTCAAATGATTCAGATCATCAAACAAATTTTAATAATACACAAAGATAAACCAAGTAAATACAAAATGCCATTTTTAAATGAAAATGTCCTTTATTAAGGGAAAAAAGCTGTCCAATAGGGGGCTCAGCCCTACCCCCTATCCCTCCTCTATGTATCTGATTGACAGAAGGAGAAGTCAACTGCCTCTGCTGTTGTATCTGAGCCAATATGGAGCAAGAGAGCCAAGAGAGCCTCGGCTCTTGTGTACATTACTGGATTGAGATCAGGCTCAAGTACGTATTTCGAGGGGGCTGCAGGGGGAATCTGCATGCAGAAAGTGTTTTACCTTACTGCACAGAATATAGTAAGATAAAAAATTGCCTTCTGCCTTAACAATCACTGTAAATGTTTATAAAATAATGATTCTTTATAAATAGTAAAAATAGTATACATCTGTATATAGGCTAAAAAAATGACCCCGAATAATTACAGCATCCCTATATTTATATATATATATATATATATATATATATATATATATATATATATATATATATAGTATTAAGACATAGTAATTCTGGCATATTTGTACTGTTTGAAACACCATGCCACTTGCTGCCATTCCCCTTTATCAAGTGTACTTAAAATTCCTTGAGTCACACCATTAAGATCTTATTATTTGCATTGTTTTCTGGGTGGCCACATGTGACATCCTCTGGTGTATCCTTGTACTGAACACTACTTTGTCTATAGGAAGCAATGTAAAGTGATACGACAATGTTCAAACTGCAGTACAGCAACAAACGGACTTAATAATGGAGACCGACAATCAGCATTGAGTTACATTAACTAGAGCCACTGGTTAGAACAGCAGTATTAGAAATCAAGCAGATAGAAATTAATAGCTACTTATAAATAAATTGCCTTGCTTTACTTTTCAAATTGACATTTGTTTTTCTGCCCGCAGAAGACGGTTTTCCTATATTGCTTTCTTTTGTGTTCCCTTCCCATCTCTGGTGGCTGAAAATATTTAAATTCGATTTTAAATTGACAGCAACACTAACAAAAAGCAACACAACACAATCCAAGGGATAGAAAAAATAGATTTCCTATTTAATCCTGTATTGGCAGTGAAAAAACAGCAGATTTCCTGAAGTGCTCTCTTCTTTTCACAGCTTTTCCAGTAATAGATTGTAGAAAACACCATGGCCTTTGCTCCCTACTCACCCTCCGTTACAGCTGTCAAATTCCTCCCTTCACAAAGTTGTCAGGGTAACTGGTTTCCAAAACACCAGGCTGAGATGAAAACCCCGGGGATTCACAAGGGAAGCTCATCTCTGCACTTTCTTAGGAGTCAGAAGAGGGCAAGAAAAGCAAAGCGTAGCAAATTAGGCTCGAATATCAGTCTAGGTCATACCGCATGGAAAATTGCTCTAACATACACTAGAAAATGTTTCATTTCTCTGTAAGAGGTCTGCAGCTATAACACCTTAGGTAGTCTTTTTTCTATTCCTGGCTTCACAATTGGCTACCTCCATTCTTAAAGGAGAACTATAGCCAGGAAAAATACTAGTAAATATACAGTATATGACATTGAACTGTGTGTACTTGATGTTTCTACATCAGTTGCTGCACTCAATAGTGCAAGTTATTGTAATGGATGCAACCTATTTGCAGAATCTGTTCTTTTCCTGTGCACCCAGTTCTTGTTTTCAATGGTGTCTCCTAGATGGTGAGGATTGAGACTACTATCTCCCGAGACTCCTATTATTTCTTCAGGAGTTCAGCTTTTGATAAATTAAGTCTGAAATGTTATCTAAATACCTATCACACCCAATATCTACGCATATACAACATCACTTTATCAGGGGGTATTAAAAAATGGAGAATAGAACATAGGAGCAAAAAAGAGTTACCTACACAGCAAGGACGTCCCTAGGCAGGTGCAGGAGGGGGGTGTGCTCCGCTCCGGGTGACACCTATTCCATGGGGTGACACTGGACCCGCTCCACCAGGGACGCACTGACCATTTGGGCATTGCCCAAGGGCCCGGGGTCACTACAGGGCCCCATGAGAGGCTCAGTTTGTCATTGTATGTGCCGCTTCTGAAATAAGCAAGCATTGAGGGGACGGACAGTGAGGCAGGCACTTCGGACACCTCTCCTCCTTGGAATTTCAGTAGAGGGGTGGGTCCACATCCCTACCACGGGTGCTGAAGTCGGAGAGCTAGAGGGGCGGGCAGAGTATGCAAGCCGATGATCCCCGCAGGATGGATCGGATCTGCGGATTGGGGAGGATAATCGATTCATTATGCTCAATCCGCAGATCCGATCTATCCTGCAGGGATCAATGGAGGGGGTGTCACCAAGTGTTACCGCACCTGGTGACACCAACCCTAGGGACGCCACTGCTACATAGACCTATCAGATTTCATCTTTAACCATTAGCCGCCTGGCCAATGGCCGAATGGTGGCGTACAAAATCCATTATGGCGTCCTCCCGGGCATGCGCAGTTTGCGCGCCTGCAGAGCTGCGCAGGGGCGCGATCTGTCACCGGCTGTGTACCTCGGACACGGTCGATGACAGATCTGAGTACCGGCCCCGTTGCCGATACCATGTGACCTGCTGTGACCAATCACAGCAGGTCACATGACAGTTGTATACAATGGATGGCTTCATTCATGCCATCCATTGTATACTAGTGTGTGTAGCTGTGATTGGTCACAGCGATCACATGCACAAGCTGGGCTAATCACAGCCCAGCTGTGTCATGTGATTAGCTGTGGCCAAATCACAGCTAAGCACAAAAAAAAAACCCTGAATGAATCGATGTCATTCAGGTAAATGCTTGCTTATAGCAAAGTAATTCTTTGCTATAATCAAATTGTGTCAATTGTGTAAAAAAAAAAAAATACTGATCACTTCCCCAAAGTAGTACAATGTTACTATGGTCATAGTGAAATATGAAAAAAAAATCCTAAAAAAAAAGAAAAAAAATTTAATAAAAAATTAAAAATAATAAAAAAAAAATTTAAAAAATTAAAAAAAATTATATTTTTAAGAGTTACCTACACAGACCTATCAGATTTCATCTTTAAAGTAACACTGTCAGGGGGTCAAAAACCTTACCAATGTAAAACCAGTAAAGAAAAACATTAAACATGTTTTAAAATTCTGCACAGTTCTATAAATGTGTTTTTAGAAATGATTTTATTGAAAGTTGACTTGAGGCCTCAACAGAAGAACTTGGAACTAACTTAAAGAAAGTATTCTAGAAAAAAGAAAACTCTCTTTGACAGCTCAAAGAGCTTCTACTATCTGACATTTCTGGGCATGTTTGATCGTGTGTCCCCTGTTGCCTGCTGTGGTTACTCCCACCAACCCTTACACCACTTCAGGACCCAGTAGTGACATAGGGTTCAGCAGAAGGAACCACAGGACAAGTGAAGGACACCCTATCCAACAACGCCCAATGGGGAGCTATGTATGAAACATCTTCTTCTACCAGGAGCTGCTGTTGTAAGGATTTCTACCCTCTTACAGTGTCACTTTAAAGTGGAACTACATTGCCTCTGAGCACCACAAACCAAAAACACTATTTTAATTCATGTTTGATATTCAAAACAAACTCACCCATCCATCCATGTTTCCATGCTTTATTTTGCTGATAACTTATCTTGAAAAAAAACTCCTAGAATTTCTGGCCATGGCCATCTGGAGTAAGGACAGAATATTGGTGTAGCAGATACTTCCTGGAATCCATCTGCTCTTAGATCATGCATGTAGGCAGGAGGGTGTGCTTAGCTGAGGAAACCCCTCCTTACCTCCTGAAGGCATCTGGGATATATGGTGTTATTTTACTAGGCCTGGAAACTAGGAAATAACTGAAGAAATGTAAAAAAAAAAGTTTAAAATAAGTAAATATGATTTGATTTCCTATCTATTCACTAATGCTAGCAGCATATGGATACAAAATAGTCAATGTTGATTAAGAGTGAAGTTCCACTTTAATTATCTGGAAAAATTGAACATGAAATATGAATGATTGACATGGACAACAACTCCGCTTTTGTTTCAGTTATACCTCCCCAATTTTCATGAATAGCTAGAGAGATGCAGAAAGATAAGACTGTGAATATATCTGGGTTGATTTACTAAAAGAGTAAAAGGTGAACTTGTGTTCAGATAGTCAATCACGTGCAGTGTAATATAAAAATAGGAATTTTGTCATAAATGCATGACTCAAGTACAATACAACACATATTATAATATAAAGAAAACATTAACCATATATTAAAAATTCTGTGAATGTGGTAATGGAAATTATTTTATAAAAAATGGATTTGAGGGCTTAACAGAGCAACTTTAAACTAATTGAAATAAAGTATTCTAAATAAAGAGCCTTCAGTATTACATGTCAGAAAATCCATCATCCATTTTCACCTACAGAAATACAAAGTGGTTTATTCTGGTAATGCTGGGTTTAGATGTATTACTTGCTAGTTGCTCAACATTATTCTGCCCGTTTTTATGTCACATTTACAGTGCATGGCACTGAATGACTTTACATACAGAACAATGCTCGTCACCAGCGATGAGTCACCTTTTAAAGATATTAGTTTTAATGACATTCCCTACGCAGAATACTTACGCCTTATTAACAGTGTAGATACATCAAAGAATATCTCTTTGCAATTAGCCTGAGTTCCCTGCTAAAATTCTGGGCAGAACCACAAAGACTATATAAGTAAATGAATGGATGAAAGAAAACACATGAATAAAATTAATGAATTATGTAAATGTATTTTACAATGAGGTTTTTTTAGGAGTTAAGAAAAATACTGTAAATATGGTAATAAAATCATTGTTTATTAACATAATTTATGTTATATAGTAATAGTTCTGTTGAATGGAAGTAATGGGATAGTAAAAATTACAGTTTTGAATAATGTATGCCTGATGTCTACCAAACACAAGATATTTTCTCTGCATCTAATAACTCCAGCACCCTGCTTTTCTGCAATTGACCTTTCTACTACAATAGTACTAAATGAGACCCTTTTGCCAGACCATACATTTCAATAAATATGTCCACATAAAATTGAATTGGCATTCTAATGTAAACATCCAAAAGCCCTGAGAATGAGTGTAAGCAGGTGCAGTTAGCTAGTTGGTGTCACTAGATTGTTCTGTCCAATAATAGTGTGGTAATAAGAAATTATGTAATTGGTGGTTAGGTCCCCTCTTAGATAAAGTCTTCCTATAGTGATGTAATGAGTGGAGATGGTGCCCATATAAATGCCAGGAGGCAAGGAGATTTCTAGGGCATAGTAGGGCATGTTACCATGGGGGTATGGGGGCTATGGTAGATAGGGCATGATAGCCAAAGATTCAACACCAAGCTGTAGTTGCTCTGACTCTTGTACAGTCTGCTGTGGACTTTGAGCGGGATGCAAAAGGCCTTTTAGGCCAAGCTAAGTGATCTCTGACGTGAGTACTAGTACATCTGGCAGAAAGAGTATCATCAGGGAGCATGCCAACTTGGACAGAGCTTTGAAGTGTGGCAGATAGAGAGACTAATATACTAAAGACAAGCGCTTTGTTCATCTCAGTTTGACAGAGCAGAATGCTAAGAATCAAGTATAAAGTGAGATGGGTCCCAACACCGTGGTGCTCCCAATTTGATAGAAGAGGAGATACTAAGAGAATGTGGCTTAATGATTATCTGCTGGTGCTCTGGGCATGAGCAACTGCTACAGAAGGTTTGCTCTTGTGTATGGCAACATATACCAAAGGGTTCTGTCAGTATGTCAACGTGATAATAAATATCACGGCCATCTTTGCAAGCTACAGTAAAGTCCAAAAAATATGCTTCTTGTGTGCACATTCCTTTCTTCATGAATATAAAGGCGCAAGGCCAGGGATATCACGGGTGGGCCTATGACCAGGAGTTTGGCACAATATGGCAAAGTCTTCTGGCTACCAGCAGTGGGTCACTGCTGGTAGCCAGAAGACTTTGCCATATTCCGATATTAGTAAATATAACCAAGCGGCACACCTTGCACAATTACCCAAATACCATGCGACCCATGAAATTCCCCAATGGGTCGCCCTTGAATCCATCGACTGTGACCCCCTATCAACAGCTAACCTCCTTTGGCTAAGACCCTCTGAGCGCCGCTCATTAACAAACCCCATCACATCCCACTATATTTCCCTATGGGACAAACTGAAATTTCACTACCTCCTGCAATCACCACACAGCCCCTTGCTTTCTTACCACCGTAATCCAGCCTTTCCCCAAGCCTGGTCCTCCCCACTCTCCTTTAGACACTGGTCCTCAGCCATTCTCCTCCGCACCCACCACTTTCTGACACACTCTCTACCAGCTTCAGATATATTTAGATATCTACAGCTGCAACATTGTAACTCTCCATACACCACCATACCTCATCCCGCCCACTCGATATCTTCCTTCGAACATGCTTGCTACAGAGACCCACACAGGCGAAGCCTAATCTCAGGTATCTCAGGGATCTCAGCCGCCAATTGGACCCCACAGATTGGGACCTTATCTGGACCAATACCAAATCCTCTTCGCAAAATGTAGTAGCCCTGGAAACTAACTATAAAGTCTTGAGTCGCTGTTACCTGGTCCCAGTGAGGATCGCTAAATACACTCCAAACTACTCCCCTGATTGTTTCCGAGGTTGTGCAGTGGCAGGAACCTATCATCATACCTGGTGGACCTGTCCGGTAGCCCAAGCCTTCTGGGCTGACATTTTTCATATTTTGTCTAGGCTTAGTGCAAAATCGCTCATGCCTGACCCAACCATAGCCCTCCAAAACCTGCGCCCCCCCTGGCGTTTCTATACCGCAATTTAAACTCCTTCTGCAATTCACCACGGCTGCAAACAGGCTATGATACATGCCAAAGTGGAAGCCACCATCTTAGATACTATCCCCAAGTTTGTGACAATCTGGAACCCATGGGTGGAATGTTTCCTCCCGCCAAACTTTGATGAGTCACTCCTCCTTCCTTGATATATCCAACCTCACTGCCCTGATTTTTTATTAAGCGTTCTTCGTTATAATATGTCTCAAACCCTTCTACGCCACTCTAGGAGTCGCACCATCTTTTCCCATTCCTCTATTCCCTCTCTAATCCTTCCTATTCTTATTCCTCCCCTTCTACTCTACACCCCCCCCCCCTTTCTGATCCCTCCACACTTGTTTTTCTCTTCTCTTTTCTTGAAACCTTTACATGATCTTGGGGAGTGCACCTCCATATCCACAATGTACTTTTACAATTGTACAATTATATATCTCAACATACAGTTTTGCCTTCCTTCAACCATCCAAGCCGTTGCATTTTATGTATCTGTGCTTTTCTCCCCACCTTTATATTGACACCATACCTGCTTTCGCTAATTTTCCTGTACATATGTCCATGGATTGTCCTATGCCTATGTTTTCCATCCCCTGTAAAATAATAAAACATTTGAAAAGAAAAAAGAAAAATTGCATTCCACCTGTACCAGGAGTCAGACTGTGGAGCCAGAACAGACCAAAACAGGAGGTCACAGCTCCTCTGGCTACAGAGCAAGCCACACTAAATTTACCTAGCTTCCCTAACCAAGAAGAGTGCTACAAAAAAAGCAAAAGAGTTGTCCTAAACAGAACTGTTGGATCTTTGCAATTCACTGCAAAGTATCAATTGAAATATTCAGCACTTAATATAGCTGTACTAGCATATTGTTCTGACAATTTTCTCTCTCCCTGCAAGACCAAAACGTTTCCTGTTCAGCGGGCACTGAACGTCATGTATAATAGTGGTATTACTTCCACTAAAAAACATGACAGCTTCTCTCTGTCAATGGATGTTGAGGATACTGGTAGGTGCAGGCACTTAACAACCAGTGACATTACCAACCCCATTCACTTACATGGCTGGGAATCCCTGGCGATGTAATCAACTGAGTCAGGAGTGTGGTTTCCCCATCATTCTTGCCCTTTAGGTAGTGCTTTTGCCATGTTGAGAAGTACAAGGGCCTCTTTTCAACAATACTATCTCGGTGGTTGTGGTCTACAGACAGGGGGTTTACTGAAATCTAAGAGCCTCCTTGAACAATAGGGAGGCACCCTAAAGGGTTAGTGGGGTTTGTTTTGTTCTGAGTGTGTTTCTTTGTAATTTTAATTAATAAATGAAGTATTTTGTACATTAATGATATCTGCCAGTGTTTTTCTTACGACTATACAATGGTTGAAAAAGTGATTTGGGTAGAGATATTGAGCTAAATCCATTTTTCCTTTTTTGTTTTTTTAAATTATTGCCTATGTGGTATGCTCCCTCCCCTACTTAACCGCTTGCCTGCCGCCCAATATTAAAAGTACTGCAAAAGGGCAGTAGGGCTGCGCAAAATCACGTATATATACATGATTTGCATTTCCGGGAAGGGGATGCATGCACCGCCCTACCCGTGCCACCATTGGTGGCTATATATGTCAATCACTGGGTCCCGGCCGGAGATTACCTGCTGGCACCCAGCGATCGCCGTTTAAAACTGATAGGGGAGAGACCTGTGTGTAAACAACACAGGTCTCTCTCTAGCCAGCAAGCACATGCTGCTGTGTATTTCTCTGCACAGCAGTCTGGCTATAAGTCGCTGATCGCCTCCGTTACTATTATATATATATCAGAATACATTTTGGCCTAAATTTATGAAGAAATTAGATTTTTTTAATTTTACTGGATGTGTTGTATAGCAAAAAGTCAAAAATATTGTTTAATTTATGTACAGTGTTGTAATTGACCATGCAATTGTCAGTTAAATAATGCAGTGCCGTATCGCAAAAAATAGCCTGGTCAGGAAGGGGGGGGGGGGGGTAAATTGTCTGGAGGGCAAATGGTTAATGAGATATATAACAAACTTGTGACCTAGAAGGATCAAATATATTTTAACTTTTTGCATTGCAATGCGCTAACTTACATTGGGGCACTTTGAGAAGTACTGTATGATGTAATTCATTTAGAATGGTACCCTGATGCACAATGAGAGTATCAAGTGCTATGCATTGTGGCATGCTATGTTAAAAAATGAAAAAAGAGGTATGAACCTACAGTATTTTATCTATTGTCATGTATTAGCAGTTTTTTCTTATAATTTGCAACATGCCAGAAAGGTCTGGTGTCAGCCTGCACATCAATATACTTTAGTGTCTGCAACATGACACGTGTTGCTGTATGCGTCAAAGTGCATTTTAATGTTGCTGATGTGCATTTTAACACATTTCTATTGGTTTTATTAAAAAAAAGCAACAGGCAAATATGCAAAAGTGTGAATCTAGTCCAAAGGGAAAATCACAAGCAGATAACATAACACCTTGATCTTCAACAAGACTGAAAGCTTGCATGACAAGCTGTCAATCTTGGATAATGCTACAGGGATGCCTTGCTGAAATTGAACAAACATGAATGCAAGCCACTTGTGCATGCTCACTAAAGGCATACACATTCCATTTTAAATTAGAAGCATGCATATTTATTAGAATTGAGTACACATCTCCCTGATTTTAATTGCATATTCCCAAACATACATGTTCTTCCTGCACTGAAGCAGAAAAAAAAATGTATATATATATATATATATATATATATATATATATATATAGCAATGGAATCAATTTTTACACTATTTTAATAAATGTTATTGTTGGAAATATTTTATAATTACTGTAAAGTTGCTAGCTGTAAAGCGCTGAGCAAACTTTTGGCGCTATATAAATCCTTTATCATAATAATAATAATAGGCTAAATTAATTTTTTATTACACGGACACTGAATAAAACTTATAACTTACTCTCTCTCTCTGTATATATGCACTATATATATATATATATATATTTTTTTTTTTTTCTTTTTTTTTCTTTACAAATTTCAATGCTGGTATTTAAATGACACTTGGAAATATATCGATGTAATTAGGGTTCAGTTAATTTCATTTTATTTTGAGTTCATTTAGTATTGTAGTAATTTAATTAATTGTTTTACCATAAATTATGCATGAAACCCAGTATTTATAAAACCACATTCTGCAAGCAAAAATGTGCTTTATTTTACAATGAGAGAAGCTCTCAACAAAGAATTTGTAAAATTCCAAAAAGCGAACAATGCACATTCATTTGCCACATACATACTGTAAGTGTGCAGAAAAAGTGGGAAAAGTGCTGAGCAGGCAACTGGTATTTAAATCAAAATAAACCTATCATAAATTTCAGCACCTCAAACTAAGAATATGATGAAAAATGTATAAGCAGAGTGTAAATCACATGCCAAATAATTGATAGATCCAGAAATTCAGGCAGCTGAATTTAAATGTAAAAATTGACATTCCCAGTAAAAGTTGAGCTTGACTCACTGCCCTTCTGCCCTTCTCCTCTTGAAAAGCTTTATATTGCTCAGAGTTCTCCTATGTTATAAGGGCTCTATCAGAAGAACGGGGGAGGAAAATCAAGCCCCGGCCATCTAAAAAAAATATCAATACAGCCAGACATAGCTGTATATATGTTGTGCTCCTGATGTTTGGCTTCATGGCATTGACAGAATTTGACAGTTGGCAATATTTGTCAATAGCTGCCATTGAGTTCAGTGGGGATACACTGCAACCATGAGCCGAATGCTCAGTTTGCAGTTGCGTTGTGGTCCTGCAATTTAAAAATAATAGTAAAAAACAAAAAGCAGGTGTCCAGGAAGTGGCAGTAGTGTCTCCTGAATGCCTGTCAGATGTTGCTATATGCCCTCTGAAACATTATCCACCATAGGTTGCTTTTCAGAAAATTACCAAAGATCTAAAAGAAGCCTAAAAGAGCTAGCGGAGACTAAGAAGGCAAGAGGAAGGGGGATTGGTGCCTCCTTGTAATAGCGACGACAAAATCGGAGGCTGATCTCCCACAGTGCCATTTTATGGTAAACAGGGTAAGCATCAGCCTTATTACTATGTCTCTAGAGAGATATAGTCCATTTCCATGGTTAAGGAAAAATCTAACAGAGAGATCTGCCCTGTTGCCTATACACAAAAGTATCCTTGTGATTGATGTTGCATGGAGGGATTGGCCATATTGCCACGATGATGGAGGGGTCTTATTACTTGACATCACATCACAACAATAAAAACTATTATAAAAAAAATCCAGACCAGGACTTTAAAAGTGATAAATATATACACTGCTCAAAAAAATTAAAGGAACACTTTTTAATCAGAGTATAGCATCAAGTCAATTAACTCCTGGAATATTGATCTGGTCAGTTAAGTAGCAGAGGGGGTTGTTAATAATTTTCAGCTGCTTTGATGTTAATGAAATTAACAACAGGTGCACTAGATGGGCAACAATGAGATGACCGCCAAAACAGGAATGACTTTACAGGTGGAGGCCACTGACATGTTTTCCCTACTCATTTTTTCTTACTGTTTTTCACTAGGTTTGCTTTGGCTAGGGTCAGTGTCACTACTGGTAGCATGAGGCGATACATGGACCCTACAGAGGTTGGTAGTCCAACTCCTCCAGGATGGCACATCAACACGTGCCATTGCCAGAAGGTTTGCTGTGTCTCCCAGCACAGTCTCAAGAGCATGGAGGAGATTCCAGGAGACAGGCAGTTAGCCTAGGAGAGCTAGACAGGACTGTAGAAGGTCCTTAACCCATCAGCAGGACGGTATCTGCTCCTTTGTGCTAGACGCAACAGGACGAGCATTGCCAGGGCTCTACAAAATGACCTCCAGCAGGCCACTGGTGTGAATGTCTCTGACCAAACAATCAGAAACTGACTTCATGAGGGCGGCCTGAGGGTCCAACATCCTCTAGTGGGCCCTGTGCTCACTGCCCCACACCATAGAGCTTGATTGGAATTTGCCACTGAACACCAGATTTGGCAGGTCCACCACTGGCACCCTGTGCTTTTCACAGATGAGAGCAGGTTCACCCTGAGCACATGTGACAGACGTGAAAGGGTCTGGAGAAGCCATGGAAAACATTATGCTGCCTGTAACATCGTTCAGCATGACCGTTTTGGTGGGTGGATCAGTGATGGTCTGTGGAGGCACAGACCTCTACAAGCTAGACAATGGCACCCTGACTGCCATTAGGTATCGGGATGAAATCCTTGGACCCATTGTCAGAGCCTATGTTGTCCTGGGTTCCTCCTGGTGTACGACAATGCCCGGCCTCATGTGGCGAGTGTATGCGGACAGTTCCTGGAGAATGAAGGAATTGACACCAATGAATGGCCCTCATGCTTGCCTGAGCTAAATCCAATAGAACACCTCTGGGATATCATGTTTTGGTCCTATCTGACGCTGCCAGGTTGCACCTCAGACTGTCCAGGAGCTCAGTGATGCCTTGATCCAGATCTGGGAGGAAATACTCCAGGACACCATCCGTCGTCTCATTAGTAGCATGCCCCCATGTTGTCAAGCATGCATACAAGCATGTGGGGGCCATACAAACTACTGCATACCATTTTGAGTTGCTGCAATGAAATTTCAGCAAAATGGACTAGACTGCTGCATAATTATTTCACTTAGATTTTTGGGGTGTCTTTGAATTCAGTCCTCTTTAGATTGATAATTTTTATTTCCATCTAACGATTGCATTCCTAACACATTACCCAGTCCATATCAGTATAGATATCCAACATGATATTTTTCCCCATTGAGATCTGGTGTATTTTCAAAGTGTTCCTTTTATTTTTAGCAATATATATATATATATAATATAATAATAATAAATATATATATATATATATATATAAATATATACACTGTAAATCATAAAAGTTTTCTTTATATCACAATATATAAAACCATAACTTTAGTTATGTACAAGGTCATTAAATTGTACAGGAACTTCATAAAGTATACATAACAGAATGAGGTATTATTTTCACATCATGTTGTTACATACTGTAGCATAATATTTCTTTTTGATTTATTTAAATATTTATAAATTTTTCAAAGTAATTACAAACACTTTCATCATATTCATGATAAATATACATAACTATTTCTTATTACCTTTCTTTTCCCTCTTAAAACATTTCCCTCTTCCCCCCATTATTTTTGGACATTCCCACCAGATGTGATACACTGTCCCTAACTCTCCACACCCCCTCCAACACCATGGTGATTTTTCCCCACATATCTTATTTTCAACACTTGGTGTAATGTGCCATCTTATCAAACACTTGTAGTTTATTTCTACATCCCTCAAACTTACATTTTTGTGAACAAATCTATTTATTTTCTTCTGTTTATCCCCATCTAATACCACCCCCATATCTCTTTCCCATTTCACTATGTGCATTGGTTTTGTGTTTGTGTCTAATTCTGTAAGAATTCTATATATTTTAGCCGTGCTGTGTTTCCCACCCCCCCGTGAATCCATCAACCTTTCAAACAAATTCCAATCCTTTTTCATTCTCAAAGGTTTTGGGAGATTTCCCACAAAACATTTTAATTGATGATAACTTATCAAACCTAGCAAAAATCTCTCCCTTTTCCCTTACCAGATCTTTAAATGGCTTCAATTTCCCCTCCCCCATTATATCTTTCAGTTGAACATCTTCCTTTTTAAACCATCTACCTGTTATCTCCTCTCTACCTGGGGGAAAAAGTTCTGTGTTTCTTAGTGGCATTAATATAGATTATATATTATATATATTCATATATTTGTGTACTTTATCCCATTCCCTTAATACATTTAAAGTATATATGCTTATGTCCTCTTTTAATCCTCTATATTGTGCAGGTAACCAAATGATTCTATTCAAATTAATTCCATTAAGTGCATTTTCAATTTTTACCCAACTTTTCCCCTCTAAATTAAACGTCCAGTCAAAAATTCTCCCTAGTATTACTGCTTTGTAATATTTCTTAATATCTGGAACTCCCAAACCACCATTCTCTTTGTCTCTACTCAATATTTCATAAGACACTCTCAGTTTTTTATTCCTCCAAATGTATCTTGTTATCATTCTTTTTATTACCTTGAAAAAAGCTTCTGGGAGTTTAATTGGGATCATTTGAAATCTATATAAGATTTTAGGTACAATTATCATTTTTACCAGGTTCATACGTCCTATCCATGATGTAATTCCTCTTTCTAAATTTTTTAATTCCTCCTTGACTTCATTTAATAATGAAATATAGTTTAGTTTATACAGATACGTATATGCAGCAGTTAGTCTTACTCCTAAATATTTTATATCTCTTTCTTTCCATATGAAGGGGAATTCCTTTTGTATTTTCTCTTTTTCACTTTTTGGAATATTTATATTTAGGATCTCAGTTTTTGTTGGATTAATTTTTAAATTTGATAATTCCCCATATTTCTTCAGCGCCTTCATTAAGTTTGGGAGTGTTATCCTGGGATTCCCCACATAAAATAACAAATCATCTGCAAAGGCCGCCACTTTGTGCTCTATAGCTTCTATCTGAATTCCCTTTATATCTCTATTCTTCCTTTTTGTGGACAACAAGGGCTCCAATGACATAACATACAACAAGGGGGACAGTGGGCAGCCCTGTCTTGTTCCATTTGACATCCCAATAGGCTCTATTCTTTCCCCATTTACTGCAATAACTGCGGAGGGCTCCCTATACAACTTTCTAATCCATTCCCTCATTCTAACTCCAATACCCAGGGCTTCTAAGGTGTCCATCATGAAGCCCCAGTCTACTCAATCAAAGGCCTTTTCAGCATCGATCAAAAGAACCACCGCCAATACGTCCCCTTTTCTACTTTTCTGAATACGCATCAGGGATCTCAACCCATTGTCCCTACCCTCCCTCCCTGGGACAAAACCCACCTGGTCCCCATGTATCCATTTGGGCATAAGTTCTTTCAACCTGTTTGCTAGGACCTTTGCATATAACTTGGTGTCTGAGTTCAGTAATGATATTGGCCTGTAGCTAGAACACTGTGAAGCATCTTTTCCTTCCTTATGTAACAACACCATATGAGCGTGTAGAGATTCTCTCCTCATGTCCATCTCTCCTCCCAGAGCATTCATATTCTTCTCCAGCTTGGGAATTAGTAATTCGCTACATTTTTTATAATACCTCACCGTGTAGCCATCTGGTCCTGGACTTTCCCCCGTCTCTGTGCTTTTTAACGCTACTTTTATTTCTTCTTGTGTTATTTCTGCTTCTAAGGAATCTAATTGTGCTTCTTTTAATTTCGGTAAACCCGCATTTTTTAAATACATCCTTCTTTTTTCCCTGTTTTCATTTTCCATATTGTTTACTGAGTCATAGGGATTGATGTTATACAACTTTCTATAGTAGTCCATAAACACCTTTGCAATCTCCTTATTTGAGTGAACCAGTTCTCCCTTGGAGATTTTTATTTTTTCAATATAATTCCTATTTTTCTTTTTCCTTAAGGCGCTCATTAGATATTTTCCTGGCCTATCTCCCTATCTATACCTCTCGCTTAGCACTTTATTATAGACTCTCCTTCTCTCCTCCTCCATTAAAGTCTCTAGCTCTTCTTTCTTTTTTATTATCTTCTGCTTGATTTCTTTTGCTATACTATTTTTATATATCTGTTCCAGGTCAAATATATCCTCTAAGAGCCCATTAATTTTCTCTCTCCTTTCTCTTTTCTTTTTTGCCCCAATCGCAATCAGTATACCTCTTATATATGCCTTATGAGACTCCCACACTGTAGCTATCGACACATCCTCTGTCTCATTCTCTCTAAAAAATCTCTCAATTTCTTTCCCAATCTTCTGGGCAGTATCCTTATCCAGGAGAAGTGCCTCATTCAACCTCCATCCTACACCACCTGTTTTCTCCCTTCCCCATCCCATCTTCAATACAACAGGGGCGTGATCAGAAATAGTCATTGCTCCTCGAATACATCTCATGTGTATTTGAGAAGAATGTATAGTCTCTATCCTTCATATGCATAATTCTCCATGTGTCCACCAATTGGAACTCATGGAACTCCATCTTTAGTAATCTCAGAGACCTACTCCCATCTCGCTGCACAGAAGCGGTTGCATCTTTTTGTGGGTCCATACATAAATTAAAATCCCCCGCCAATATCAAACAGCCCTTTTTAAAGTCCATTAGTTTTTTTAGCACACCGTTCAAATATATCTCTGGCTTCTTGTTTGGACAATATATGTTAGCTACTGTACACTCCACCTCCTGCAGTTTACCCTTCAAAAACAAATATCTCCCCTCTAGGTCCACTTTTCTATCTTCCAACTCAAACCTTATATTTTTTGCAAATCCTATTGCCACCCCTTTTGCTCTCCTAATTGGGGAATCTGCATAATACCATGTTGGATAATATCTAGATTTTAACCTAACCCTAGATTCCATCTCAAAATGTGTCTCCTGCAAAAAAACCACTGAAGATGCTCTATGGTGAAGTTCTTTAAATAACCTAAATTTCTTCCCAGGACAATTCAACCCCTTTACATTATAAGTGATAACTTGTAGTTCTTCCATCCTTCTTATGTCACTCCTCTTCACCTCCATTCCTCCTCCTCTTTTCCCTTGCTTTTGTACCTCCCTCAATCCTGCAGAGTGTTAACCCTAATGCCCCTCCCCCCCCTTCCATCCCCCAATCGCCCCCTCCCCCCTTCCCATTTTTAGGCTATTAATGTACCTATTAATCATTTGTAGGCCAAGATCCCCACCTTTCATTTAACACTTGGGGTCAAACTCCACCCATGGACAGCTCCTCCTCCCTCCCACCTCCCCAGTACCCTCTAACTTTTAATTAACTCTTTAAAATTTCACATGCCCCCTAATACAGAACTCCAAGTAACATACTATAAGGAAGGAAATGGGCAAGGAAGAGAGAGAGAGAGGAAGGAGGAGGGAGAGAAAAAAAAAACTCCTTCTCCCCTCTCCCCCCCCACCCTAATTCCTCCCTCTAGCAGACTGCCAGTCCTCTTATCTTATCATTCCTATTTCTCTCTCCTCCTCCTCCCATCCGGCAATCTCCATTCTTTGCAACTCAAGTTTTTCACAGAAATCTCTCAAGTCTTCTGTAAATCTCAAATAAGCTGTAACTCCATCTTTCCATCCAATTAGGCACGCTGGGGTTCCCCATCTATAAAACACATTCTTTTTCCTCATCTGCTCTAAAATGGGTTTCAGGGATCTCCTTCTCCACAGAGTCTCCGTTGTAAGATCTGCAAATATCTGAATATCCATTTCTCCATATTTAATTGATGATTTTCCTTTGATCTTCTTCCAAATTGCTTCTTCATCCCCATGTTTGTTAAATTTAACAATTAAGTCCCTTGGTTTTTCCTTCCCGGTGCCTTGTTGGCGCTTTCCTATTCTCACGATATCTTCCAGAATGATCAACTCTGGGGCAGGTCTGTCCATTATGGAGTTTAAGATTTTACCTACTAATTCTTGCAGTATTTCCCCTTTAGCGTTCTCTGGGACTCCTCTTATCCTAAAATTATTCCTCCTGTCCCAATTTTCTTGTACCTATATCTTATATATCAATTTTTCCTGCATTTTCCCCATATTCTTTATTTTCTTTTCTAATTCCGCTATGGTTTGGGCCTAATTTTTATCTTTCTCCTCCGTTTCTTTCACTCTCACCAACACCTGCCCCAAATCATTTCGGATAGTTGCCATTTCTTGCTTTATTGTCTTCCCTAGTTCTTTTTTATTCGGTACTTGTAGTTCGCTTTCTCTCTCTCTCATCTCCATATTTCCTATTGTTTGTTGTCTGCTAACATTTAGACCCAACGATAGTCTAGGGCTGCTTTCCAGACTGATATTCCCTTCACCCCTTCCGTTTATGCCTTGGGATCTTTCTGGAGTCACTTTTCCCTGGGATGTATATTGTTTAATCGTTTCCATTTGGGACCCTTTAGGCCCACTTCCTTTACTACTTTTGTTCTTCATTGCTTCTATGGGCCTTATTCTCCTCTATACTCTCTTATAGAGATAGATATTTCACACAAAAAGAAAAGTCCCAATTTAGCCCAGCTGGTGACCACTCTTCCTCCTCTCTTAAGTTGCTTACTCTTCTTCTCTTCCTTTTCTTCCTATTCATTTATTTCCAAAGCCCCTGGGACTGCCCCTTGTCTCTCCCTCACCCCCTGCTCTCCTTCACAGCACAATGGGACATTTGGTATGCAAAAGTTCAATTCAGTCTCACTCACCCACGTCTCTCGTCCCTTGCTGCAAGGCAGGTGGGGGCTTCAGGAATCCAGTTCCTCTATACAGTTCTTTTCTTGGGGGGGACTCCACAAGGCTGCTTCTCCTGTTTCCATAGGGTTCTTCCAACCGAAAGCCAGTGTCTAAGTCCTCACCACTATGCACGGCCAGCTTGCGAGCAAACCAGGGAGCAGGGTGCAGAAAGCAAAAAGCCGGGAGCAGAAAGCCTCCCTCCTCTCTTCTCGGCACGCCGGCCAGCTTCCTCCGCTCCCAGTACTCCCTTGCAACCAGACATGTGGCCACTCCATCCTCCCGTCTCCCAGCAACCCGGCTCTCTGAACCGCCAGACTTCAGGTGGGCCTGTCTCCCGCTCTCTTCCCTTCGCTGCCCAGGGCCTCCGCTCCCTCACAGACTCCCCCGGCACTCAGGTAGGTCTCGGCACGGCTCTCATTCTCTGTTGAGGGACCCTGGGGAGGCAGGTAGAGGAGCTTATCGGAGAGCTCCTACATCGAGCCCTCCGCCGCCGCCATGCTCAGGCTCCTTCCCTGTCCCCACCACACAATCCTGTACTGTCCTGTAGCATAATATTTCCATACATTTACCATAACCCTTTAAGGTACAACATTTAAATAAAAACATTTTAAATTACACAGACTTTGTCCTAGATATGACCTTGGTAATGTGATTGTGGAATGGTTACACATTTTGCAGTGCAGACCTTGCCTGCTTCCTCAAACCATAGAACATATACATCAGTTAGTGTACATGTGCAGTACTTTATGCAGGTACCTGAGACCACCTGGAGGATATCGCAGGGGACATACACAGGCTACATGAACAATGTCCTTCAAACAGGAACTCTATATATGCCAAACAATCATTTCAGTTGACCCAGTAAAACCCTAGGTATATATGCCAGTTGCATACGGATCATATCAAATACATTAAATTACACCTCGCTGGAGGCACACAGAGCTCTGTGTATCCTTGTCAGCATAAATCAAATTGTAAGGATCCTGATAGAAATCCACCACAGAGGTCACCACTTTCCCTTGGTGCTTTATGTCTTAATGCCTCTAAGGGTCCATCAGCTGTACTGTATATGGGGATAGACGTCATTCCTCCATACAACAGGACACAGGACTTGTAGTCATAGACCATGGGTTACTGTATATGCTGTTACTTAAGGTGATTGGATAAAGGCAAAAGCTTTGCCAGGGCTGCCCCAAATTCATATAACCCTGCCCACCTTGAGAGGCTTTGGCTTTTTGCTACTGTTCTTAGATGATGAATCTGTTTTCCTCCAGAGAAGTACTTTTCTTTTTAAGCCATTGATTTTTTTCCCATCTGTAACTTCTACCAACATCTGACTGTTTATTGCTTTGTACTACCTAGCAGTTTCCAGATTGGCTACCCTTGGGTTGTACCTTGGAGACTGCATCATGTCTTCCAGATGACATGTACCCTCCCACCTGTTTCGCTGAGAGTGCACAAAGTATGTTACTCCATTCACACTGCCATCTTCTACAGAGATATTAAACAAAGATAAGCAGAGCTAAAAATTAGTAATGAACATCCTATAAAACTGTGAAAAGGAAAACCATCTATATCTTCTCTACAAAAAAAATGTAGCAGTGATTGTAATAAATACAATTATCATATAATATTTGTAATGCTATGCAAAAATCTCTATCAATAATAAAGTACAGTAAATATTCCACTGTGAACATGCAAAAACAGTAATCTATGCTGCAAAAAATCAATACTCGATAATACAAAAGTATACAATATGAATGTTTGTAAGATCCACGCTCCAACTGCTCAGTGTGAAACAAAAACACTGTGATCCAGTGCCAGTGCCTCTAGAGTGGCTCACTAACCAACAAAAACTGACATTTTAGCACTAAGAAAGTCAACAAGTGCTTCTGATTATGAACCGTTCTCACTCCTTCTCAGAACAATTCTTTCCACTTTCTACACATACTGTATGGGATAATTTCACATCAGGTTATCTTCTTTATCTCATGAACCAGCAAGAAAGTTCCCAAACTGGATACTCCAAATGCCTCTATATCACTTCATCCTATCCAAATAAAAAACATAGACCAGAAGAAACCTCATCATTTACCAACATTTATTAAAATCAAGCAAAACGAGAAAGTAAAGCAAATACATTCATAGTGCTTTGCTTGAACCTGGCACCTGGGATGACCAGCCTCTAGGTTATTGCAGGGGTAGTGCCACTGCTCTCCAATGCAGATTTTCCTGACACTGTCTAAATCTTCAGAAAACTCTTGGAACATTTTTGGACCTCTGAATTCCAGAGGCCAAAAATGCCACATGCCCTCTTTCCCCCCGATTCTCACTTACGCAACCTCCCTTACTCCCACGTGCAGAAGATTCTGCAATGCCAAAACAGATCCCTGTGGTTACCAATAGACTGGCTTGAAATGCAAGGTCACCAAACTTGACGTGAAGTACTCTGGTAGCAATCTAGGCAGTGATCTCTGCAGTAGCTAGGTCTACTGTTGCAGCTGCTTACTATTGGGCTTCAGACACACCTGGACTAACAATGGCAGACCAAAACACCCAACAGCAGATCACTTGGCAAGCCACCTCTGTCTCATCAGGTGTGGTCCCTCTCAGCTAGTGAGAGAGGTAAACAGAGAGACTTACAGTATATCTCTCGAGAGGGTACAGGAGTCCAGAGGCTTGTGGGAGCCCAGGAGACTGTAGAAAGAGTAGTTAAAGGAGCTCACGCCTGACTGAGAATAGTAAGTAGAGGGGCACAAATCTACAGGAAACTATAGTCAGTATTGATACATTCTATTTTTATTTTCTGTTTATTCTTTTAAGCCTAAATTCCAAATCCTATTTCTCTACTTGTATGCAATATTTAATTAACCAAAAAACGTTTAATAAAGGATGCTTCTATGTATCATGTACCTGGTGCTGGAGGCTAATGGAGAGAGGGCTTCCCTTGCTGTAATGATTGTGTGCAATAGGGACATGGAAGCTATAGGCGACAGCCATCTTATTAAGGTATCAGTCATTTTGTTTTCATGAGCAGTGATCTTCCTCCCTCCTCCTGCAAACTATGGAATTTGTAGCCGTAACTTTTAACACACTTCAAAACAGCCTCTTATCTCCACTAAAACAAGACAGACACCAGAATACAGTTCTGGATGCCAGCTGTAAACAGCTAATTAGTCTTGTCAGGATGTATGTTTCCATGAACCATGAAAATCTCTTCCTTCTGACCTATCGTAAAACCATAATAACGCAGTCAAGCTTGTCACACATTATGTGTAAGGCCAATAAAGCTCTAGGAATGCATAGCATGCCTTACAATGTCTATTCCACAACCTAACAATTCCACATACAATTCATAGAATTCAACAGGACACATTAATATTAGGTATAATATGGCGAATGGGGAATTTCATACCGAACAAATCAAGGTCATACAGGACTATATTAGCACATACGAAAGAGGAGAAAGCAGTCTCCTCCCTCTTGGGTGAGAAATCTGTCCAAGGTATGCTGTGTTTGGTATCTCTGGATATGAAATATAATTCTGAATAATAATCTGCCAGTTTCTAGAATACCACCTGCACATATTGGAAGTTATTAATATTAGTTTAAAACTGTATTTGGGACTCGGTCATAAACTTGATGACTTCCCAACATCTATCCCTTAAGCCAGATGATTGGTCAGTTGATCTCTGTTCATACCCCTATGGATAACACAGAAAAGGCAATGACAGGACCTGGTAAGGTAGCTCTCATTTTTTTCCTTTTTGTTTACCTCTCCACCCCCCCCTTGAAATAAACCCATGTTCATTCCTATCTTAACTTCTCTTTCCCTTCCTGTATACCAACCTATTTATATTTATCTGTTTAATCGTTTTAATTCTCCAACTCAATTAGCAAATCACCCCTCATTTTAACATATTTTCCCGATGTTTTATAATCATACCACCCTCTCCATTTTTCTCTAAATACTTCCACTTTGTCCTCCTCAATATAACACAACTCCTCCATCTTATTAATATACTCAGTTCTATCTATCCAGTCCTTCATTGTTGGGGAATCCTGGGCCTGCCACAATTTAGGAATCAAGCTTTTTGCCACACTAAGTAGATAATACAATATACCATTTTTATATTGTTTTACTGACATCTATGTTTTGTAGAAAAGGCACATCCATGGGTCCTTCTGGATTGAAGTCCCCAAAACCTCCTGTATATTTTGAATTATTTCTTGCCAAAATACTTGTGTTTTTTGGTCATTCCCACCAAATGTGCGCCACTGTGCCCTACAGCCCCTCCAACACAATGGTAATATTTCCTCTCACTGTTTATGTGCCACACTCGGTGTACAATACCATCTAGACAAACATTTATAATTCATTTCAATTATGTTCATATTCCTCACCCCGTGTATTCATTTTAACACTTTACTCTTCTGTTGATCATTTATTTTTATAACCCAATTCTCTTTCCCATTTCTCTAAGAATGTCAGAATTCCAGCTCCCATGAGTTCAGATGAGATCTTATAAATCCTTGATATTATATGTTCACAATTCATCTTTGAACTCAACAGTTTTTCAAATGGTAGCATCTCTTCCGCAGGTAGCTCTCATTTTAACATCAACAAAAGGAACACCCAAAAGAGCCATGGCAACATTTTTGCTTGGACAATTGGACTCTGCTAAATCCAGGACTTTGTAAATATTCTCCATTTTCACCTTCTTTAATTTTTCTTTTGTTATTGTTCTATTATTTCCTTGTGGCATAATTTTCTGCAAATATTTATCTGCACCATTTGACCTTTTCATTAATAAACCCTATTTTGAAAAGTGTTAAAACTATCTCTATGGCTTTTAATGCAAACTAAAGAATCCCTGTCTTTTGAAGAATGCTACTGTTTATAATAATCCTCTGAATATACCTGTCTGTGGTGACAGTGTGTGTTACAGACTTTTATTGTTCACATTTGTTCATTGTGAAGGATTGATAGGCCCTAAGTTATCTGGTGGGAGTTTGGAGTTTGAAGGGTTAATTGCTAATTATTCAAAAATTTAGATATACCACTTTAATACTAAGGCTGGGTAGCCTATTATTAAGCTCAAAGATCGCACCTATTAAAAGTGTGGGTGTAAACCAAAAAATTATATAGCAAAAGGAGTAGTAGTTGCCATGAGCGAACTACCAAAAGTAGGTAATAAACACCCAAGCAATTTAGCTTACTGTATATGTAAAATCACATATTTTAATTATTCCCTTGTAGGGAGAAAAGGTAATATCCATGGATGGTGACATGTACAATCACTGAATACACATTAAAAACAATGAAAGACAAGCAATCCGGATTGCAGCATTTAAATATTTCTAGTGGTATTCACTTTGACTGGTCGCGATATACAGCAGCATATTAGCAAAGATAGCCAAAATGCAGCAGTGTATCACAAGGCTTAATGTAGTAAACATATGTATCCTGCATACACAATGATAGCAGTAAGATACAAAATTAGCCAAGTATATAGCTAGATATGCATAATCATGATCATTAGATATGTGAGAACTACAAAAAATTCAAGTTGAAAAAAGAAATGAGTATGTCAGTTTGTAGAGTGCAGGAAGGAATTTCCATGGAATTATACAGTGTTGAAAGATTCATACTGCCCCATGTTCCTTCATAGCTTGAATACTGTGTGGTTTAAGCTTCCATATATTGTGAAAATATGTAGATATCTTTATCCCTTCTGGGTATTCCTCCAGATTAACATTATGGCAAATGTATGGTAAAGCTGGGAATAAATTGCAAAACTTCAGATGAGGTGTGCAACAACAATTAACGATGTTTTATAATGCACCCCACTCACCACCGTAATACTGGCTAATGACCTAGCCATTTCCAAGGAAATAGATTCTAAGCCTGTTGAAACTTGGTAGTCATGTTGTAGATATAGAGTAGATTATCCACACAGTTCCCATTAGAGTAATGATCAAACCTCATATCACAAATTATTCCTCATGCAGAGTTCCCGCTGGATCATGAAGCATGTCGCATGGCACAGTAACATGTCCGCTCTCACCAGTCCATGGTGTTGTCCACGTGGGACGTTGCTTCCGGGTGTGATGATGTCAGTACTTTACATTGACGCGTTTCATCCGCCAATCAGTGCAGACTTTTTCAGAATAGGGAGGAGACAGTGAAGACTGCTTAAATACCCTGTACCTTAATTGGGAATAATGTTCAGCTCCCCCTAGTGACCAAAAGTCATCATGACTCATTCAAAAGGATTAAAAATATCAGTATATCAGTAAGAGTAAATAATCTACCCTGATGGAAAAATATTTGAACATGGCAAATATTCAGAATTACTTAATTTCAGTCCAAAAATACCTTGAAAATAAGTTCAATATTCAAACCTTTAGGAACCAAAGTTTCAAGAGTGTATATCCAGAATTTTTCTTTCTGTAACAATAGTTTATCAAAATCACCCCGTCTTGGGGAGATGTTGAGAGAAAAGATTCTTTTTATCTTAAAACCATCAATCTATTATCTAATGGATTTTCTCTACCATTTTCTTTAGGTTTATGTTTAGATCTAATATCTCTAAGATGTTCACCTATGCAAATTCTTAATTGACAGTTAGTTATCCCTATATACAGTTTTTTACATGGACATTCTATCATATATATGACCTTAGAACTAGAACAGTTAATAAAATTACGAATATTGTAAGATTTAGTTCTCCCCGAGTTTGGAAAGTTCTTAGTTTTATCCACATGGGGGCAAATTTGGCAATGTCCACATGGAAACATACCAGATAATGTAGATTGTTCAGTTAGCCAATTACTTGATATTGATTTCCTATATTCTGATCTTACTAATAGGTCATTTAAATTGGCTGCCCTACGTGCCACCATTGAAGTTTTTTCTCCCACCATATTTGCTATAGTAGAATTAGCTGTCAGTACATGCCAGTGCTTTAGCTTTGTATTTTTTACACCTGCCATTACTGTCCAAATTTAGTAATGAACCGAATAGGTCCATTAAATTTTGAAGTTTGATCCTGTATCCTTGTGTCAACTAGTGTTTCTCTTTGGGCTTGTATTGCTCTCCCTTTTGCTTTTCTAAGTGTTCTATGGGGATATCCTCTATCTCTAAAACGTTTATACATGGATGTAGCTTCATTTTGAAATTGTATTATATTTGAGCAGTTCCTCCTAATTTGGAGGAACTGTCCAATTGGGATGCCTTGTTTTAAGGTTATTGGATGATGACTTGTAGCATGCAATAAAGTATTTGCTGCTGTTTCTTTTCAACAAGTTTGGGTAACTAATTGATCATATTTATTGGTTATCATAAGATCGAGAAAGGGAACTTCAACATTACTGTAATTAAATGTCAGGTGAATATTCCTATCATTTAAATGTAGGTCCTTAATGAATTCTCTAAGTTTGTCCTCCGATCCTTTCCATAATATTATTACATCATCAATAAATCTTAACCATTGTAAGACATAATTATTATATCCTGTCATCTGATAGACAATTTGTTTTTCCCATAGGCCCAGATATAAACAGGCATATGCTGGTGCCCATGGGGCTCCCATAGAGGTTCCTCTAATCTGTTGGTAATTAATACCCATGAAATGGAAACAGTTATGCTTGAGCATAAAATCTAATAGATCGATGATAAACTCATTTTGTGTCTCCATTCCAGGGTAGTGTAGATTAAGAAAATGGGATACAGCAATTATTCCCCACTTATGTGGAAAAGAAGTATATAGCGATTCTACATCTACTCCTACTAAGAGGGTTCCTTCTGGCACTGTTAAATTTATTATTTTAGATAAAACATCTCTAGTATCTTGAACATATGAGGGTAATAAAGTTAACATGTCTTTTATTAAATCTTCAACATACTTACCGTATTTTTCGCTCCATAAGACGCACCTGACCATAAGACGCACCTAGGTTTTAGAGGCAGAAAACAGGAAAAAAAAATTCTGAACTAATGGACTGCAGACATAGTACAGGAAATGTTTTCAAAATAGATAGTGCCGCGCTCCCATGTACCAATATGTATATCTTATACTTTCAAAGTGCTAATGAATAGCTTTCAAGATACTGCATGTATCAAACAATTATTACTAGTGACTCAAAACATCATTGTGAATATTAATCTTCATGCAAGTGACATTAATAACTGATAATCCTAAGGTGATAGTGCCTATTAAAGTACAGTGATATACAAATCAGAAATACTCCTCTATTCTACTGTGATCCTTATATTTATATTGTGCAAACACATATATATTATGTGCACGTGCTTATGATATATTCAATAAAAAAAAAAAAAAAAAAAAAAAAAAAAGTCTTTCAAAATAAATGTGCAGGTGGATTCTTGGTTCCCTCTCGCCGAGTGCTTAATGGTCTCCCTATGTGCTCACCTCTATATTTGCCTGAATAAATCCAGGCAAATACACTTTTTATCCTTCCAGGATAGATGGGATGGAATGATGCTCTTGAATTATCTCAGAAGGTGGATGTGGATTTATATTTGTTCTCCTGTAGCTGCTCATGAGTGGGTATACTGACCATCTCTCTGAGGATCTCCCAATTCCCCTCCTGGGGCTGTTTCCTTTTCCAGTCCTCCTTATATCAGCTCAAAGGGTGTTGTTCAATTGAGAAAGGAAGACAAACAGACCATAGTGTCTTATCCTTGTGCAAAAAGGGGGTTTATTGCTGCCAGTTGCACAGTAGTATACAATTGTAGTCCAGCATAAATGTGCTCTGCCTCTGTTCCTGCAGTGCTGTCTACCTGTGTCTGTATTCAGATCACCGAGCCTCTCCAGTGCAATGTCGTGACGTCAGAGCCCCTCCCCTACGCGTATCGTCACAGGGTCACGTGACTTCATCAGGGGGAATGATTAGATCATTCCCCCTGATGAAGTCACGTGACCCTGTGACGATACGCGTAGGGGAGGGGCTCTGACGTCACGACATTGCACTGGAGAGGCTCGGTGATCTGAATACAGACACAGGTAGACAGCACTGCAGGAACAGAGGCAGAGCACATTTATGCTGGACTACAATTGTATACTACTGTGCAACTGGCAGCAATAAACCCCCTTTTTGCACAAGGATAAGACACTATGGTCTGTTTGTCTTCCTTTCTCAATTGAACAACACCCTTTGAGCTGATATAAGGAGGACTGGAAAAGGAAACAGCCCCAGGAGGGGAATTGGGAGATCCTCAGAGAGATGGTCAGTATACCCACTCATGAGCAGCTACAGGAGAACAAATATAAATCCACATCCACCTTCTGAGATAATTCAAGAGCATCATTCCATCCCATCTATCCTGGAAGGATAAAAAGTGTATTTGCCTGGATTTATTCAGGCAAATATAGAGGTGAGCACATAGGGAGACCATTAAGCACTCGGCGAGAGGGAACCAAGAATCCACCTGCACATTTATTTTGAAAGACTTTTTTTTTTTTTTTTTTTTTTTTTTTTTTTTTTTTTTTTTTTATTGAATATATCATAAGCACGTGCACATAATATATATGTGTTTGCACAATATAAATATAAGGATCACAGTAGAATAGAGGAGTATTTCTGATTTGTATATCACTGTACTTTAATAGGCACTATCACCTTAGGATTATCAGTTATTAATGTCACTTGCATGAAGATTAATATTCACAATGATGTTTTGAGTCACTAGTAATAATTGTTTGATACATGCAGTATCTTGAAAGCTATTCATTAGCACTTTGAAAGTATAAGATATACATATTGGTACATGGGAGCGCGGCACTATCTATTTTGAAAATATTATATACACACTAGCATATGAGTCAGTGCAAGTGCCAGCGAACCTCACGTGAGAAATAAGGACATCTAAAGTCACATATTGAACACCTCATTTCATAATAGCTCACAAGCATTCACCATTTATAGTACAGGAAATGACCAGAGACTGCAGACATAGTAGAGGAGATGAACAGAGACTGCGGACATACTACAGGGATGACCAGAGGCTGCGGACACAGCACAGGAGATGACCAGAGACTGCGGACATAGTACAGGAGATGACCAGAGACTGCGGACACAGCACAGGAGATGACCAGAGACTGTGGACAGTACAGGAGATGACCAGAGACTGCGGACAGTACAGGAGATGACCAGAGACTGCGGACAGTACAGGGGATGACCAGAGACTGTGGACAGCACAGGGATGACCAGAGACTGTGGACAGTACAGGAGATGACCAGAGACTGCGGACAGTACAGGAGATGACCAGAGACTGCGGACAGTACAGGAGATGACCAGAGACTGCGGACAGTACAGGAGATGACCAGAGACTGCGGACATTACAGGAGATGACCAGAGACTGCGGACAGTACAGGGGATGACCAGAGACTGCGGACAGTACTGGGGATGACCAGAGACTGCGGACAGTACAGGAGATGACCAGAGACTGCGGACAGTACGGGAGATGACTGCTGACCTTTGGGGAGGGAGGGGGAGTGGGTACCTGAATTTGACAGGTACCCACTCTTACTTCCGCGGAGTTGTTCTTTGATCTTACCTGTTCCTCTATCCAGCCACGCGTTGTCTACCCGGCTTATGTAGTGTGGGCGCTTGGCGGACAGCCGGATGCCCAGTGCGCATGAGCGAGAAGCGCTGCGCTTTGTGATTGGTCCGGCGGCTTCTGGGATCTGTCATGTGTCCCAGGTACCGCCTTACCATCCACAAAGAGCACTGCTTCTTGCGCATGCGCACTTGGGACCCGGCTGTCACGCACACTACAGAAGCCGGGAAGACAGCGCGCCGCTGGATAGAGGAACAGGTAAGGTCCCACTGCAGAGCTGAGCAGCCGGCCCAGTATTTTGACACGGCGGCGGTGGAAATACCGGACCGGCCGCTCCATATTCGCTCCATAAGACGCACTGACATTTTCCCCCCTTTTTTGGGGGGAAAAAAGTGCGTCTTATGGAGCGAAAAATACAGTACCTATTTTTTCCAGGGGACCATTTACTGCTGACACAATTGGTCAACCAGGTGGTTTCTGTGGATTTTTATGAATTTTTGGAATGATATAGAAAGTAGGGAGATTGTATATTTCTGTTGTCAATAGATTGAATTCTGATTTTGTTAGTAAATTTGCCTCATAGGCATAAAACATTTTTTGATTCAGAATCTCAATTATCCTTTCAAAGGGATTGTTTGTTTTTCATTGTTTTTAATGTGTTTGTACATGTCACCAGCCACGGATTTTACCTTTTCTCCCTACAAGGGAATAATAAAAATATGTGATTTTACATATAAGCTAAATTGCTTGTGTGTTTATTACCTACTTTGGTAGTTGATTAACTGCTAATTAATCTAACCCAGTGACAATCGCTCTGAAGCTTCTGGCACCTAGATTGTGGTCCAGTGAGCTGGAAAATCTCTGTGCAGGGTGCAGCTGAAAGTGGCATTGTTATGTGGCAGAGCGGTGTGAGATTGGCTGGTCCTTTGTCATGAATTGTTGAGAAGGGCAAGAGTTGTGCACCACGTTCATCACACTTACAACAAAGTTTCAGACTCCCCTGAAGATGGAACAGAAGGAGTCAGGCCTAAAGTAGCATGGGTCACCTACAGAAGTACTTGTAGAGATGATCTGACTTAGGATGCCTGTCAGAGGTACACCCAGGAACATAGCTGATATACTGGAGTGGTATCTGCAGACAGGTGGTTCCTGTGAGAGATAGCAGGTTTTCAGTGTAGCAGAGGACAGAACAGTAGCCAGTTCAGAGCCAGGGTCAGGTGCCAGGTGGAGATTTGAGTCAGATGGATAGCTGGGGTCATACACGGGAGAGCAAACAAGAAGATCCATTAGCCAAACTGAGGTCATACACAGGATAGCAAGTGAAAAGATCCGTTAGCCAAGCGGGGGTCAGGTCAGGAGACAGGCAGAGAAGATAGGTCCAAGAACAAGCCAAGCCAGTAACAGGAGATCACAATAGTAAGGAAACACAGGACAAAGGTACTGGGGAACCAGAGATGAACCAGCAATTGGAGAAAATGATTGGCTTCCTTTTAAAGGCTGTCTGGTGCCAAACTGAGAGGTGGCATGCATAACAACGTGCATACATGCGCCAATGCGCATTGATGTGCACCAGTGCACATATCTGTGGCCATGCAAAGTACTGGCAGGAATACCAGGTCTCCGAGTACCTCTGTAGTGGACAAAGTCTTGACACTATGGCACTTACTTTGCTGAGCTTTTCAATAAGAAAGCCTAGCACTGCCTGCTCATTTATTGATTGCTTGACATAATGCAGCCCTCCTTAAACTGGGAAATCTCAGCAGAACAACTGTAAAGACATAGGAGGGCACAAATGCCTAGTGCATTACCAACAACTTTTTTTATTAAAACCAAACACAAAAATATACTCACAAACAGGAAATGAGCTACACTTGAAGATTTAGCTCAGTGGAAGAGGGCATGTCCCCTGAAACGCATCAGTTTACCAACTCTAACTCGTGTCGTCAGAGGAAATCACCCCATGGCTGGCGTTGTCATTAATACACTTATTCTGTTCCATGTTTGTGAGTATGTTTTTGAGGTTGGTCTTAATAAAAAGTGGTGTTGGTAATGCACTAGGTGTTTGTGCCCTCCTATGTCTTTACCAAAGTCCAACCAAATACATATTGGCTAAGAGAAAAGGAAAACGTTTGTGTGTCCAACCTCTGATGTGCTAAGTTATGTGTATGTGATTTGATCTCCTGCTATTTAGGTCTATTCAACACACAAGTCAAGGTTATACAAAAATACTTAAAGTATAACTAAAGGCATTTTTTTTTTTAGTTTTGGATAGAGTGGAGAGAGATTAGAACCCCTGTCAGTTTTTTGTTGTTGTCTGTGCCCCCGTTAAGGAGATTCACCCTCTCTATTTGTCCTGTTTTTGATTATCATTGAAAGTGAAAGTAAAGAAAGTCCCAAATTTTGGGTTGTCCCCAGAAAAGTGATAGAGGGGAAATCTTCCACTGGGGACATTAGTTCTGATAACCTGGGGGTCCCCAAGAAATTTCATTAACTTGCAGGGATTTCCTCTCACTTCCTGTTTGGCTACGGGACCGGAAGTGAAGGTAAATCTCCGAAATGGGACACAGATGCCGAAAAAAAATCTGACAGGGGTTATAACCCTCCTTTACTCTTTCCAAAATGAAAAAAAGGTTTGCCTATAGTTCTACTTTAATTCTTGAGCATACCACCTGCTAGTTTCAGATGACAAATATTAAATATTCATATGTGATATTCCAAATGTATCCAGCTAAAAGGAATAAATGTACCTAAATAAATAAATATACAAATAATAAATACATATGTTTTAACCATTTGCATATTGTTACATAAAATATACAGTATACCAACACAATATCTGTTATCTTTAGATGAAACAAGTAAGCACATTTCTGATAAACTGCAGCCTAAGTCTTTTGCATTTGTTTGACTTAATAACATATTTTACTGCCATATTTAAATATTGCTTTTTATTGTTCAAGTGCATACATCTAAAAGAATGCAGGATTTAGATTGAACTAACACTTAAAAGATTATTTGTTGTGCGGGATGTTGGACTAAATTATTCTTCATGACAATTGAACTCCAAGAGAATTTTCTGCCTCACAAATCTGCTTATTTATACCAGCACACTGAACCCTCCATTATTGCTAGTAACTCAATCATACTACAAGTGCATTGGCATTTGTGTTTACTGTTCATTATGATTGGATATTTATTTCCATTTTCATGGAACTCACATAAAATCGGCAAGTGATTTCTGTAACAAATGTACAAAGCAAGCTGCAAATTAAGTAATGAATTCATTTTATGGGCAAATGGTTTGTTATGAATTGTGTTGATAGGTATAAAATGGGTAGGCACTTAGTGAAAATGCTTTAACATTGCTCAATGTTTTGGGAGGGATGTACAGATATTGATATTTAATATAGTATCAAATTCTATTATCATGGACTGAGAGTCTGGATTCTTCATTAGAGAAATCCCACTTCAGTATGAGTATAGAGGTGTGTCTCCCCAGTAAAGTGTTACTAAACCCATAACAGTAAAAAAAAAAGTCTATATACAGTATGCAGTAAAGCATGCTTGTTATACTCACCTTTTTGTAACTTATCTCAAGTAGGAGGGGACACTGCTGAGCCCGTGCCCTCTCCACCTGTCCAGTGTATCTCTGCCACTTCCCTCCCAGTGAAAAAATTGGGTCCTGCTGAGTACTAGCAGGGACCCCATGTATGCTCTCACTTAACTGCTTCAGATCTTCCATACCACCTGACTAGGCTGTGGGTCTTCGTAATGCAGGTTCAGTCCTGGTTGCTATGGGAAACTGACCACTGGGGAGGAAGCCAGATCACCTCCTCCCTCGCTATCAGAGGACCGTCCACCATGCTGGGTACCGCGCTTTATGGAAGGCTGCTGTACAATTAACACATTACTTGTGTAGCACTACCCCCTAAGGAGTTGCTAGAGATATGGGTCCCCCTATAGTCCTGCACAGCCAGGCAACATGCATTTCCTTCAGACCTTGCACTCCAGAGACAGTAAACAGTCCTTGAACTTCACTTTTTGGATTTTATTAGGGGATGATAATTTGGATGGGGATGAGGGATACATGGGATGCTCAAGGAACTGTAAAACTGAAGACAACTTTCTGGAACTATGTACAAGTAGTCAGAAATGGTTTTCTCTTCTCTTCTTGGAGAGCTAGCCAACTTCTCCTTATGTACCTCCTCAGACCCCAGATGAAATTTCCTCTTCGCCCAGCTGGGAATCCCTGGCTAAGAAGTCCAAGAAGCTGACATCTTAAATGAAAGCAGTCCCAGATGAGGGTTAGTCAGAATTCCCACCCAAATTTCCCTTTCCCCTTGTTCAGCCCAGGGGGTGTGGGGTCACTCACTCAGTCTCTCCTGCAAGCTTGTGGGCTGGTGGCTGCTTTCAGGCCTTATGCTATGTTGGCTCCTTCCCTGCTTCCCAGGCTGTCTTCTCTCAGAGGACAGTGAGGCTGAGAGATCCTCCTTTCCAGCTCCACTGCCTGTAGGTAGGCTCCTCTCCTGGACCCCCTCCCAGGCTCCACGCATCATCCTGCTCATTCCATCTTCCACCCAAACTCTGCTGCTGCTAAACAGGCTCAGCCACTCTTAAGGGCTGTTCTGACCCCATGCCAAGTATCCTGCTTGGGCAATGGTCAGGATCCCCTAAGAGTGCAGACCAGCCACTCCTCACCTCCACCCACTGAATTATAGAGAATTCTAGATCAGTGAGAAGTTCCAGAGAGCATGTCTGCAGAGCCTCTCAGCTCTGACCAAATTTTGACCCCCTCTGACTATTCCACCATGCTGCTGTTCAGCCTCTAACTAAAAGTAATCAAGTAGCTCCCCCTAGCTACCTAGGAAGGTGCTCCACTTTGTACCCATGGCAACTGCATTCTTCCTCTACTTGTCTTGCTGAGTTAACCTTTTAAGTAGTGGCCTTGCTTCATAACCCCTATGTGCTTTACTGGCCAAGTTCTTTCATACGACAGGAAACATTGTGCACCCCTTTAGATAAATTTCAGACCAGGCTTAGAGCAATTGATTAAACTTTTACTGAGGTATAAAAACAGCCCAACATGAACCACAACTTTAGCATGTCCCTATAGCTAGCAGACAGCCCAGGCATGCCTCCACAAGGTGGTAGTCCATGTTTGGCAAACTCCAGCTGCTGGTTGGTCTCTAGACCACTCTTAAATTTGACATCAAATTTCGCTTTAGTTTTAGTCATAGTCTTTGGACTAAAATGCTGTTTTAGTCGTATATTAGTCATCTGAATTGTTTTAATTTTAGTCATATTTTAGCCGACTAAAATCTCCAGTACATTTTAGTCGACTAAAATCTCCAGTACATTCCAGTAATTTCTAGGTAGCAGGATGACAGAAGGAGCCTGCGTCTCTGAGCCAATACAGTTTGCCAATAAAGTCAGGGGACTGGGGTTTAAAAGACAGGTGGAGCTCTTAGTAATGCAGAAGTTCATGTGGGCAAACGTCCCTCCCTCAAATTTTTGTTCTGTTTTTTTATCCTTTAGTGAAAATTGGAATTGATTTTCATCATCGTTTTCATCAATTGACTTAATTCTAATTGTATTTTTGTTCAGTGTTCGGCACTGAAAACATGCAGTAGACGAAAACTGTGAAGAAAATATTTTCTTCGACAAAATTAACACTGCTCTGGACTCCTGGTACCTCTGGTGGACTGCAATGTGCAGTAGTCCTCCTCTGCAGAGATCACATCCTCCTTCTCCTGTGTGGGCTGAAACTCTGCTCTGTGACCCAGCCTTCCCCTTATTTATATTACAGGTGGGTAGTTTGGATGCAAAAAGCCCTTGAAGAACCTTAACCTACTCCCAGCCTGGGTCAGCTACTGCCTAGATACAGAAACTGTAGGCAACTTGTCTACAAGTCTTCCACCTATCCTGTTTTCTTTCCACCACTTGCTAAAAAGCGTGTAATTGCCAGAAGGTAATTCTGAGTAAGAGTTTAAAAGCATAGTTCATCTTTACCAAAAACTTCCTATCCAGGTAAGGGGCGCATGTAGTTTTCACATCCACCATCACAGGAGTGAGCTCTCAAATGCTGAGCTCAGTGCTACTGCATTAGGGGAGAGAAAACACATGTAAGGGGGTTTGACTCAGAGAAAGGGCTAGTTCCTGTGATGGTGGAGGTGACCAATAACAGCTGGGAGTGTCTTAGCAACATCCTAACAACAAGGCAGAATGGGGAGATGCAGTCTCTGGGAGTTTTATAGTCAGGCTTCATGATGTATGTAAATGGCCTACACCTATAGCAAGGGAATTTTTCAGCTTTAGTCAGAGTTGTACAGTTTGCTTTTACTACAGATGCCTTATCTGCATAAGAATTTTTTGGTAAAAGTGAACTACGCATTTAAAATAAGTTATCCAAGTATGAATATTATATATGTAGCACTACCCCCCCCCCCCCCCCAGGGGCCGCTATGTAATTTTTGTAACAGATACCTTGAGAGTGAGATATGTTGTATAAGCATTGGCTAGTGGTCTCTACAGTTACATTTTTTTCACTTCGAACAGAGTATAAATGTTTCACTGACTCCAATCCTCCAGTATTTGAATTCCTGCTGAGCATGTCTGTTCTGTAGATAAGGCCAAAAGAGAAGCAGACTATACAAAAAATGACCTTTTGAAATGTCATTGGCAGCTTTCAAATAATACATGCATCTCAAAATATGTCCAGGTTCTAGACATGGCTCCAGAGAAAGTTGAAAATTATACATTAGTATGTAAGAAAGTTGTAAGTAAAAGTATAACTATATTTCATGAACATTTTTTATTTATTTTATTTTTTAAATGTACTTTGATAGTAAATCTTTCATATTGGACACCATAATGGCTGCAGAGAGATGTAGGCAGTGCAGCAATTACTTGTGCTGAGTATTAAGCAGTAGAAAGGAACAGTTGGGCACTTTCATGCTATTGGAAAGTATAGTTTATTACACTGCTCAATAAAATTAAAGGAACACTTTGAAAACACATCACATCTCAATGGGGAAAAATATCATGCTAGATATCTATACTGATTTGGACCGAGTAATGTGTTAGGAACATAAGGATGTCCCATTGTTTGATGGAAATGAAAATTATAAACTACAGAGGACTGAATTCAAAGACACCTCGAAAATCAAAGTGAAAAAATGATGCAGCAGGCTCGTCCATTTTTCTGAAATTTCATTGCAGCAACTCAACATGGTACTCAGTAGTTTGTATGGCCCCCACAAGCTTGTATGCATGCCTAACAGCATCACGGCATGCTCCTAATGAGATGACGGATGGTGTCCTGGGGTATTTCCTCCCAGATCTGGACCAGGGCATCACTGAGCTCCTGGACAGTCTAAGGTGCAACCTGGCAGCATCAGATGGACCGAAATATGATATCCCAGAGGTGTTCTATTGGCTTTAGGTTAGGCGAGTGTGGGGGCCATCCAATGGTCCATGCCTTCATCCTCCAGGAACTGTCTGCATACTCTCGCCACATGAGGCCAGGCATTGTCGTGCACCAGGAGAAACCCAAGACCCACTGCACCAGTGTAGGGTCTAACAATGGGTCCAAGGATTTCATCCCCATACCTAATGGCAGTCAGGGTGGCATTGTCTAGCCTTTAGAGTCCTGTGCATCCCTCTATGGATATGCCTCCCTAGACCATCACTGATCCACCACCAAAATAGTCATGTTGAATGATGTTACAGGCAGCATAATGTTCTCCACGGCTTCTCCAGACCCTTTCACATCTGTCACATGTGTTCAGGGTGATCCTGCTCTCATCTGTGAAAAGCACAGGGCACCAGTGGCAGACCTGCTAATTCTGGTGTTCAATGGAAAATTCCAATTGAGCTCTATGGTGCGGGGCAGTGAGCACAGGGCCCGCTAAAGGATGTCAGGCCCTCAGGTCACCCTCATGAAGTCTGTTTCTGATTATTTGGTCATTTACACCAATGGCCTGCTGGAGGTTATTTTGTAGGGATCTGGCAGTACTCATCCTGTTCCTCCTTCCACAAAGGAGCAGATACTGGTCCTGCTGATGGATTAAGGACCTTCTGTCCAGCTCTTCTAGAGTAACTGTCTGTCTCCTGGAATCTCCGCCATGCTCTTGAGACTGTGCTGGGAGACACAGGAAACCTTCTGGCAATGCCACTTATTGATGTGCCATCCTGGAGGAGTTGGACTGCCTGTGTAACCTCTGTAGGGTCCAGGTATCACCTCATGCTACCAGTAGTGACGCTGACTCTAGCCAAAACAAAACTAGTGAAAAACAGTCAGAAAAGATGAGTAGGGAAAAAGTCAATGGCCTCTACCTGTGAAACCATTCCTGTTTTTGGGGTCATCTCATTGTTGCCCATTTAGTGTTGTGACAGGCGCGGCGTCAGACCCCAGCCCTGCTCACCAAACTCGTGACCGAAGGACTAGCCAATCTAAAACCGCGATGTCACGTGAGTAACAATGCCACACCCAGCTGCACCCTGCACACCAAGTTTCCAGCTAATTGAACTAAAATCGACGTACCGGCAGCCTGAATGCGATTGTTACTGGGTCTGGTTAATTACGCAATTAACGCTTCACACTGCCACCAGAAGATGTAACCAATATATATATATATATATATATATAGATATATATATATATATATAAATATACAGAGCACAACAGCACAGCAAACAGATAACAGAAAGAAGTTTAGGTAAATAAGTACTTGCCAAATAAATGCCTGGGGTTAAGCAGTTTCAAGTCTGATGAGCTAAAAAGGGATTTCTGGTCTCGCACTCGGTTTCATGATTGCAGCAAATTCTCCTTTGCTTTCTGTCTGCTAGATGTTATATTGCAGACGGTCCTCACTGCTCTGACCACACCCAAAACATAACGGCTTCTTTTTCTACACAAAATCAACTGGTATCTTCCTACCAGGACAAGCCAATACCTTATTTGGCAAGATGATTGTTTAAACAGCTACACTGAACGCATTCCTGAGGGAGGGGGTGGAATGAGGGGATACATAAGACTTCTTAATACAGTGAGAGCCTGTGCCTGACTCTTGTATGCACGATACTACACATTTCCCCCACCTCAGGTGATGGCATATGAATTTAAGAGCAATACCAAAATGTAGCAGTTTGGGGTAAAATGGATGACCGCGCCCATCTCTGTGTGCATGATTGTGACAAGTGTACCTGTTGTTAATTTCATTAACACCAAAGCAGCTGAATAACGATTAAAAACCCCTTATACTACTTAACTGATCAGGTCAATATCCCAGGAGTTTAACTGACTTGATGCTATACTCTGATTAAACAGTGTTCCTTTAATTTTTTGTGCAGTGCATATTTTGAGTGATTATGGTAGCATTTAGGCATTTTGTTGTTGATATGCAATTTTACTGAAGATTTTCTAGGAGTACAATGCACCAGCACGCCTAAGTATAATAGTGACAAATGAGCTTCCTCTAGAGGGAGCAAAAAAGAAAGTGAAATAAATGCAACAATGGAAAACTAAAAACAACTGTATGCATTATGGGGAGTGGTACCAACGGTCTAGAAATATATAATTTAGTGATGTGATTATAACTATATTCATCAGTCATACATTGTACTCTAAGATAATTAGTTTAAGAACATTTGCCCAAAGAGCGGGAGTGCAGCATCATTTAGGTAATTTTTCAATGTAACATTTACATTTTGAATGCTTGGTCTTCATGTTTTTTGCTTTTGTATTAAATACATAGATTCATATATTCAAGAAGAATTCATTTTATACAGTTACCCTGGTCCAGCTTGTACTAGCTTGGATCAATGTAACTATGCATATACCAAATACTCTTCTGACTGGACAAGGTGGAGAGCATGATGTCAATGCCCCGCTTCTCCACCTCATCCAATCAGAGAAAAGTTTCCATTCATTAACCTCCCTGGTGGTATTCCCGAGTGTAGCTCAGGGTAAAGTTTCAGTACCACAAGTGGTAACCCCGAGATACACTCGAGCTTACCATGCGGCGCTGCTCCGGGATCTGTTCTTCTCTTACCGTGTCCTGCTCTCCCGCGATGTCCCTCCTGCAGTGTCCCCTGTAATGTCCTCTGGCAGATGCCAGCATCTGTCTTCTGGGTTCCGTCCCCTGCAACATCGGGACGTACGGGGACGGAACGGTGGGAAATTTGAAAATTACAAAAAGTGACATTCAATAAATTCACTAAAATAGCATAGTAAAACATTACTGAATCAAACCATTTCACATACATTTTGTCCTGAGTGCTTTGTCCTGTGCCCTGCCTGCATTTTTACTGTTCTTTCTGCCTGGAAACTTAGAAACGTCCATGGCGTCCAAAAAGCGTCCCTTTAGGTCAAAATCAGTTTTAGACCAGCTATAGAACAGCGATAGTAAATTAGAACTACTTGCAGAATTGAGTGATAATGATTCATGGGGAAATTCATCATCTGACACTGAAAACGATTTTGCGACTTTGCTCAGTGATGTGCCTACTACAGTGATTTCCAGCTTCCAGAGAGTATGGTATATGCATAGTTACATTGGTCAATGCTGGACCGAGGTAACTATGTAAAAATGCTATACCTGGCATTCATCATGCAGTCACTTTTGCAGCAGTTATTTTCTTATTTAGGGTCACAATCCTGTGCAATGTCCTTTTGTCTCTTACGGTCAGTTGACCACGTCAACCACGCTTATGCTTACCAGATGACATTTCACCGGAAACTGTATATGCCTTCATAACCTTTGATACTGTGCCTCAGGACACAGCAAATAAATTGACAACTTCAGTCAAAGAGGCACCAACAATTTGCCCTCTTTAAAACTCAGTAAGCTCTGACATGACTCCATATTATTAGCAGCGCATGCAGTGTATGTCAAAAGGCAGACTTCCAACCTGTTAGCTAGGTGTCTCTTCACACAGCAGAAGCAAAGAATGTTGCATCACTTCTGTTTTCAACTTTAACATCTGCAAATCATGTAACGTTTCCATTTTTTGTTTAATGCCTGTATGTTGGGTACTGTGGATTCTCTGATCTAGGCAGTGCATACTAGTCTCAGGATAGATACACCCAGCACTATACAGTCTCCATATGCTAAAAAGAGGGCCTTCTGTATAAAAGCCTTTCCTACTCTGGGTCAGGCTGGTTGGGCCTTATAAAATGATTGCTTAACTTTTCCCCCTCCTGACAATTTTGAATCCTTGTATCATATGGATAAAGAATTAAAAAAAAAAGGTCTATCCCTACTGTGGATCTGGTCATTCTTCCACTGAATGCTGAATCTATTATCTCTACTGATGGAACCCCTGCTTTTAAAGATTCAGAGGATAGGAATTAGGAGACTCTTTTAAAAACCTGACCCATTAGATCTCCATGATGTCTTTAGTTTCAATGCATATGCACAAAATCTTATGGCTTAAAGCCTGGGCGACTGATTAGTTGTTGGAAAGATGCCTTTCACACATGCTTTTTGAGGGTAAACTTCTCTTTGGCAAATCCCTGAGCACAATGAGGAAACTACCAATGGGTTCAGACACCATTATTCAGTTTCACAATTCTCTCTGAAATATACAGTATATCTCCTACTGTACAGATTACATTTGTTCGCCCCCTCAGGCGCAATAATCATCCACTGCAGGTTCTTCCAGTTATGGCAAACCTTCCCTCTGTAAGCCAACCAGAGCTGCTAAAAGCCTTCCACACACTAAAGCTTCACCCTCCTTTCGAGGTGATGGGGCAGTCTACTGACACCCCAATTTAGCACAGAGATATCTAAAAACCTTCTCTCTCTTTACCTTTTATAGGAAGTGTACAATTTATTCTTAATCCCCTCTTTTCTTTCTCTCACAAGTACTTGTTTGTTTTTACTCAAAATTTTCTTAACCTCATTCTCACTTCATCATTTCAAAAGGTGTTACTCTCCTTTCCTACTCAGGAAAATATTTAAGGACATACCAACTACTACATAAGAACTCCTGTCCTTGAAGGCTTTATATATCTATAATGCACAATATGCATTGGTATAAACTACAGTTGCAAGAAAAAGTATGTGAACCCCTTGGGATTACGTGGAGTTTTGCATGAATTGGGCATAAAATGTGCTCTGAACGTCATCTAAGTCACAACAATAGAAGAACACAGTCTGCTGAACATAATACTACACAAACATTAGATGTTGCCATGGTTTAATTGCACATAACATGTAAACATTCACAGTGCAGGGAGGAAAAAGTATGTGAGGCCCTAGCTTAATGACTTCTCCCAGAGCTAATTGGAGCCAGGAGTGAGCCAACCTTGACTCCAATCAGTGTGATGATATTGGATGTGTTGCTGACAGCTGTATTGCCCTTAAAAAACACACACCTGTTTTGCGTTTACTGGTTTCAAGAAGCACTGTCTGATGTGAACCATGCCTCACAGAAAAGAGCTCTCAGAAGACCTACGATCAAGAATTGTTGACTTGCATGAAGCTGGAAAGGGTTACAAAAGTATCTCCAAAAGCCTTGATGTTCATGTGTCCACGGTAAGACAGACTGTCTACAAATGGAGAAAGTTTAGCACTGTTGCTACTCTCCCTAGGCGTGGCCGTCCTGTAAAAATGACTGCAAGAGCACAGCGCAGAATGCTGCATGAGGTAAAGAAGAATCCCAGAGTGTCAGCTAAAGACCTACAGACATCTCTGGCACATGCTAACATTTTTGTTGACACATCTACAATAAGGAAAACATTAAACAAGAATGGAGTACATGGGAGGACACCACGGAGGAAGCCATTGCTGTCCAAAAAGAATATTGCAGCACGTTTGAAGTTTGCAAAAGAGCACCTGGATGTTCCACAGCACTACTGGCAAAATATACTGTGGACAGATGAAACCAAGATTGAGTTGTTTGGGAAGAACACACAACACTATGTGTGGAGAAAAAAAGGCACAGCACACCAACATCAACACCTCATCCCCACTGTAAAACATGGCGGAGGGAGCATCATGGTTTGGGGCTGCTTTGCTGCCTCAGGGCCTGGACGGATTGTTGTCATTGATGGGAAAATGAATTCCAGAGTTTATCAAGACATTTTGCAGGAAAACGTACGACCATCTGTCCGCCAACTGAAGCTCCGCAGAGGATGGGTGATGCAACAGGACAATGACCCAAAGCATACAAGTAATTCAACAAAACAATGGCTGCAACAGCACAGAATACGCCTTCTGGAGTGGCCCAGTCAGAGTCCTGACCTCAACCCAATTGAAGTGCTGTGGCATGACCTTAAGAGAGCGATTCACACCAGACATCCCAAGAATATTGCTACACTGAAACAGTTTTGTGAAGAGGAGTGGTCCAAAATTACTCCAGATCAGATCGTTGTGCAGGTCTGATCTGCAACTACAGGAAACGTTTGGTTGAGGTTAGTGCTGCCAAAGGAGGGTCAACCAGTTATTAAGTCCAAAGGTTCACATACTTTTTCCTCCCTGCACTGTGAATGTTTACATGTTATGTGCAATTAAACCATGGCAAAATCTAATGTTTGTGTAGTATTATGTTCAGCAGACTGTGTTCTTCTATTGTTGTGACTTAGATGACGTTCAGAGCACATTTTATGCCCAATTCATGCAAAATGCCACATAATCCCAATGGGTTCACATACTTTTTCTTGCAACTGTATATTAGGCAGACCTTATTCGGTCTGGGGGTTACGGTAAAAATTCTTTTTAGTTTGTACAATTATAGCTTTTATTTTAATACTATTATTATTACTATTTTAATTTAATCTCATTTTATTATTGGTTTAATTATGGTTTTATTATTATTTAGTAATTATGGATTGCTGTTTTTTGTTCTTTTTTGGTGTTTTTATGTTTCCACAAGCTGGCTTTAAATATGTCCTTTTTAAATAATGTTGTATGGATATGTTAATCATTTTAGCGCTGTATTTTTATTCAGTTTGGTGGCGATGTTGTCAACAAGGCTTGGTACCCTTTAAGTAAATTTGCACTGCTTGCCCCCTGCCTAGGTCCTTAAACAGTGGAGCTATCAGCTTCCAAACACATGACTTGACAAAGCGCAACCTTGTGAAACGCGTTGTCATAGCAACGTTCCCCCCCATTTTGACCCGTGACTCAGGCTTTCTTGCTTGGATCCAGGCCAGCTTCCTTTGGCGTCCTTGGAAATTGCAATCGAATACATCAGGCATGTCACTTCCAGTGCGTGCGGCTCCTTGTCTTCAGAGACTGGTACTTGCCAATGGGCACAATGGCTACAGTATGCAGCATATCTGGTTACCAGCAGACCCACAGCAACACCACCACACTATGGATTGTGTAAGTGGAGGCTTTGATTTCACATAGTTGTGGGGCTTCTGAACTAATTTTACCTCATGTTAAATTTTTGAGCCTGAACCATGACCGTTTTGGATGTCAATAAAATCTTTGTATATGTTTTGAACTGATGACATCTGCTGCGTTTAATACTGTTTTGACATATAGATTGTCAAGTGAACAATAGACTAACCTTGGAATCCGGAGCGTTTGTGAATAATTATTGTCCTTTCTTTCCTTAAGGACCTGATTTATGTGACATACCTTTTCACATCTTCTAGCATCTGCTTTCTTTGCAGCTGTTGGCATCACATGACATCTCCTTTACTTTTTAATGAATAGGGAACTATAATGTTTTTTAGTCATTTTTGTTTTAGATTGTTTATAAACTAGCATTTTGCATTATGTTTTAGTTGTTTAGGACAGTGTTTTTCAACCTTTTTTCAGTCAAGGCACCCTTTAAAATTATAGATAGTCCTGAGGCACCCTTTAAAATTATGGACAGTCTTGAGGCACCCCATTCTAAATTGTGAAAAACTATTCTTATTATTTTATACAACTCAGCATCATCCACACATGTAGAACACCCAACATTAGAGGTGATTTATTTTTCCAAAGCAAATACACTTTTACACACTGGTACTGACTAGTATTCCAGTGTTTCTCTTCTTCCTCAGTTTTTCTCCATCACTGAGATAATATGACCCCAGCACTGATGGAGAGCAGCAGGGGAGGGTCAAACTAGGATACTGTGCAGGCAGCTGACATCCTTCTTATCAACTGATGTCATTGGTTGTCAGGACGCCGGCGGCTCGAAGGTCGTAATGGTGCACAATGAAAAACTTTGTGTAACTAAAAGGCAGGTTTGTTCTATCCGCTGGCTTATATACAAGTGTTGGGAAATTTTTAGACATTTTGCCAAGGCACTCCTGAAGAAACTTCAAGGCACCCCAGGGTGCCCGGGCACCCTTGTTGAGAAAGGCTGGTTTAGAATGTTTATTTACAAGTTAACATTTAATACAACATGTTGATCATTTTCTGAGGCTGTTCTTTCTAATAAGAAAGCCCAGCACTATCCCTGTACTTATTGAGTTATTTTTCAGACCTAAAGTACAGATGGTCCAACTTTTTTTTGGGGGGGGGGGGTCGGGGGGATTGGGGGACTGTCTGTCATTCAGCTGTGAGTGTGTGTAGTCTAATACCATTGAGGTTGATTTACAGCTCAGGCTATTCTGCTTATAACAACAAAGCAGTAAATTAGCATGAAGAAAGCCTAAAGTAATAACCTCTCATTTGCCACCTGCAGCTGTTATGGTAAATATGAAATATTCATATTTTCATGACTAAAAAGAAACCAAATAATAACCTTTGTTATTTTATCACATGATAATTCCCTCATCAAAATGTTTAATTCATTATTTTTCACCTCTGCTTTTCATATTTAAGCTACATCCCTGAGGTTACTCTCTGCCTCAGACAAAAACGACTTTGTTCTACCATATGACAAAACGATGAGTACATGCACACAAATGCAGAACCAAGCAAGCATAATTTAGCTGGCAAAAGAGAGTTAAAATGGCTCAAACTGGCTTGCAGCATAGTATAGGTCCCCCTTCAATAAACTGGGCCCTGTATTTGAATTTGTGAATTTTTGAAATGCAAACAAGATGGAACAGCAATTCTAGTTTACATTATGATCATCTTTTGCATCATATTGTATGGAAGTAGGAGAGAAAGGTATTCATTCTGATGCTGTATTCAGCAGACCCTTCCTGGTTGCTGATGTTACATTGAGATAATGAGTTTCACTGGGTAATTGATCTCTCTGGAGATGGGTTATGTTTCTTATTCACAAGGTGATCAATTTTTTATTTAGCGCAGAGCAAAGAAATTATTTAGTTCCAGGGCAAAACAATGATTTCAATGGGATGTTAAATTGTCATACAAAACTCAGCCATTAGTATTTACTGGGATCTTAAGAGTAGTAGACATTTAGTTTTTTTGAATATAATTAAAAGTAAATTTGATGCAATTAAAGTCATTAAAGGTAAATTTATCCTTGTTCATAAGCTAACGTGTTCCTATTTCAATGAGTAGTTAAATATATGAATATACTGCTGTGTATAGAAGCAAATAAGGTCTAAATAAGTGCCAGATGCTGTTTTTTTTTTGGTGGAACAATACATAGCAATGGAAGTGGGGAACTGGGGCTTCTTGATGTGCATCTGTTAAAGTGGAAATAAACGCAAATCCTAACTAACTCTAAGCCTACTATCAGCCATATTCTAAACCTAATCTATCTAGCCCTGTAAAAAAATTAATTCATTAAAAAATCGCTATACAAACCTGTTCTGCAGCTGCTCCAGTCCAGTCTCCAGCGGTGCCCTCTGTGTACTGAAGACAACCGACAACAGCTGGGAAATGCCTGGGAAGTGACATCACCCATAGAGTTACTATGGGGCTCCTGTTGTTGGCTGTCTCTCCTACTCACTCCTACATACTGAAGCCGCTGCTGACAGCTCAGCATGGGACAGGACCGGAGCAACTGCAGAATAGGTAAGTATAGTGATTTTCCTCTGTACAGGGCTAGATAGTTTAGGCTTAAAGTGGTTGTCAAGACTTAAGGTTTTATACCTTTAGGCATTTCATGCATGAAGGTAAAAATCCTTCTTTGTGCAGCATCCCTCCCAGCCCCCCCTAATACACACCTAAGCCCCCTCTCCACCCAGCGGTGTGTGGTCTGGAGTGCATAGTTGCCAACATTTGCAAAAAATTTTAGGGACCCTTGGGTGGAGTAATATTTTAATTAGGGGTGGGGGCATTCAATTGTGGGTGTGGCCCAACAGTAACCAAAAAAATGCGGCACTATGTGCGGCAATAAAAATTTTGTGTGGTTACAATTACACTACATATTGCACGTGGCTTAAAGGGATGTGGTTAAATGGAGTCTGAGATTACTTACATAGTGGAGAATGTGATAATGTTAAATAGAGAATATACTGTAGATAGGGCAGTGTACAGAGGTCAGTAGTATGTAGGGCACTGTACAGGGGTCAGTAGTATGTAGGGAAGTGTACAGAGGTCAGTAGTATGTAGGGCACTGTACAGGGGTCAGTAGTATGTAGGGAAGTGTACAGAGGTCAGTAGTATGTAGGGTAGTGTACAAGTGGGGTTCCCCCCATCTAAATTTGTCCCAAACCTTCTTGTTTAAGATCTACCCCTTCATGTTCCACCACTGCACCCCCTCTTGAGCACCCTTTCCATATCTGCACTCCCCTGCTGTTCCACCTCTGTACCCCCATCTGAGCACCTGGTCCATCTCAGCAGGGATTAGTTGCAGGGCTGAGTGGGGGGGGTTGGATCAGTGGCAGTGCTAGGAAAGAGGTGGAATTAGTGGCAGTGCTGGGGGTATGGGATGAGTGGCAGGTGGCTTCTCCATTAGGCTCTATGAAGAAAAGATCAGGAAAGCACTGTACATTGCCCACTGGCTCAGTGAAAATCAAAGTAATCTGATGGTCTGAGGACTGTAATGGGGACTATTGATGGCAAATATTATCACTGACAGTGGTATCCACTTTGTTTCTGGCTCCTTGGTCTTTGCAGCAGTGACACCTATGCCGAGATCATGAGATAGGGTCTCCTAGTTTCTCCCCCTTCACGGTCATCACAGGTCAACTGACCTCTAGTCTCCGTCGGCAATGATGTGAAGTGAAGGGAGACTGATCACGGGTCAGCTGACCTCTAGTCTTCGCCTCCCCAGCTATGTTGTGAAGTGAATGGGCAGCCGCGGAGAGGCTGGGCAGGCGGCACAGGCTTAAGAGGCAGCCCAGCTGCTTTGAGCCCCACAAGGACATGCAGTCCTGGCTCACCGGGCAAATGCCTGGTGTGCCCTATGGCTGTCCAGCACAGGGGACACAGTATTCAGAAATATTTCCAATTTTTGGAACAGAGCCTGGGACAAAGACCAGCTGTGACAGGGCTTTAAAATCCGGGACCATCCCGAGCAATGCGTGGCAGTTGGTAACTCTGGGAGTGTCAGGAGGGCAATCAGTGGAACCACAAGAAGCACCTGCAGGGTAAAGAGGAACTCCAGGTAGATGTAGGTTTCAGACTATTGAGTTCGCTAATGACATTGCAGGCAGGCAGAAGGAATAGTCACCATAGCCCACAGCTAGGTCTTGAGCAGACCAGAGCAGACACTTGACAAGTAATATGGGGCCAAACAAGTATTGAAGTCACGGAACAAACCAGGGCCAGCAACGAGCAGGCGGGGCAGTACCAAATCATGAGCAAGATCAAGGTCAGAGATGGAGCTGAGGACAGAAACTGGAGAAGCAATAATACAAACAGAATCCACAAAGGCAGGTCAGGAGTGAGATCAGGGATAAGTAAGCCCCACAGAACACAGATCAGGTCAAATTGTACAAGCTGAAGACCAGTCAGCACTGACAGTGAGTCAGGCCTTTCTTTAAATAGGCCGTTTGGTGCCATTACTGATTATGGATATGCATTTATGCCCATGTGCACTGCAAGCTACACATGGGAACACACAGACTCCTGAGCGCAGGTGCTCACCTAGCTGTGAGAAAACATACACGCATGTGGAAAGGCTTGCGCAAACTGGCTAACAGGTATTTCCTGAAATAAGAGCTCCTTTAAAGCTTTTGTGCACCTTTGCTTTTAGTACATTTCACATATCTTTCACATTTCACTTCTTGTGTAAGTATGTAGAGGAAGATTTTTTTTTTTAGTAATTAACATTTCACCACCACATATAGAATACATTTATTTATCTTAATATTAAAAAAGGCATTTTTGCTTTGATGCAATCTGGCCTAAGTCTTCCATTGAAAGGAACTCACAGGGGTAAATTTTTAAAGCAACAGTGGGATCTTATTGCAGTCATACCACTGTTTAGAAAAATTATAAGATATGTCCTTCTTTATGCTAATGAACCCTCTCAGAGAAAAGGTGCAGGAGGCCCCCCCACACTCACCTTCCAAGCACCACCCCCTTTTAAAGAATAAACCCCTCAGCAGCAAAAATAATTATTCCAGCAGCAACAATAGCTCTCCTGTTAGTAACAATACATTTCTCCACCAGCAATAATAGCTCCCCCCACCAGCAATTGTACATTTCCCCACCAGCAAAAATAGATTCCTCCAAGAACCAATAAAAAATCCCCCCGGAAACAACAATAAATCCCCAGCAACATCAACTATTCCCCCAACAGCATCAATAAATTCCCCAGCAACAACGATAAATCCCCCAGCAGCAACAGCATGGAATGAAGAAGTGTGGAATAGGGAATGTACAGCATGGTATATGAAATTAAGTGGTGCATAATAGAGAATGTACAGCATAGCATATGAAAAGAGGTCGTGTGGAATAGGCATAGGCTATGGTATGTATTAATAGATATATTTTTGTACCCCATTCGGACTTCCATCAGTGTGGACACACTATCGATTGCAGTGATAGCTTAGCATATTAGTCTCCTGCACAAGAAAAGTTATTTGCACCTTTAATTAGCCTGCAACTTCCTGGCAGTGCTGACTTGCAGTGATTTCAGTAACAGATAGCTCAGCTGATCACTGCTGTCACATGTAAACAAGCAGCTTGGATAGAGGAATACTACTTACTTCCTCTGCCAAGACCTGCATGAGATGATGTCATCAACCTGAGCATGGAAAAGGAAAGCAAATGGTGTAACTTCCTCTCTCCCTGATTTTTGTTTACAATCAACTGTGATGTCACTGTGAATCCTCCCTGACCAGAGGTCTGAAATGGGGCACAGCTTAACTGGGGGAAAACCCCAGACAGGACCTGTTTCTGCTGGAGGTGTACCAGCACATTCCCATTGAAAACAAAGGTCTGAGTTGGGGACAGGGGATCATTGATGTCGCATGGGGTGGGGTCACATGCGTGATGTCCCCGGCTGGCCCCGCTCCTTACATATTTAAGAACCTCAAGTCAGCTCAGAGGCAGAAGGCTGGCAGCCATTGTCGGGAACGGAACCTTTTTGTTTTCTTTTTTCAGGTCGGCGGCCGACATTGTGATTGACCTTGGATCTACTGCGGGGGGGGGGGGCATTCTTTTAGTTTTTTCTTTTAATAAAGGCCTTGTCAAAGACCGTGTCCTGTCTTTTTTCACACTACACCTTTTGTTTTTTGTGAATGAGTAGTGGTACCATGTACCCCATACTCATTCACATGGGAGGGGTGGGATCTGGGGGCCCCTTTGTTAAAGGGGGCTTCCAGATTCAGATAATCCCCCTGCACACAGAGCCCCACAACCACTGGCCAGGGTTGTGGGGAAGAGGCCCTTGTCCCCATCAACATGGGAACAAGGTGCTTTGTGGGGGGTGGAGCCCCCCTGTCCCAAATCACCCCCCATGTTGAGGGCATGTGGCCATTTATGTTCATGCGGGGGCGCTCACTCACCCCCCCCTTTGCTGACCTGCTGGGCTGCATTCTCAGATAAGGGTATGGATATTGGGGGGACCCTCATGCCATTTCTTTTTACATTTTGGCGTGGGAGTTCCCCTCAAAATCCATAACAGACCTGAAAGGCTTGGTATGGATGGGAGGGGGGACCCCACGCAATTTTTTCATTTATTTTGGTGCCAGTTTTTAAATGTAATTACCGCTTTTTTTTCTCTTCACTATAGCTCAGAAATTCAGCTGTCATTTTCCCCCCAGCTAAAAGAGAGAAAGTTTTCTTTTAGTTTATTTCCCCAAGTTAAAAGAAACAATGTTTCCTTTTAGTTTCTTAAAAGAAGCAAAGTTTCCTGTAACTTTGGGGAAAGTGACAGCTAATCTTGTGAGCATCTTGTGAGGCATTATTTTTAATGGATTTTCATTCAGAAACTGAAAATTACGTTAAACGAGGCATTCGTAAACCTAGGTACCACTGTACTTAAAAAAAAGTATTTTTTGTGACTGGAGTTTCTCTTTTATTTATATATACAGTATATCTATAAATGATACATTACAATAAACTATATGTTTTTTTCTATATTTGTATACCAATGCTCCAGTAAAGTGGATGATAGACGTATACAGTATGTATTTTAGGTTTTTCTTGCTTGTTTCATTTTGACACTGTTTTATGTTGATAGTTTTTAAACCTTTTGTACTAAGAGATATTATTTTATGGAAAATGTGCTATCGTTAGGAAAGTGGCACACTTGAAAGAGCCTTTCTCAATAATATATATACATCTGAATTTCTCCACTTTCTATGCCACACATTGCTTTTGAGGCCTAGTACTAAGGAAAACTTACATATATTGACCAGATTTATCTTCCATTATTTATTTCCTAATCTCTTGTCACATATTTCTTTTATAAACATATACACCCATAAAACTCGTATGTGCAGTACCGGTATGGATCAGAAATGAGTTTCCATGGCTACTGTCACTCTCAATTAGCACATGAGGCCCCTTATATTTTCCAGCAAAGAAGACTGTAAGAGGAGATTGAGCTGGTATCTCCCGGAGGAGCTGGCCCATTGCCCCTTCACTCATCAGAGCTGCCACTAGCATCCCCCACCTCTCCTGTAGACTGAACACAGATGTTACTCAGGCATGGCACAGAATGTCAGTGAATGGGCAGAATAAAGATTTTTAGCCTCTCACCTGTGATTTGCATACGCGGTTTAGAAACTTCAGACTCATTTACAAACTGGAATAACTAACTTTCACAAGGAAGTTAAAATACATTAGTGACATTTCCACTAAACACACACAAGATTGCTTCAAAATTAGAGCCACTTGTGAGTCATAATTAAATGGAAAAGATGTCTAATTTAATATGTGTATTTATCTCTCATCAAAGTAACAAAGTAACATTTTTTAAGAGGAAGTGTTTAAGAAACAATAGCTCCCCTAGCTGCAGTAAATAGAATGTCAGTTGACTTGAAGAAGGTCTATTATTACAGTTTTTTTTACAGCTCTGTCCCACATAGGACAAAGTACATGTGAGACTTTGTTCCTTGTTTATAAGTGCTGTTTAACCCTAGTTATGAGGTTCTATCTGCCCCCCTTCCTTTACTGCCAAGGACAATCTGATAATAGCTTTGAAGGAGATGGCTGACTCCAGGGCTGCTGTTAGAAATCACAGAACCCCATACAACCAACCCGACACCCCCCCAAATAAAACACAGTTTACTATGCTTCAGTTATGAATGAACAGTACCAATCAGTCATTGTTTTCATTCAGGAAAGAGGAAAGAAGGGGCTGGTAAATGTGACATCCTGATCCAACTGTGTGTTTGAAGCTGGGAAGGAGAGGAGGGAAGCTGGCAGCACTGTGGGGGCACACAGGTGGGCAGCAGAGGGAAATGTATGGTGCACAGGGAAGGTGATGGGTGCATCGGGGGGGCAATTACCGGAGCCAATCCCCTGTATGGCTTTCTCTACAGCAGCTGAAGGCCTGCGGGTGGGGAAGGAAAAGCCAGCTTTCAGCTGCTGCAGAAAGAGTCATATAGGGGATCGGTTTCAGTAACTGCCCCCCCCATCATGATGATCACCTTTCCTGCCCACATCTGATTCATCCAGCTGTCTGGGCCCCCTTGCTGGCCTGGTCCCCATACAGGAGAACTGGTGGTACCACTTATACACGGCCCTGGCTGACTCATAGCTGCAGATTCACTTTCCTGAGACAAGCAGTGGCAAGTGGAATGCAGAGGCTGAAACTGTATGTCCCTCCTCCGCATGCATTCCTCTTGTCATTGCCTGTCTCAAGAAAGGGCTTACAAGCTCTCTCTCTTTCAGAACTGTTGTCAGATCAACCTTGGCAAGAGGGGCAGGGGGTGTATGGATATTGATACTAAGTTAAAAAGCATTTAGAGACATGGGATAAAGTACACTGTCTCATAGGTAACAGAACTGAAGTATACAGATATATCTACTTTTAAAGTGGACGTAAATGCAGACAAAGAAATTAAAAATCCTGGCCCCCTGCAAGGTAATGTCATAATATGCTAGTATGCATGGTATACTAGTAGATTATGAAAAACCTTAAAACGAAGCCCTCCAGTTGTGTGCTGTCACCACTGACAGGGCTTCCACCTTCATCTTTCTTCCAAGTTCACGGGCTTCGGCCATTTGAATAGCCTACCTGCGATGACATCACACCCGGGCATCTACATGGGAGTCAAGCAAGTGGTGGAAAACATTGCACGTTTGGGAGATATAACTTGTACCTACAGCTAAGCTTTATTATAGACTTACCTGTAGATACAAATGTGTTTTCTACCGTTTTAAGTATCCAAATGATAATGAAGAAACTGATATCTGGGTCACTTTTAGATCTGCTGGTGGATTTAAAGCTTGACTGACCAAGCCGCTCTACAAGCCTGGTGTGATCTTCTGACTACCGAATACACAGATGCCAAGCAAATATTTACCCCAATTACCATACTCCACTCCATTACGCCCTTTTTAGATCTATCCCAATGGGAAAAATGAAATATACATAATATAGCAGACCTTTATATAGACCACACCCTACACTCATTTCAAATCTCCAAACCAAATTCAATTTTCCTACCACCGAATACTTTACTTACCTAAGAATTGCTCACTGTATACAAACAAAAAACATACCTCATACCACAAAAATTCCATACACTGCATATCACTTCTTTACCAAACCACAATACCCAGGTAAAGGCATTTCCACTTTCTACACGTATGTGACAAACCTCCAATTCACTCTTAAATCTACATCCCTAATCAATTGGGAAAAAACCCTTTCAGAACCAATTAGGACACAAGCATGGGAAAAAACATTTAACACCACTTACAAATCCTCCCGATGTAGTTTGCACTGGGAATCATACCTAAAAATTCTCCACCAGTGGTACCTAACCCCTGTCAAACTAGCCATTTACTACCCAAAACTCTCCTCCTCTTGTTGGCGACAATGCAGGACGTAGGATCCACATTACATATACTATGGTTCTGTAAATCAATCAGATCCATTTGGAACAGTGTCTTCCAGCTAATCTATGAAATATCCAAAACACCGATAACCCCAAACCCTTCACTTGCACTTCTACACATTGGGATTGCAAAACTCCCTTACAATTCCCGTACTATCACTATCCACACACTCTTCGCAGTCAAAATCAATATAATTAGATTATGGAACACTACCACTGCTCCTTCTCTCAAGTCATTAATCACAAACATTAATTTCTAATGTGAAATGGAAAAAAGATCTGCCTTTAACAACTCTACCCAACACAAATTCAAACTCCAATGGACTCGCTGGTTACAAAATCCTAACTGCTCGGTACAACTCTGATACTATGCATACCACTGCCTTACCCACCACCTTTAGACTGGTACCCCCTTTCTCCACTCGTTACATTCACCCCCCTCCCCTATACTCCTCACTACCCCCCCTTATTCAATACCCCATTATCACCTCAAACATCTTACCAGGGTTCTACGCATATCCAAGACTACCTCTGATGTTAATGTCTTAAAACCCGCTATTAGCCCCAGCCAGCTGGTGGGATAAATACTCTGTATCATCTTGATGTTGTATAAATACATTTGCTTTTGAATGTTCTGTTCTTGAAAATCTTCAATAAAAAATATTGAAATATAAAGCTTGACTGAACCTTCTTAATTTATTACTATAATACAGTCAGACTGCATATACAGTAATTCATATTCATCTTTTTTCCTTTATATATCTGCTAAGTGGTACAGCAAGGGTTAAATCTATTCTTCCAACCTTTAGCTTCAGTTTCAAGCTCAAGAGGCAGCCCAAAGTATTGAGACATCTTCTCTAAACATTACTCCGATCAACAGGTCAGCTCAGGAAACTAGAAAAATGATGACTAGAGAAATGCTCAGTGGGGTGTGTAAGACCGGGAAGGAGAACCGGGTGTGTGAGAGCTGTCATTCCTATGTGCTAGCAGCACAGGCAGTTTTAACCTTTGTTAAGCTGATAAAAAAAAAGAAAAAAAGAGGAATATTTGTTACTTCATATACATTCTGACTGCTTTGCAGTAAAAATATTATGAAGGTTCAATTGAGCTTTAACCTAAAGATTCAGAAACTTTTTGCACTACTGATTTACATATCCATCATGGTTTGCAGGCAGCCCTATAATTAAAAACATAATGAAGCTAGCTAATTTATCATGTATGCATTGTAGATTTATAGATATAAAACCTAAATAAATACAGACAACAACCAAATATATATAAATGGACACACACCATAGAGTGATTTCAAAATAGCTCTTTTTTTCCTTGCATTCTCTGCATTAAGCATGCATTTAGGTAAATAAAACTCCCCACTACCTATCCTCCCCCACCCCCATCCCTAAACACTTACCTGACTCTTCTCACCAATCCAGCGCTGTCCTAGCTGTAGCACTGCTCTGCTCTCTTCCTGGTCTCCCAGAAAACACTGAAGGCAACCATTTGCTCCTGCTGCTGTCAGTCACATTCCTCTGAGGAGGGAGTGGGGGCATGGCTTACCAGAGCAGTGTGTGTCTATGGATGCACACAGCCCAAATCATGAGTGCACCATGACTTGCTAAGGAAGCACTTGGAGGACAAAGGAGTGGACAATGCCAGGGCAGGGATAACCACCAAAGAGGAAGTAAGGGACAGCTCTGTGTACTATCGTTGCACAGATCAGGTAAGTATAACATCTTTTTTTATTTTAACACAAAAACCTTTACCTTTAGTTTCACCTTAATACAAAACTCACAGCTCCAAGCTGCAACAATCTCTGTGCAGCCTGTTCATGCTCCATGTAATACCTTCCGGAACAGAAAGCCACAGATGACGTCACCAGCATCAGTAGGTTTATTCTGTCATACAAAGCATGCAGCAAGTGCCCACTTAAATGCCTAAATCCCACCCTTTTCCTATGGCCTTAAACAGAATGATGAGGATAGTCCGGAGGAGAGGGTACTTAAATACAATTAAGATAAATAGGTACGTACAATAGGTAAGTACAATAGGTAAGATAAATAAGTACACATGAAGATATCACAATATAAATAGATAACCAATGTTTGCAAACAAAAATCAATCCTCTTCTATCATGTACCTTTATAATGAATAAAGTCCATTTAATATAAGGGCTACCCCTCCAATATTTAAAGCAGTATTAAACCCAAAAGCAAACATATATTATATTGCAGCTTACCAATTCTTAGATTTGATGGCTGCATTTGTTTTCATTTTTAGGCTTTCTTTTCTTTCTTTTCACCTGGTAATCCAGGCAGTAAGTCTGTTGTTTTTCAACAGAACAAGCTGTCCTGCATATGTAGCAGTTAGAGGGTTGACACAAACCATTTACCACGAACAGGGGTGCTTACAATGATTAGCTTTTTTTTATTCATGTAAAACCTTTATCCCAAAACAAAATGCCGTAACTGCTTATGTAAATGCAGTGTGAGCTGGAGTTTGACTTCAATTTCTAAATCTGCTAGACCATCTAACACACCCCTCCCCCCAGTCTGAAAATGCTGCTCTCCAAAGGTGCCCCTATGTTCCTTCCTCCAGAGTGGGGGCACTCTAAAAAAGGAGGTGTGTTACTGACCATATCACCAGGTGAAAACAGAGGGAGAGTGGAGAGAAGAGTTAGGGAGGTGTAAACTGTGGAAGCAATGTGCGGGATTAGAATTCTGAAAGGGGGGGAGGGAATGGGGGGTTAATGAGGGGAAGGAAAGGTGATTTTATTCTCCCCCTTCCATTTCCTTCCCCTCATCTATTCACTTTTTCTTCCCTGCCACCTCACCTGCCCTGTCACTTGCTCAAGGCAGTTGAGGACCTAGTATAGCTACACCAAATCCAACAAGGTGCAAAATGGCACTCAATTTAGATATGGGGACCACACTTTACAGAGGCATCTTGACTTTCACAATTTAGTGCTGGTTCACATATATGAAGATTGGATGAGGTTTGAACCGCATCCAATCCGCATCACATGTGAAATAACATTGCTTCCTATGGTGCCTGTTCACATATGTCCAGTGCACTGGAGGTGCAAATTCAGTGTTGAGTTAAAAAGAGTCATGTCCAATTTCTGAGCAGTGCGGTCCAGTTCAGGTGTGGATTACAGGCTATTGACTTTAATGAAAACCATTTATAATCCACACATCATCACTTGTGAACAGGATAAAATCCTGACCTGAACCTGATCTAAACCTATCCTGAACCTGATATGAACCTGGCCTGAACTGCTGAACAACTACTGTATCAATTACTACACTTAGAGATGTATGCAACAAGAACCTCTGTTTTAACTCCCCTGTTGAAACAGTTTCATTTGTTTTTTTTTCAGTTTTTTTTTTCTGGCTGGCTGGGGAATATTTGTATTGAGTAGTGAACTGCCCTACCCATGTGCAACTTTTTTGCCATTGACCAGCTGCCATTTTGCTTCCTTTCAGATATGCTGTCTCTCATGGAAATCTTTAGAAGAGACATTTAAGTGAGGGATCTTGACTCATTTTCTTGTGTGAGCAGATGTCCTTGAACTGTTGAGCTCTGTATACAACAGGAATTTTACAAGAGAACAAAAACAGATACTAGAAAAAGTAAAATGGAGCCAAAGAAAAAATGTTTTTAACGTTGTAGTCTTTAGGGCTAGAAAACCACTGCGCCTCCCTTTAACTTTTCAGTGTCACTGGCCTAAGTGAGTTTTCTATGGATTGTTATCCACTAGCATTTTCAAGATGTTAAAACACTGTTAATTACTCTCCAGTAAACACTCTATAGAACTGTAGGGGCATAAATGGGGACAGTGTAGTCTGGAGGAAAGAAAGGAAAGGGGAGACATGATTGAAACTAGAGATGAGCGAATCGAACCTGGCGAAGTGGAATTCGTTTCGAATATTAGGAAAAATTCGATTCGCGCCGAATCCGAATATTAGCAAACTTCGGATGCGCGAATCGAATTTTCCCCGATCGGCCGATTTTCATCCCTTCTACAGCCGGCAAAAAGTGTCCCTGCAGAGAGCTCCGCTATTTCTGACAGTTCTCTGACAGTTCCTTCACATTTACAGCAGTTGAAACATTGTATCTATTTGTTTCCATTTAGGATACAGATGTTTTTATTCGGAAACAAATAGATACAATGTTTCAACCGCTGTAAATGTGAAGGAACTGTCAGAGAACTGTCAGAAATAGCGGAGCTCTCTGCAGGGACACTTTTTGCTGCACTGGAATTCTTCTTCATCCTCATCCTACTTCTTCTTCTTCTTCATCCTCATCCTACTTCTTCTTCTTCATCCTCATCCTTCTTCTTCTTCTTCTTCTTCATCCTCATCCTACTTCTTCTTCTTCTTCTTCATCCTCATCCTACTTCTTCTTCTTCTTCTTCTTCTTCATCCTCATCCTACTTCTTCTGCTACTTCTTCTTCTTCTTCTTCTTCATCCTCATCCTACTTCTTCTTCTTCTTCTTCTTCTTCTTCATCCTCATCCTTCTTCTTCTTCTTCATCCTCATCCTACTTCTTCTTCTTCTTCATCATCCTCATCCTACTTCTTCTTCTTCTTCTTCTTCTTCTTCATCCTCATCCTACTTCTTCTTCTTCTTCTTCTTCATTCTCATCCTACTTCTTCTTCTTCATCCTCATCCTACTTCTTCTTCTTCATCCTCATCCTACTTCTTCTTCTTCTTCTTCTTCATCCTCATCCTACTTCTTCTTCTTCTTCATCCTCATCCTACTTCTTCTTCTTCATCCTCATCCTACTTCTTCTTCTTCTTCTTCTTCTTCTTCTTCATCCTCATCCTACTTCTTCTTCATCCTCATCCTACTTCTTCTTCTTCTTCTTCATCCTCATCCTACTTCTTTTTCTTCTTCTTCTTCTTCTTCATCCTCATCCTACTTCTTCTTCTTCTTCATCCTCATCCTACTTCTTCTTCTTCTTCGTCTTCATCCTCATCCTTCTTCTTCTTCTTCATCCTCATCCTACTTCTTCTTCTTCTTCTTCATCCTCATCCTACTTCTTCTTCTTCATCCTCATCCTACTTCTTCTTCTCCTTCTTCTTCTTCTCCTTCTTCTTCTTCTCCTTCTTCATCCTCATCCTACCTCTCTCTCTCTTCTTCATCCTCATCCTACTTCTTCTTCTTCTTCTTCCTCATCCTACTTCTTCTTCTTCTTCTTCTTCCTCATCCTACTTCTTCTTCTTCTTCTTCATCCTCATCCTACTTCTTCTTCTTCTTCTTCTTCTTCATCATCCTCATCCTTCTTCTTCTTCTTCTTCTTCATCATCCTCATCCTTCTTCTTCTTCTTCATCATCCTCATCCTTCTTCTTCTTCTTCATCATCCTCATCCTACTTCTTCTTCTTCTTCTTCTTCTTCATCCTCATCCTACTTCTTCTTCTTCTTCTTCATCCTCATCCTACTTCTTCTTCTTCTTCTTCTTCATCCTCATCCTACTTCCTCTTCTTCTTCTTCTTCTTCTTCTTCTTCATCCTCATCCTACTTCTTCTTCTTCTTCTTCTTCTTCTTCCTCATCCTACTTCTTCTTCTTCCTCATCCTACTTCTTCTTCTTCTTCATCCTCATCCTACTTCTTCTTCTTATTCTTCTTCATCCTCATCCTACTTCTTCTTCTTCTTCTTCTTCTTCTTCTTCATCCTCATCCTACTTCTTCTTCTTCTTCTTCTTCTTCATCCTCATCCTACTTCTTCTTCTTCATCCTCATCCTACTTCTTCTTCTTCATCCTCATCCCACTTCTTCTTCTTCTTCTTCATCCTCATCCTACTTCTTCTTCTTCTTCATCCTCATCCTACTTCTTCTTCTTCTTCATCCTCATCCTCATCTTCTTCTTCTTCTTCTTCTTGCCATGGGCCCCTGTACCGCCTCCTCATGCTGCTGCCAGGTCCAGAGTGTGTCATGGGTCCCTGTACGGCCTCCCATTGCTGCTGTCTCCATCGCCACACTCTGCCATGTGCCACTTTCAGGTCTCCTCACACTGCTGGTGGGTTCCATTTTGTCATAGGGTGCTGTATGGCCTCCCATTGCTGCTGCCTCCATCGCCACACTGTGGCTCCACACTCTGGTTTTGGCCCCGTGACTGCCCAAATGAGTGAAGTGTGCGGTGATTCTAAGATCGACGGCACTCATCTGCATGTCATACTGACTGACAGTATTATTTCTCTTCCCCAGCAGACTCCAAGGGCATTTAAATTAAAGGTACAGTGTTCTGCACTAATATAAAGGCTCTCTGAAGCCTAGAAACCCTTTTTATAAGTTAAATTCGCAGCGAATAAATTCGCATCGAATCGAATTTATTCCACAAATTCGGCGAATCAGCCGAATCGAATTTTTGAATAATTCGCTCATCTCTAATTGAAACCTTTAAGTACATCAAGGGGGAATAAGGTCCAGGAAGGCAAGATTTTCACCATGAAACCAAAATCAAAAACACGGGGACATGACCTCAAACTAACTAGAGGAAAGTTGAAAACTAATTTTAGAGAGTGCTATTTTACACAAAGAGTAGTTGATGCTTGGAATATTCTTCCAGCAATAGTAAAGAGACAGACATGGGTCAAATAGCTTCAGACATGGGTCAAGCATAGATTTATACTCTGACAAAATAGTTAACTAATGGAGGAGATTTCAGGAGACAAGAAGTTACTCTAGAAGAGCTGGACAGGTCCGTAGAAGGTCCTTAACCTGTCAGCAGGACCGGTATCTGCTCCTTTGTGCAAGGAGGAACAGGATGAGCACTGTCAGAGCCCTACAAAATTACCTCCAGCAGGCCACTGATGTGAATGTCTCTGACCAAACAATCAGAAACAGACTTCATGAGGGTGGCCTGAGGGCCTGACATCCTGTAGTGGGCCCTGTGCTCACTATCCGGTACCATAGAGCTTGACTGGCATTTGCCATTGAACAACAGAATTGACAGGTCCACCACTGCTGCCCTGTGCTTTTCACAGATGAGAGCAGGTTCACCCTGAGCACATGTGACAGATGTGAAAGGGTCTGGAGAAAGCATGGAGAACGTTATGCTGCCAGTAACATCATTCAGCATGACTGTTTTGGTTGTGGATCAGTGATGGTCTGGGGAGGCAGATCCACGGGGGGGGACACAGACCTCTACAGCCTAGACAATGGCACTGTGACTGCCATTAGGGATCGAGATGAAATCTTTGAACCCATTGTCAGACTCTACGCTGGTGCAGTGGGTCCTGGGTTCATCCTGGTGCACGACAATGCCCGGCCTCATGTGGTGAGAGTATGCAGGCAGTTCCTGGAGGTTGAAGGAATTGATACCATTGAATGGCCTCCACACTTGCCTGACCTAAATCCAATAGAACACCTCTGGGATATCATATTTCGGTCCATCCTACGCCATCAGGTTGCACCTCAGACTGTCCAGGAGCTCAGTGATGCCCTGGTCCAGATATGGGAAGAAATACCCCAGGACACCATCCATCGTCTCATTAGAAGCCGAAATTGTCAGGCATGCATACAAGCACGTGGGGGCCATACACACTACTGAGTACCATTCTGAGTTGCTGCAATGAAATTTCAGCAAAATGGACTAGCCTGTTGCATCATGTTTTCGCTTTGATTTTCAGGGAGTCTTTGAATTCAGTCTTCTGTAGGTTGATAATTTTCATTTCTATCAAACGATGGGGCATACTTATGTTCCTAACACATTACCCATCCATATCAGTATAAATATCCAGCATGATATTTTCCCCATTGAGATCTGATGTGTTTTCAAAGTGTTCCTTTCATTTTTTTGAGCAGTGTATATATACACAATATATGTGTAAGTTTTACATTTGCTTAGTCACTTCCACTTACATAATATACCTCTTAGTTACTTTTTCACACAAGGCAACTGACATTCTCAGTTTTTATTTCCCCTAATCATCTAGTCATAAATATTGCAAAAACAACTGTTCTTTTTTAACCACAGGGAATGTCTAAAATAATTAAAAATTTAGTTTTCTTATGTCAAGTATTCCTTTAGTAAAGTGTTTTTGGACTGTCACGTATTTGCAAAATAAATGAGTATACTGTACGGTGCAATGATTAGATGTGTTTTATGGCTGTGATAAGCTTTAATGTGACCCATATACTAGCTGTCGCTGACTGTCAATACCAGTGGAAATTTATTAAGGAAAAGCATTATGAATTTTCTAATTTTGGGAGCCAGCCTGTAAGGGTACTTGCTCACTGGACATTGAAAACAACTACTCCTGATGTTTGATTCTGGCAGCGAAACAAAATGGCTGACACTGGTAAAAGTTTAAGCGTTTACCCGCATCAAGAGTTTGGGTGTTTATTCATTTAATTGGCCAGAATAAATAATTTATTGTGGCCACTGAAACGAAAAAATGGCCAAGCGCTAAATGTGTCTAGCGTTAATGCGAGTTTACTTGGCATTTATTTGGTGTTTTTCTGTCAAAAGGGGTTTTCTGGCAGAAGAATTGCATTCAGGAGAGGAGCATTTTGCTGCCTCTAAACTCTGCTGCTCCTAAACCTTGGTAAAAGTCTATGTGTGCATGGACACATAGGCTTTTATTGAGTTGAGTTCAGGGGCTTTGGCAAATAAAAAAGCCAAAGCTCATGAGTTTAGGAGCAGCAGAGTGCATGAGGCCTAGGAATATGGAAAAAAAACAGAACAATGCTTGTTTTTTAATTCATGATTTATTTTTCAAAAAGATAGCTTGAATCAGCAGCACAGTGGCTAAATAGTTAGCACTTCCGCCTGGCAGTACTAGGGCCGTGGGTTCAAATCCCAACCACGGCATCACCTGCCTGGAGTTTGCATGTTCTCCCTGTGCCTGTGTGGGTTTCCTCTGGGTACCCCAGTTTCCTCCCACACTCCAAAGACATGCTGGTAGGTGAATTGGCTCCTGTCTAAAGTGGCCCTAGTATGTGTATGAATGTGAGTTAGGGACCTTAGATTGTACACCCCTTGAGGGTTAGGGACTGATGTGAATGTACAATATATATGTAAAGCGCTGTGTAAACTGACAGTGCTATATAAGTACCTGTAATAAATAAATAATAACCAGGTAAAAACAAAAGAAAAAGGTAGCTGTGCCAGTTCAACAGGTAACCTAAATTCTTCCAGCAATGCTCAGCAGTCATCTCATTGTTCTCTCATTAGCAGCTCACTGGCTGTCATTTACAAGTCTGGCTGCAGCTATGGTTCATTTCATTCCAAAGCTGGTTTCAATTTTGTTTTCATTATCACAATACAAAACCATACACATAAAGTATAAGCCATATAATTTGTTGCATTATTTACAGAATATTATTTTTACGCTATGAGAAAAATAATTATTTGAATTTGAATGTTTCTCAAAAGATATATAGGGGCTGCATTGCTGACTGGCTTCAATACTTTGTCACTGACCCAAAAGAAGTATGCAGATCATGAATGAGCTGAACACACCTGGACAGAACGAGCTAACATGACGAAAGTTCAGCTGCCAAATCCAAACCCCACTGAAGTAAATAGGAGCTGAAAATAAAAAAAACACAGGTCTGGTAATTTTCCAGGCTAATAGGCAAATGGCAAGGGGGCTGGACACTGCTATGGGTAATACATTTGTTTTTTTAGTAATATTTAAAGTGAAACATTAAAAATGCTAAACGTTATTATATAATGTGTCTGGGGAATGCCCTGACCCTACCTGTAAAGTGGTACATCTGCATGATGTATGCAACCTGTAAAGCAATGCTGACATTTTCAGAGCAAAAAGTGTGTCTAACCACTCACCCACATCACTGTGCATCCATAAGTTGCAGTGGTTATGCCGTGGCAATGACTGCAGCTGCAGCCATGACTCTGGTATCAATCTTTTCATCCGGCAATGCTGATTAAAGTAAAAGTAATGCAAGTGGCTAAGTAGCCTTCTGCCACCTTCCTGGGCTCTCCCTTCCTACTGGGGAGCCTGGGGCTGCAGCTAGCGGTTTTGTCTGCTGACCATAGAGATGATCGGGGACCAAAACAGAAATTGTCGCTTCCAGTTTTGGTTTTGTGTTTTATGGCTGGATACTGGCCAGTGAAGCAGCTGATCAGACTGATCTGTATCTGATCAGCTGCTTTCGTGGCCAGAGGAGAGATCTGGGTTCTAATAGACCCCAGATATCTCCATAAAAAGGATGTGTCACAGGCCATGATATAACATGGGATGTCGTTCATCCCTTATGACAGCAAAAAAGTTGATAATTGAGAAACAAAATAAAGAGACAGTGTAAAAAAGTTAAATAAAATTAATAATAAAATTTAAAAAATGAAAGTACCCCTGCCCCCCTGCTCATGCGTCAAAGAGAAACGCATACATAGGTTGTGTACTCATATGTTAATGATGTTTGCATCACACATGTAAGGTACCACTGCGAATGTTATAGTGAGAGCAATAATTCTAGCACCAGACCTCCAGTGTAACTCTAAACTGGACCTGTAGAGGCTTTTAAAACATTGCCTATGGAGATTTTTAGTTAACAAGGTTTGTCGCCATTCCACGAGTGTGAGCAATTTTAAAGCACATCATCTTAGGTATCTATTTACTTAGTGTAATGTCATATTTTATATTTTACCAAACATTTAGGTATTATACAAGGGGTTTGACAAAATTATGGTAAAAGAACAATATAATTACCTAAAATGGCGTTGGACTGCCTTTGGCATGCCTGAATTCTCCTGGATATTGACAAATATAAGTCTTGGATGGAGGATCCTGGAATCTGATACCACTCTTCATGCCAAAATCATTCCAGTTCTCACAGAGATCCTGGAGGAAAACGAGCCTGAACCATGTTCTCCAAAATTTACTATAGTGGCTCTATGATATTGAGGTCTGGCAACTGTGGTACCCAGGGACAGTGCAAGACAATTTGACAACACCAGCTGTGCATTAGAGCATTATCTTCTTGATAAATGGTGCTGTCTTCTGGAAACAATGTCTGTACCATGGGGTGCACATGGTCAGCCAATATTTATCTCTTGCCTTGACTATTGTAACTCCCTCCTCATTGGCCTACCTCATCGCAGGCTATCCCCTCTTCAGTCTATCATGAATGCTGCTGCCAGACTCATCCACCTTACTAACCATTCTGTATCAGCCACCCCTCTCTGCCAATCCCTCCACTGGCTTCCCATTGCCCACCGGATAAAATGCAAAACATTAACAATAACATATAAAGCCATTTATAACTCTGCCCCAAACTACATCACCAATCTTGTCTCCAAATATCACCCAAACCGTACTCTCCGCTCCTCGCACGACCTCCTGATCTCTAGCTCCCTTGTCTCCTCCTCCCATGCTTGTCTCCAGGACTTCTCCAGAGCTTCCCCCATCCTCTGGAACTCTCTACCCCAATCTCTCAGACTATCGCCTACTCTGCTCACTTTTAGGCGATCTCTGAAAACCTATCTCTTCAGGAATGCCTATCCTGCCCTCAGCAAATAATGGAATCTTCTACTCTTCCTACCAGTCCATCCCCCACAGTTACTACCTTTTGTACCACTAGCCCCTCCCTCCTAGATTGTAAGCTCCAAGGAGCAGGGCCCTCCTATCCCTCTTGTATTGAACTGTATTGTTGCTGTATTGTCTCCTGTTATATTGTAAAGCGCTGAGCAAACTGTTGGCGCTATATAAATCCTGTATAATAGTAATAATAGTTTGTACATAATCGCTGGCAGTAACTCTACCTTTCAAAGTGATGATGGGGCCTGCACAATACAAAGACAGCTGCCCAAATTATGATTGAGCTGCCACCATGCTCTAGCTTTGGCACAAGACACTCCTGGTCATAAGCTTTGGATGGTATTTGCCACATGTAAACAGGTTCAGTGGTTGGGAACAGTGTAAAGCTTGATTCATCGGACCATTATACAGTCTTCCATTGATTGGTAGGCTACGATTTATGGGTGTTGCACCATTATCTCCTCTTCTGAGCATTAGTATCGGTCACTAGTGGTTTGGAAATTGCAGCTCGCCTATGAATGATTTTCTTATGGAGTTTCTGACGTTTTGCTTATGGAGTTTTCTTTGGAAGACTGAGATTGAGTTCTGCAGTCACTTTTTGCAGCAGTTGTTTTCTTATTCCCGGTCATGATCCTGCGCAATGTCCTTTTGTCTCTTTCAGCCAGTTGACCACGTCAACCATGCTTGTGCATCTCATCACACAGCGGAAGAAAAAGATGTTGTTACATCACTTCTACTTTCAGTATGAAACATGTCTTGACTTTCACACCTGCAAATCATGTAGTGTTTCCATATTTTTGAAAAACCACTGCACAAATACCATGTGACATAAAAAATTCAACACCCAGCATTTTATTGTCTAGGGCCTCTGTGTAAAAAATATATAATGTTTGGGGGTCTAAGTAATTTTCTAGCAAAAGGGCTGATTTTTACATTTATGTGAGACGTGTCAGAATACGCTTGGGAAACAATAGCGTAAATTGTCGGCAAAATGACAGCTCCCAGACTCCCATTATGTTTGTAAACTAATCTATGCCAGACCCTAATCCTAGATTAAAAAAAAAATCCTTTAGGCCTTCTATGAGTTTTAAGGGGACCCCACACACAAAAAAAAGGTGTGAGGTCCCCTCCCACCCCCACACATACACATCCTACACTAAGCCCTTTGGGTCTGTTACAGATTTTAAGAGGAAATCCTCATGCAAAAATCAAGAAAAAATTGGGGGTTGTATAGCTGTTTGACTGGAGTTTGGATTTATGGTTAGGGGAAAAAGTGTGAAGTTTATTAGTGTTACTGTGCTGCTAAAATCTCTCATGATTAATTGTTGGATGGGACAAATGGCTCCCACTGGTGTAAAGCTGGGCATACACGTACTAAATGTTTGTACCTCTGTGTATGTGTGTACTGCTTTCTGTTCAACAGAAACAGCTACAACGAGAGGGGGTCCCCCTGTCAGAATACAACAGCACAGCAAGGGAGATCCCTGAATGCACACCCGCTGGTTGAACAAAAAAAAAAAAAAAACATATAACCTGCTTTATACAAGAAGCATGTAGTCCTGATTAAATACAGATGTGTGAAGCATGGTATAATTATTAGCAATTAATTACTGCTACTGCTACTTTTGTCATTCACACCATGGGGAGCCATTTATTCCATCTCAGTGATTAATTGCTAGCCATTTTAGTCATTCTAGCCCTTTATTGGATTTTGCTGTGTACTCCATTCCTAGCTAACCTAGCTAATCCACTGTATTCTCAAGGTACACTGACAGCAATGCAATAGGATGGTACAAAAAAACCCTGGTATAGTGTGATTGATCATATCACAAGATGGCGTGAAGGTGCTCCAAACTCTATTGAGAATCCCTGACACCAAATCGCGTTCTAGCAGACCTTCATTTGACCAATAACAAAATTGTAGACTTCTCTTATAAAGTGTGTGTGGGGGGGGGGGGGGGGGGCATTTTACATTGGGCTATAATATACCAGATAAAAATAGAAAAAATAATCTTTGCAAATAAAATTGTCCATAAACTTGCAGATTTTTGAAAATGTAGTAGGATAGTGGAAAGGGTTAGAAGTGATCATTTTCTTAAAGTTTAAAACAAATAGGAAACTACAGTTACAGAAAAAAAATGCTTCTCTTGCAATTGTTCATTCTGAACAGACAAATCTTCTCCCAGTTGGTTTGACTTATGTTCGCCTCTTGTTTATACCATAATCGCCGTTTCTCTGTATTGCTATTATCAGCAGCTTTTCTGCTGACTTTTAGAGGGAGGGACCTCATTTCTGCAGAATGTTAATTGGCAGCAGTCCAAACAAGACCAGCTGATCATTTCACACAGACCATAAAAGAGCATCGGGCCTTGAAAGCCTCTTGTGGAGGCAGTAGTCTTCTGAACAGCAGGTAATGTACTAGAATAATAAGTTATCTGTTAAACTTAATTAAACTGTTTGACATTATAGATTTGGAAGCATTGGGCATCTCATGCACCTTTTGCAAGGACAAAGGACAGCCAATAAATTAATAAACTTTCTTCAGCGACTAAACAGATCCAGCTTTCTGCATCCTGACCAAATGTCATGGCGTGCACATTGGAAAGTGTCACAGTAGAGGAATGGGCCAATTCAGTTGTGCCACAGAGCTGTCAGACTTTACTTCAATTCATTTATTCAATTCAAATCTAATGAGACCCAAAGCTTAATGTGAAGTTTATTAAACTCTTCCTCTACCTTAAAATATAAACAGCTATCATACCCTGTGATACTTACCTACTAACAGTTTCAGCATCTTTTTCAGCTCACCTGTACCCAATCAGATCTGGTGCACCAGGTCATTGGGTCTTGTCAAAGTAATAATTGGAAGAGTTAGCCAGTCATTGGTTGTGCCTCATTTCAATTAAAGCTGTGATTAGGTATCAGCAGCCAGACTTAGCTTGGAGCAGCTGATAGATAAGTACTGCACCAGTTTTCGCAGCAGGGTAGTAAAATAGATTACTATTACTAGTATTATTATTATTATTATCAGGGCTTTTTTTTCTCAGAGAATTGGCGCAGGTACTCCCCCTTCCAAGTCACCCCTTGTCTCCACCCCCTACCCACATCTGAGCACTGTCTCTTGGTTCCACCACCTACCTACCTCCCAGAATGGCCCTTTGAGAGTATACAGATTCAAGTATCATTTTGTGGCACTAAGTAATCTGTATGGAATTTGTTATTGATTACAAGAAAAGCAATAAAATAGATCCCCTGCATCCAGCAACAAAAGACCCCCCCCCCAGAAGCAATAGATCCTCCGCTACAAAATGCCCTCCAGTAAAAATAGATCCACCTCAGCAACAATATCTCCCAGTGGCCAGCAACAATAGACTTGCTCCTTCAACAGTAGATCCCTCCTAGCAACAACTGACCCCCCAGCAACAACAGACTCCCACAACAAAACACCCTCCAGCAACAACTGACCACCCCAGCAACAATAGATCCATCAAAGCAACAATAGATGCCCCCCGCTACAACACATCCCCCTGCAGCCAGCAACAATAGACCCTCCTGCACTCTCCATCACTCCTTGGCATTACATACATTCAGTGCTGGAGGTGCCAGGACTGTGTTCCCCAACATTCTCGCTGAATAAAAACTCTGATTATTATTATTATATTTGGTCTTTGGCCTGCTGTATATCTGAGTAAAATAAACATAAATTATAAATAAGTATATGCAATTTTTTTCAGAGGTAAAGAAAAATTACACTGCTTGGGATTTCAGTGCACCAGAGGTAAATCTTCCAATTTAAACAGCAGGGTCAGCTGGTATTTTTCTTCACTTGCAGAAATCTCAAAAGAAGCAAACAATGGAAAAATTGCATGTATTGCCAAAATGTACTAAATATTTTTTTTCTTAATTTTGGACAGACATACACGTCATGTGTTTTTTCAATTTTATTTGGAGAGTTTTTCTGGGTGAGTGGAGTGATCTCACTATTAAAAAAATATAAAAATTAAAAAACATGATAATCATTTGAAAGTTACAAAGAATATAACAGGACATGTAAAAAGGAAATCAAGGTTGAAAACGTCAAAATGAACAACAGGCTGTAAAAGCGAGTAGGACAACCCCCCCACCCCCCCCAAGAAAATCTTTCAAATATATTGAGAGTAATTTCATGTCTGAGTATGTAGATCCTTAACAAAATAGTGTGGGTGACTGGGGACAAAGAGGAGGCAAATGTATTAAATACCTTATTCATCTATTTGTATACAAAAGGAAAATGGGGAAGCTCAAATCCATAATTATTATTATTATACAGTATTTATAAAGCGCCAATAGTTCGCTCAGCGCTGTACATTACAAAGGGGGACAGAACATGTGACAGAACAATACCAATACAATGCAAAACATGAGGGGATTGAGGGCCCTGCTCTTTCGAGCTTACAATATAGGAGATAATTGGGATAATATTGACATAGCACCAAAATAATCACAATGGCTCATATTTGATATGGTCCAGAGACATGTGGACAATTAAAGGTGACTAAAGCACCTGGACCAGATGGCTTACACCCATGTGTCTTCAAAGAGTTGAGCTCTGTTGCTTTGAAGCTACTGTTTCTACTTTTCAGAGACTGTTTAATCACTGGCTCAATACATCTAGATTGGCACAAGGCTAAAATGGTGCTCATATCTAAAAAGGGATCAAAGTCTTTACCAAGCAATCAGAGACTGGTTAGTTATACTTCTACAGTTGACAAGATGTTAGATAGTTTGATAAAAGACCAGAGGGAAAAGTTTCTTTTTTAAACAATAGATAGCGTAGATTTACAAAGCTGCCAAACAAATCTGTTTTCATTTTATAAGGAAGTAAGCAGATATGTAGACAAAGGAGTGACTGTGGATTTTGTATGCTTGAACCTGGTGAAAGCATTTGACAAAGTTCCCCACACGAATGAATAGTAAACTTGCTAAAAGACTGTATTCAGAGAGTAGTGATTAATAATTCATACTCTGAATGATCTAAGGTTATTACTGGTGTACCCCAAGGTTCAGTGTTGGGACCCTTAATTTTTAAGTACAATTTATGCGTTTGCATATGACACCAAGCTAGGTAGTGGGACAACATTCTTACTGGATGTCTTCAACTTACCATCAGGCCTCAATGCAATGTTTAACTGGGCAATTATGTGGTGAATGACGTTTCTTGTTTATAAATGTAAAGTTAGGCACTTGGGGCTAAAAAGATGCATGCATCATAGATTCTAGGAGGAGTACAACTAGGGGAGTCAATGGCTGAGAAGGTGTTCTGGTAGATCATAGACTTAATAATAGCATGCAATGCCACAGTACAGTTTCTAAACAAAATATTTCTTGCATTAAAAAAAAGTATAGACTCCAGAGAGTGGCATAATTTTGCCTCTGTACAAATCATTAGTAAGACCTCATCTGCAATATGAAGTTCAGTTTTAGGCACGAGTTCACAAAAAGGATACAGGTAAACTGGAGACAATGCATACAAGGGCAACCAAACTAATAAAAGGCTTAGAGGACCTTGGCTAAACTGAATATATTTCCTCTTGAGAAGAGATAACCAAGGGCAGTTATGATCACAAATGTTGTCCATATAGTAAATTTTGTGTTCAGTTATTCACTTTAAGGTCATTACAAAGAAATAGGGGCACTCCTTAACCGCTTTCCCACCGCCCACAGCAGATGTACTGCTACAGGGTGGCTGTGCTGTGCAAAATCATGTAAATATATGTGATTTTGCACATGCGCTGCTATTGGCTCCTGAGGATGTCAATCACTGAGTCCCGGCCGGTGATTCCAGGCCAGGACTTGGTGATCGTCAGCGAAGCTGAGAGGGGAGAGATCTGTATGTAAACAGCACAGGTCTCTCTCCTGTCAGCATGGATGCACTGCTTTCTATCTCTCTGCACAGCAGAGAGATAGAAAGCAGCAGGTCTCCTTAGGAAAACAGCACACAGTACACAGTCTAATCACTTCCTAACACACAGTTAACCCTTTGATCGCCCCAGATATTAGCATTGGTCGTTGTGTTAGTGTCACTGGAGATGTTAGTGGCAGTTAATTCCCACCCAGTGTCACAATGCCCGCCGTAGTCCACCTATAAGTCGCTGATCGCTGCCATTACTAATATAAAAGAAAAAAAAAATTCCAGTATATATACCGCCATTTGTAGAAGCTATGACTTTCACATAAACCAATTAATATACTCTTGTTGGGATTTTTTTTAGCAAAGACATTTAGCAGAATACATTTTGGCCTAAATTTATGAAGAATTATTTTTTTTTAATTGGATATGTTTTATAGCAAAAAGTCAAAAATATAAATTTTGTTTTCAAAATTGTCAGTCTTTTTTTGTTTACAGTGCAAAAAATAAAAGCGCAGAGGTGATCAAATATATATTACAAAATGAGAACATTATGCCAATTATGTAGAGGCAAAAATACCAAGGTAAAATAATTCTACAAAAAAAATCTATAAATCAAGAGTTCCTGATTATGATCAGAATAATCAAAAAAGAAATTAAATCATAGATAATGATAATAATGGCAGTAGTAATTGTAATTATTGAGCTGAGAGAAAATCTACAAATGAACGAGATAAAAATAAAATAAAATGAGAAAAAAGTTTTTTTAATAGTAATAGTAATACCAACACTAATAACAGTGATCAACGAACCTAAAGGACTCTGCAATGTAAATGTGTGTTGATTGCGCTAATAGGTCGGGTCTTAAAGGATATAAATCAGTATGTAGATATTACTGTGACATAGATAATGTTAGATAATGTAAAGCTGTGCATGAATGTGAAGCAAAAAATTGTTATGGCCTAGCCTGTTGCTGCACGCTATTAAATAGGAAAAATTCCAACGCAGGTTATATATTTTCTGTTTCTGTGGGGAAATTAAGCATTGAAGAAGGAAAGTTAAGGGATGATTATACTGTAAAAGGTTCTTGTTGTAGGATGGCAAAAGGCTATGGCTGGGGGGGATTGATGATATCGGTTAGGGTGCTAAAAAATGAATAGAGGCTGTGGGATCCCTAAAAAGTCATCTGGAGATGGATGCAGATTTGACATGTGGATTTAAATGTCAGAGGAGGATGAAAGACTGATCTTATAGAGGAGGGAAAGGGTTAATGTGGACCATAAAGAGAGGTGTGAATAGAGGGATAGCAGCTGTGAAGGAGGGAGGGATGGAGGGATGGAGGGATGGAGGGTGAAGTATGACTGAATACAGTCAGGCTGGAATGCTGTTGGATTGCCTTGTGCACAGAAGCATGACAGTTCGGGTCTAAGGGTAGAATAGAGTGACAACTATCACAAGGGGAAAGGAGAGGCTAGGGGGAAGAAGGGGTGGAACATCGCAAAAAATGCCCTGGTCAGGAAGGGGGGGGGGGTACATTGTACATTTACTGGAGGGCAAGTGGTTATGTCTGAAGGAAAGACTTCTTCTCAGTAAGGGATGTGAAAATGTGGAATATACTTTCTTAAGATTTAGTTCTGGTCAGGAATTGGAGGTTCAGAAAGAAAATTTCTCCTTTGCAGCAAATTGGACAATACTTTATAGGATTTTTTTAAAATTAATTTAATTAATTAATTAATGTATTAATGTATTTATTTCTATTTGTTGAGCTAAAAGGATGTGTCTTTTTTGTTAACCTGTGTAACTATGTAATACAGAGGGGGGGATGGAGTATATGCTGAATGTTTTGGAGCAGCAGAAAACTTTTAGTGTCTTTTTTTCCAGAGTGATGGTGTTTCAGAAAAATAAGTTTGTAGAGGGAAAATGAAGAAGAATCGTTAAAGAGGCTCAGCATCTTAACAATCATTTGATCTGTTCTTAAAGCGGAGTTCCAGTCTTCTCGGCACTTTTCTACAAAAAGCACCTGCATTATTCTCTTCAGTTGCGGTATATAATTAGGACAGTGTTCTAAGTGTATGTCGTTTGCTTACTTGTAAATGTGACATTCCTCAGCAGCGGCCATAACTAGTGTGGGCATCTGAAGCCAGCTCCTACTTTCTTCTGGATTCAGTGCAGCTGTTAGGGACCAGCCGGTGGTAGCCTCTAGCGTTCCACAGACCAGAATTCCCCAGGGCGCGGAATCTAAGTTCCAACCTGCTTGTTCACCAGAGCCCCTGATGGTGTGGATGGACTTGGAGCAAGCCGAGACCAGGTCACGGCCCCTGGGTGCAACCAGCTGTGGTAGAGGCACCTGTCGGTGGTACGCAGCAGTCTGATGTGAGGAGGTAGAGTAAGCGAGGTCAGACAGGCCGGGTCAGTAACAGCGGAGCAGGTCGGTACAAAACGGCAGGCAGAAGAATAAACAAGTCACGGTCCGGGTTTGGCAACAGGAGATCAAAAGTGCAGGAGCAGGCAGGAGAATGGTCAGGCAAGCCAGGGGTCAGAGCAGGATAAGTAAGCAGATCAGGATCAGGCAGGGTCAGCAGCAAAGTAAACTCACAGGAACACAGGAAAGACCATACGGCACTTGAGCATTGCAAGAGCTGGGTTTAAATAGCCCACCCGACTCCTGACAGGCACTCCTGGGTCCTAGTGCTTGCCTGGTGCCGTCATTGGTGACAGGTGCGCCTGGGTCCTAGTGTCTGCCTGCCTGTACGTTTTGTCAGGATTCTATGCATGTGCGGATTCGATCGCTGCAGCGATCTTCCCATTCCCTGATAGCAGCTGGTTACCCAGCATGCAACTCCTGATCTCGCACTGCACTGTAAGCACACGGCATGGTACACCGTATTGTTTGTAGGTTGCCATAACAATGGCGGCGGCGACAGAAGATCCCGCCCCATTGTTATGGCAACCTTTCAATCATTTCTCCCAATAACGTCACTTCCGGTCAAGAAATACAGCAAGACTTCATCATTAGGCTTCCCAAAGATACCTGGGAAAACCAATGGCAATATCCCAAGAGTCCTAGGCTAATGAAAAAATCGCCTAGGTGGCTGGACTGGAAGTGCAGGATACTGACAGCAAAAAAAGGTATATAGAAATAAATAAGTAAACAAACAAATAAATAAAAATATCCCATAACAGACTGTTCTGCGGGTGGGCATTGTGTGTCAAGGATCATGAAAAAAAGGGTGGAACTCTGCTTTAAGTAGATCAGTGGAGTACTAAGATTAGCAACTTATATCAGCCAATCTTTGGGTGTTCACACTTCATACCTGCAGCAGCTTTTATTCTTGAGACAGAATCACTTTAAAGCAATTCATTACATCAGGCTACCAACAAACTCCGAATCCATCAAGGCCAACTTCTGTTAAATCCATTCTCACTCAGTAGGAATAAGGCAGTTATCTGATCCTCAAGCTATACAAGAGAAAATATGGGTAAATGGTAAAGATACACCTTAATGTCTGCTCTGTGCTATCTTCAGCCAGCTGAGACTTTAGACAACATACTAAGGGATCCCCCAGGACTACACCACATTGTTCATGTTGTTACAGAAAGGAAACATGCAGGAGCTGAAAGCATCATTTAGGCAGACCCATGATGGTGAAAGAAAAAAAATCTGTTTTCTTATTAGGCGAATGCAAGATGATAGACTGAATACTGCAGGTCTAAGACAACCAGTAGTATAACCCTTGATAAACTGTGCTCACATTTACAGACCAGTTTTAGTTTTTCTGTTAGTGTTTGAACTCTGTTCTCAGAGGTAGACAGTGTTCTCTACAGGAAATGGGGGAAGGTACAGACACCAGAAATCCACTGTCCATTGTGTCTTTGGTGTGAGTGCTTAAATAATTAAAATAATTCTAAAATGCATCAAATTACAAAGAGTGACTCAGGGCCCTGTGTTGATGGGTTTTTGTTTGCATCAGATGGGAATTACATTCACAACAAGCCTATGGGAATGCAAAACCTGCTTGATGCAAATCAAATGAAGGTCTAAGGAAGTCAACTGCAGGTCAAATGCACCAATTAATTCTGAATAATCTCAGAAGCATCTCAAACTGATGTCAAACTGTCTTTATTCTTACTAGTTTTTACATGCATGCTCCAATTTAAATGTATATTGTAGCAGACACAAGAGTCAAGTACAAAAGTTCTGCTGGCCTAAAAAAATCCTTCACTTAACCCCATCAGCTACATATGGGGAAGATAAAAGAGATTCTCAACCCTAACCCTGTACACCCAGGTGGCAAAATTATTTTTTAAAAATGGAACAGATCACAACAATTAATTGAAACATGCCTTTTGACTGTCATTGCAGTGTTTTTGCTTGATGTCTAACAAGATTTTGAATATTTGGCTGCAAAAAAAAACAGGAAAATGTTTGAAATTATTGGTGGCATTTTGCTGTGGAGTAATACATTCAACAACTCAAAGGTGATTTTCAGGATCAGAACAAAATTGCCATGTGTAAAGTCAGCAGACCACCCATGCACATGTGGGGTACTTTTGTGTGTGTATGCATGCTCATCAATGCCCAGGACTAGGTGAGGCCACGTTCATGTGAAATCAACATACTGGCTATAGAGGGGTGTGCAGCAGCGTAACTCTGCCACCTACTCCCAGTGACAGAAAGGGGTCTCGGCATGCACAGAGCAGACCTTATGTGTGCACTTAGTAACTTTCTCTGCTCACTCATACCATGTGGCTAGGCCCTCTGTCTCCGTAACGCAGGTTCAGTCCTGGTATTCTTGGGAAACCGTCTGATGGGGAGGGAGTCAGAGCACTGACCCCCTCCCTACTGGAGAACCCATCACCACGCCAGGTACCTTCATTACAGGCTGCTATAAACCTACCACCAGTCCTTGGTTACCCGTGGCAACTGTTCACTTCCATCACTCCTGTCAAGTTAACCCATTGTAGTAGACTTGCTTGACACCCCACATGTGCTTTACTGGCCCTGTTCTTTCATATGCCAGAAACCATTATGCATGCATGTTTAACTTTACTGTAACTTTTCATGGCATAATAAATAACAAGTGTAACAAAGAAACTAACTAATGGAAGTGGCTGACCAGACATACCTTTATAGGTGTTTGTCCATAACAGGCAAACTCTAATGCTTTGTAGTGTCCTTTGAAGCCCTGGTATCTCATAGCTACATGCTGGCTCTTAAACTTCTCAACTGCTGAGTATACAACTCCCCATAGGTACCTGCCTACAAGCCTAAAGTCACATTGTGTAACATTCCAAGCTTTCTCAATGCTTTGTATGTTTGGGCACTTTAATATATATATACACATTATGCTATTAAGCCCTGAGCGCACACAAATATGCGGCCTCTCGGTGTCTGGGCCTTGATTCAGAGCGGCCGCATATTTGTGTGCAATTAGAAAATACATATGTGCTGAGAGCACGTGCCCTGCGCACTCCCAGCACATATGTCCGCGACTCACGGAAAGGTCCTGATCTCCCCTTTCAATCGGGACCTTTTCCGATCATGTGATCACAAATCACGTAGGTCACGTGACCCTAAAACCCCACCCGCCTCCCGCCTTCTGAAACTCTTAAAGGGCTACGAGGCGCCAGCACTAAGAGGTTAAGGAAGGTTTAGGGAGTTAAACTGTGGGGTAGAACTGGGGTGATTTTAGTGCCAGCTACATGAAACTCCTTGTGTACAGCTAATTTAAACACAGGCCAGTATCTTAGGAAGCAGGGAAAAATTTTGTTTTTACTTATTTTTCTTTTCTTGTTAAGCTATAGGACTTCTTGTATCATTCTCAGCAGGGTTTTGTTATTCGAACTATACAGTTAAAGCGGAGCTCCATTCTAAAAGGGGAAGTTCTGCTTTAAGGCTTCATCCCCTGCTCCCGGTTAATGATTGGCTCCTTTGGGGAGCGGGTACCTGTCAAATTGCACTTCCACTGCAATTACCTAGGTGATCGAAGGCAGAGGTTGTCCCCCCCTACATGTAACAGGTCCCAGAAGACTATGGGACCGTTCACAAAGCTCAGTGAAGCGACAAGCTGTCACAGCTAGGTGCCCACACTATAGATGCCAGGGATACAAATTGCCGATGAACCCGGTCGGTGTGAGGACACTGTGGGATCGAGGGACAGGTGAGTGTCTGTTTTCTAAAAGTCAGCTGCTGACTTCTATTTATTTATTTATTTTTGCTTTTTTTTATAGTTTGACTGAACCTCCACTTTAAGGAGCTGATTTTATAAACCACACTTCGTGTTGCCTCTGGGCCATGTAAGTCAAAAGGGGTGGAGCCTGTATTAAAGGGAACCACCAACCATAGTTATCTAGGACAACCTAATACCAATATATGAAACCTCTATAACTATTACTAGGCTCAAACTTATAAAGGAATGTGGACTATAATAGCAGGAAACTCAAATCAGAAATCTTTGAATTATTCACATCGCATTTTGTACAAAAGCTAGAAACAATCATCTCCTGACATCAAAACTCTGAAGGTTGATCAGATTCAGAGATTTATCATTATTTTAAATTGTAAGCCTGTCATTGCAGGCACAGTTTGGAACATGAAGAGGAAATCAGAATACTCTTCAGCCATGTAGAAAAAAAGAACACCTGGATTGCCTGGAGAATGGCAGAAATGATTCTTTGTATCAAGCCAGGTCCTCTTGTATGGAATACTTAATTGCCTCCATGGACATCATTAACTGCTTTACTGCTGGGTTCAGCCTATTTTTAAGCTCAGGCAGTCGGAAATTTTTTTTTGTCATTTTCCACTGTTTCCCCTATAGCTTTAAAAGCTAGTAAAGGACCCCCAAACCATGTATTTTCTGAAAGCACAGGGCCTGTTGGATTAAAAGACGGTGTTACTGATGTCCAGTGTTATTTGTGCAAATGTTTATCAAACTAAAGTTTCAATAAAAAAACAATACAATCACAATATGAATTCCAAAAGTCATACTAAATCAAAAAGACAACATTTTATTAATGACAATAAAAACCACAATATTTGTAAACTTTAAATTGCGTATTTTTGTGAAAAAAAGAAAATGTAAGCAACACAAAACTATACTTAAGCAACCTAAAGCACTGTATATTTATAGAAAAAAAAAAAGGTTTTCCTTTACATACACTTTAACCTATAATAAACAAGCTATCCACATATATGTGGTGCCACAGCGGTGGGCTTTATGCCATGTGGCTACATACTGTATATCTATGTGGCTGAACGGACCATGAACTTACAAACTCTAAAACTGCAGTGTAAGTAAGGATTATTGAGCTTCAGCCGAAGCACTTCTGTTCTGACATATCACTCATGTCTATGGTAGCAAAATGGTTAAAGGTTTCTTCTTTTATTCCTTTATAACTGAAGAACCATTCATTTTAACACAATATGGGTGCTGCTGCAAAGATCTATGAATTGTGGAAACTAAAATAAATAAAGCTCGACTTTTACAATAAGATGATATACCAAATACTATAGCATATATACAGTCATGGCCAAAAATATTGAAACCCTGTATCTCTGTCAGATAATGCACCACTTCACCCAGAAAATTGTTGCAACTACAAATGATTAGGCATTCTCATGTTTATTTCTTTTGTTTGTATTAGTATGACACAAAATGAGAAACAAAAAGCCAAATCTGATACATTTCATGAAAAAGCCCAAAAATGGACTGGACAAAATTATTGGCACCTTTTCAAAATTGTAAGAAATAATTGCATTTCAGGTTTATGATGCTCCTGTAATTTGTAATTAAATTCACCTGTATCCTGTAGCCAAATCTGCCGCAAAGCCACATTCCATGCAAAACCCCAAAAATTAACTGGACAAAATTGTTGGCATGCTCAATTTAATATTTGATAGCACACCTCTTGGAAAAAATAACTAAAATCAATCGTTTCCTATAACCACCAATGAGTTTCTTACACTTCTCGAATGGAATTTTGGATTGCTCTTCTTTTGCAAACTGCTCCAGGTCTCTCAGGTTGGAATGGTTGCTTTTCCCAACTGCTGTTTTGAGATCTCTCCACAGCTGCTCTATGGGATTGAGATCTGGATTCATTGCTGCCCAGTTCAGAACTCGCCAGCGCTTCATTTTAAGCCATTTCTGGGTACTTTTTGACGTATGCTTTGAGTCATTGCTGTAAGAACAATAACCTCTGATGGAGACCCAACTTTCTAACAATGGGCCCTACATTACATCCCAGAATTCTTTGGTAGTCTGGTATTGTCAAGACATATAGTGCCTGAATGTCTTGACAATGTTTGATGGTTGAACTGGATGAACGTTTGTCTTTTTTCAGCCAGACTAACTATGTTACTATGTAACTGAAGCTGCAAAGCAATCCCAAAACATCAGTGAACCTCCAACATGTTTGTCTGTAGGGACTGTATTTTTTTCTTTAAAGGCCTCATTTCTTTTTCTGAAAACAGTAGAATGATGGGCTTTGTGAAAAAGCTGTAATTTTATTTCATATGTCCACAGAAATTTCTCCCAAAAGGATTTTGGCTTCCTCAGGTAAGTTTTGGCAATCAAATCTGGATTTTTTTATGTTTCTGTGTCAGCAGTGGGGTTCTTTTGGGTCTCCTAACATAGCTTCACTTTTCATTCAGATAGTGCAAGCTGACAGTTATACCCTGTTTCTGAAGGTCAGCTGGAATTTGTCTGGAAGTTGATTGACCATTTGAACAATCCTTTGTTGCAATCTCTGATCAATTTTTCTCTTTCGTCCACATCCAGGTAGATTAATTACAGTGCTATGGGCTGTACACCTCTTGACAATGTTACACACAATGGACACAGGAACATTAAGATTTGTTCATTGGTACAGGTAAGTTTAATTTCAAATTACAGGAGCACGATAAACCTGGAATGCAATTATTTCTTACGATTTTGAAAAAGGTCCCAATAATTTTGTCCAGTCCATTTTTGGGCTTTTGCGTGGAATGTGTAACATTTGGCCTCTCCGCTTTTTCAGAGATCAGTGTATATGGGGGCAGTCTGTGGGGGGATCAGTGTATATGGGGGATCAGTGTATATGGGGGCAGTCTGTGGGGGATCAGTGTATATGGGGGCAGTCTGTGGGGGATCAGTGTATATGGGGGCAGTCTGTGGGGGGAATCAGTGTATATGGGGGCAGTCTGTGGGGGATCAGTGTATATGAGGTCAGTCTGTGGGGGTTCAGCGTATATGGGGTCAGTCTGTTGGTGGATCAGTGTATATGGGGGAAGTCTGTGGGGGGAATCAGTGTATATGGGGGCAGTCTGTGGGGGATCAGTGTATATGAGGTCAGTCTGTGGGGGATCAGCGTATATGGGGTCAGTCTGTTGGTGGATCAGTGTATATGGGGGCAGTCTGTGGGGGGAATCAATGTATATGGGGGCAGTCTGTGGGGGATCAGTGTATATGGGGGCAGTCTGTGGGGGGGAATGAATGTGCATGGGGGCAGTCTGTGGGGGATTAGTGTATATGGGGGCAGTCTGTGGGGGGAATCAATGTATATGGGGGCAGTCTGTGGGGGAGCAGTGTATATGGGGGACAGTCTGTGGGGGGAATCAATGTATATGGGGGCAGTCTGTGGGGGATCAGTGTATATTGGGGCAGTCTGTGGGGGGAATCAGTGTATATGGGCCAGTCTGTGAGGGGAATCAGTGTATATGGGGTCAGTCTGTGGGGGGAATCAGTGTATATGGGGTCAATCTGTGGGGGATCAGTGAATATGGGGGCAGTCTGTGTGGGGGGGGTCAGTGTATATGGGGTCAGTCTGTGACCATCACACCCTTCGTACAGCCATGGCTCCCCCATCACCCTCCATAATACACTGTATACACCCTTTCTTTGTCACCACCTTTTACACCCTAGTTGCCACTGTCACCATGCAACCTCTCTCTCTCACTGGAAAAGGGGCAAGGTGGGGGGGTGCACAGTTTTTTAGTTGCCTAGGGCAGCACAAAAACTAAATACACCTCTGCCAACAACTATAACTCAAAGTTCTCTTAGAACTCTGGGATGAATAGCATCAGGGCCCATTGCTTTATTAATCTTTAACCGAGCCAGTTCCTCTGCTGCCACTGTCTCTGAGCCATCATTACTAGAATAAATATAGTTTCCCAACTTAATAATGTTAGTATAATATATTTCTGAGAATACTGAACAAAAGTAATTGTTTATGTTTAGGTGGTTTGCTACATCCAAGTCTCCCTTAACAAAAGTGTTGTGTCCAGTTTTATTTTAGCAATCCCATTGTATTTATTCTTTCTATCACTAATGTACCTTAAAAAGGTTTTATCTCCTTTCTTAATAGATTTAGCAATTTCCTCCTCTTTTTTGTGCTTTTGGCAGCATTGATGATGTTTTTGGCCTCCTTTTTGTCTATTCCTATACTCTTCTCTGTCAGCAACACCTCCTGTTTCCTTGAATCTCCTATATGCTGATTTTTTTTTCTTTCCTACTTTTCTCTTTAGTGAACCATATTGTTTTTCTCTTCCGTTCATTCTTACTAACTTGCCTGACATAAAATCTAGTTGCCCCCAGGATGGTAGACTTTAATCGCTTGCCCGCTGCCCTATAGCAGAAATGGATCTGCATGGAGGAATGGGCCAACATACCAGCAACAGTGTGTGCCAACCTTGTGAAGACTTACAGGAAACGTTTGACCTCTGTCATTGCCAACAAAGGATATATAACAAAGTATTGAGATCAACATTTGATATTTACCAAATACTTATTTTCCACCATAATCTGCAAATAAATTCTTTCCAAATCAGCCAATGTGATTGTCTGGATATTTTTTCTCATTTTGTCTCTCATAGTTGAGGTCTACCTATGATGCCAATTACAGGCCTCTCTCATCTTTTTAAGTGGGAGAACTTGCACAATTGGTGGCTGACTAAATACTTTTTTGCCCCACTGTATATATAAATTCCAGTATATATACCACCATTTATAGGCATGGGTATGCAAAATCAGGTATATATACCCTCAAACTAAAGCTGACAGTCTGCAGTTAAAGCACATCTTATTCATTTCATTTCAAATCCATTGTGGTGGTGTATAGAGCCAAAAATGTTAGAATTGTGTCAATGTCACAATATTTTTGGACCTGACTGTATGTGATTTTGCACACCCGTGCCGCCCTGTAGCAGTATTTCTGCTATAGGTTGGTCGGGAAGTGGTTAATATTGGTGCTCTGGTCACTAAAAACACATGTAATGGAGAAAGGACTTAAGTTGCTAGGGCTTACCACATGTATTATATTTTCTGCACAGAGGATTGGACTGTGATGAAACTAGACTGCAAAAAAGAGACTAGAGACATTGTTGCATACAAAGTTCAATCATTTATTTTTACGTTTTATGAATTTGACATAAATAATCAAAACTCTGTATATGGGTAAATTGATACATAGGATGTTGTGAAAACAATTAGTGTAGGGAACATAGTACTATGTACCGGGCAACACTGAAATAAAGTTTACCAATAGCATTAAATTACAGGTGAAACTCGAAAAATTAGAATATCGTGCAAAATTTCATTTATTTCAGTAATGCAACTTAAAAGGGGAAACTAATATATGAGATAGACTCATTACATGCAAAGCAAGATAGTTCAAGCTGTGATTTGTCATAATTGTGATGATTATGGGTTATAGCTCATAAAAATCCTAAATCCACAATCTCAGAAAATTAGAATATTACATGCAATCAATAAAACAAGGATTGTACATAGAACAATATCAGACCTCTGAAAAGTATAAGCATGCATATGTACTCAGTACTTGGTTTGGGCCCCTTTTGCTGCAATTACTGCCTCAATGTGGCGTGGCATGGAAGCTATCAGCCTGTGGCACTGCTAAGATGTTTTGGAAGACCAGGATGCTTCAATAGCAGCCTTCAGCTCTTCTGCATTGTTCGGTCTCATGTCTCTCATCTTTCTCTTGGCAATGCCCCATAGATTCTCTATGGGGTTCAGGTCAGGCGAGTTTGCTGGCCAATCAAGCACAGTAATCCCACGGTCATTGAACCAGGTTTTGGTGCTTTTGGCAGTGTGGGCAGGTACCAAGTCCTACTGGAAAATTAAGTCAGCATCCCCATAAAGCTTGTCTGAGGAAAGAAGCATGAAGTGCTCCAAAATCTCCTGGTAGACAGCTTCGTTGACCCTGGACTTAATGAAGCACAGTGGACCAACACCAGCAGATGACATGGCTCCCCAAATCAACACAGACTGTGGAAACATCACACTGGACTTCAAGCATCTTGCATTGTGTGCCTCTCTATTATTCCTCCATACTCTGGGTCCTTGGTTTCCAAATCAGATGCAAAAGTTGCTCTCATCAGAAAAGAGGACTTTGGACCACTGAGCAACAGACCAGGTGTGTTTTTTTTTAGCCCAGTTAAGACGCTTCTGACGTTGTTTGTTGTTTAGGAGCGGCTTGACAAGAGGAATACGACATTTGAAGCCCATGTCCAGGATCCGTCTGTGTGTGGTGGCTCTTGATGCACTGACTCCAGCCTCAGTCCACTCCTTGTGAAAGTCCCCAACACTTTTGAATGGCCTTTTCCTGACAATCCTCTCCAGGCTGCGGTCATCCCTGCTGCTTCTGCACCTTTTTCTCCCACACTTTTCCCTTCCACATAACTTTCTATTAATATGCTTTGATACAGCACTTTGGGAACATTCAACTTCTTTTGCAATTACCTTTTGAGGCTTTCCCTCCTTATGGAGGGTGTCAATGATGGTTTTCTGCACAACTGTCAGGTCAGCAGTCTTTCCCATGATTGTGATTCCTACTGAACCAGACTGAGAGACCATTTAAAGGCTCAGGAACCCTTTGCAGGTGTTATGGCTTAATTAGCTGATTAGAGTGGGACACTTTGAGCCTAGAATATTGCACCTTTTCACAATATTCTAATTTTCTGAGATTGTGGATTTGGGTTTTTCATGAGCTGTAAGCCATAATCATCACAATTATGACAAATCACGGCTTGAACTATCTTGCTTTGCATGTAATGAGTCTATCTCATATATTAGTTTCACCTTTTAAGTTTCATTACTGAAATAAATGAACTTTTGCACGATATTCTAATTTTTTGAGTTTCACCTGTATATTGAACGCAACAGCTAAAGCAAATAAGTGTAGGGGAACTAGCACAGAATTTTACAACTACTGACATGGGAAGGTTATTACTAGAGATGGTGCATTGGGTATTGACAAGGGCTACTTTTTAGTTTCAAGGCTTCGCTCTTTGAAATATGCTAAATATTTTATTGTTGTCTGTACTTCCCCACTTGTCCATGGAGAAAGATCCAAAGAAAAAGATCACCAAAGACCAAGGGAGACTGAAATTAGTTTCCCACCAAATTTGGAGCTCAACAAATTCCAATTGGATTCCCCTTCCCTGCTGCCATCCATTTTACCAGTTTGAATTGCCGTCCCTACCCATGTCCCTACCCGTGTTTGCTTGGTTTTGGCAGGGACAGCTTTACAAGGAAAATCAATATAAATAAACCATATTTAAAAAGTTGTAAATATCTAAAGGTAGACAATCTATGGCTGCAGGTTTCCTCCCTGCCAGTATTCTTCTTGTGTCCAGACTATAATACAGTAAATACATAAACAGTATACAAAAAACATACAACTGTATACTGAAAGCTTGGGGGTAGGAAGATTATTCTGGCAAAACAGAGAGATTGCAAATGTGCATGGTCTCTGCTGTGTGCAACCCAGCCACCGCAGAACATTTTGTAATGATCTTTTGTTAGCAAAGAAAATGTCAATACAAGAATAGGAAGAGTGCCGTGCAGAGAGAAAAGTAAAGTCCCTTTCAGAACCAAGGAACCATACATCATGTAGATCATACTTCTGAAGTAAAAGGTTGATAGCTTGGGTTGGTCTTCTATTAGGAGCAGTAGAGTCCATAGCAGGATTCACGACTGTGTTGAAATCTCCTGATAAGTGTCCCTTGTTTAACTTCCATGACTTTGGATAGTAAGGGGGTCACAAATTTAGGCTGCTTGGTGTTTGGTGAGTAGAGATTCAGGAAGGTGAAGATAGATTGAATGTTTCTGAATGTAACAGAGTCTCTAATTGCTATGAAGGCTCCACAAGCCTTTTTTGGGTTATTAGCTGTATATAGGTGAGGTATATTCGTGGGCATTTAGGTGTGGCAAAATGCGTTTCTCGCGCAAAAAGGATATCATATTTAAGAAGACAGACTTTTTTTTTTAATAATGTAGAATGTTTAAAAGGGCTATTGAGTCCTTTAGTGTTTATGGACATGAATTTCAAAGGCATTAAAAGTCCAAATATTCACTGAGAAGCAGCTGGGAAGAAAACATAATGTAGAGTGATGCAAGGTGGTACCTGTTAGGCCAAGGTATCTGTGTCCAGCTGGTGCCATCTTGAGTGGGAAAGGTCATCTGTCACGTTGTATGCTGGAGATAGGTTAAGAGATCATCAGGATGCCTATCTTTATTACTGGAATGCCCTTTGGTTGGTCTTTGAAGGTAATAATTGGTTCTTGGCTTTTAGTGACTTGGTAACATTGCAAAACTGAATAAACAAGTAAACAGAAAAAAAGGAAGCAAAACATTTTAAAAAACTCCTGCAAAAAGCAGGTGCAATAGGCAGCCTAGACTGCTGTGGTATCGTGGGGGGGGGGGGGGGGGTAGAACGCTATGTATAGTGAAGCACTAGAAAGGCAAATAAAACCAGTGAGCTTTTAGCCTCACACTAGGATTTGTGGTGTTAGGGGAGAGGCTGGAGTATCAGCCATGGAGCTGTATCAGAGCCATTCCATTTCCAGTCTTTCAGTAGGTGGAACAGCTGGAAATTGAGCATCCATGGGGAGCAATTGCCATTGTTTGAACAGTTGGATACCCTTTTCCACACTGTAAATGGGGATCAATTTACCATTCCATGTAACAAGCAATTTTGTAGGGAACCCCCATTTGTAGCTTACCTTGTTGTCAGTGGTCAGTGAGGAGAGCTGACCACTGACAATAAAAAAAGTGCAGTATGTGTATTTTGTGAACATTATCTTCAGCGGACAAGATTTTTGCTGATTATGGAAAGATTTTTTGTATAATCTGCATGGTTGACCTAACCTATAACACTATGAAAGAGTCCCCCCCTTGAATGCTCCCCTATACAATAAATAAATCATATACAAAATCAAAAGTTTTAGATTTTAAATTGAGACATTTTGCAGAAATGGGGGAATTTCTAAAAAAAAGAAGTGAAAGGTTGCAGTAACCAGCAAGTACTGTGTCACCTACCTCGCCTGTGAGCCTGACAGCAGAGGAAGGCCTCTCGTACAGCTCCAGCTCAAGGGCCACTGAAGGTGGAACAGCAACCACAAGAGGATGGTGGGGTATGAGTGCCTGGTCAGTCTTGTAGTCTGTGTAGAAATAGTTGGTACTTCGCTGTCAGATGGAACAGCTGGCTGCAGACGGACATCATAGCAGAGTGGACTGGCAGCAGGATGCACAGCAGAGCAGGCTGGTAGCAGGTGGGCTGGCAGCAGGCTGGCAGCAGGCTGGTGGCAGATGTCATAGTTGGACAGGCTGGTAGCAGAGCAGGCTGGGAGCAGGTAGACATCACAGCAGGACTGACTGGCAGCAAGCAGATGTCATAGCAGGACAAACAGATAGCAGAGCAGGCTGGCTGCAGGCAGGTGTCATGGCTGAACAGGCTGGTAGCAGAGCAGGCTGGCAAAGCTGGATGCAGGTTCAGACAAGCTGGGTCAGTAACAGATGGACAGATCAGGCATAAACAGTAGCCAGAAGACTAGTCAGGTCACAGGCCAAGTTCAGCAATGGTGGAGGCAGATCAAGCAGATACAGAAGGCAGAGGCAGAGTCCAAGAAGCAAGCTGAGTTTAATCACAGGTATCATATACAGGAACAGGCATAGGAATACAGGAGGAGCTGCAGATAAGACAGCACAGGCTAACAGAATTGCTGAGTATAAATAGTCTTATTGGCGGCAACATTAGCAGCAGTTGGTTGCAGGGGTGCAAGCATACGCGAAAGCAAATGAGTGCAATTATGCACAACAGAATGGGCCCCAAACATCTGCGCCTGTGCAATTGTGTATGTCCAAAGCTTCAGCTGTACTATGGCAAGTATCTTCCTGAAATACTGTTAAAGTCTACCATCCTAAAGACAACCAGATTATATGTAAGGCAAATTAGTAAGAGTAAGAGTAAATGGAGGGGAAAAAAGGCAACATGGTTCACTAAAGAAGATAGTAGGATAGTAAAGGAGAAAAAAATCAGCATATAGGAGATTCAAGGAAAAAAAAGGTGTAGCTGATAGAGCAGTGTATAAAAATAGACAAAAGGAGGCCAAAAACATTATTACTACTGCCGAAGCACCAAGAGGAAGAAATGGCGACAAAACCTGAAGAAAGGAGACAAAACCTTTTTTAGGTACATTAATGGAAAAAAAATTTGATCACTAAAATGAAAACTGGGTACAACACTTATATTGAGGGAGACCTGGATGTAGCAAACCATTTAACCAATCACTTCTGTTCAGTCTTCTCAGAAATAAATTGCATTAGCGATAACAAGATAGGGGATCATATTGGTTGTAGTAATGATGTCCATTTCAGGCTTTCAGAGACAGAGGTAATTGAGGAACTGTCTTGGTTAAAGCAATGAGCCCTGATGGTATTCATCTCACCAGTCTAAGAGAACTTTGAGGTATAATTGATGGACCATTAACTGATCTTTTACATCAATCTTTTCTAACAGGAGTAGTTCCCCATGACTAGTAGACAGTTAATATTGTACCTATCCACAAGAAGGGCAGCAAGGTAGAAGTTGCCAATTACAGGCCAGTGAGTATGACATCTGTTGTAGTCAAGTTAATGGAATCACTCCTGAAAAGAAGTATCATTGATCACTTTAAAACACACAACTTACTGGAACCAAAGCAGCATGGCTTTACTGGGGGCAGATCATGTCAGACCAATTTGATTTAATTTTTTGACTAAATCACTAATGTTTTGGACCAGGGTGGTGGTGCCTTGATTTCAGCAAGGCATTTGATACAGTTCTACATAATGATCTAATACAAAAGTTATACAAGCTAAGAGTTAGCCCTTGGGTGGTTCAGTGGATATGCAAATGGAAAGGATAGATACCAGAATGTGGTTGTAAATGGGTTAATTCGGAACAGACACCAGTCACTAGTGGTATACCACAACGTTCTGTACTAGGTCCTGTTCTTTCTAATCTATATGTAAGTGTTTTAACTAAAGGGTTGATGGGCAAGGTATGTCTTTTTGCTGATGACACAAGAGTGTGTGATATGGTTGATATTCCCGGAGGGGTCTGTAACATGTCAAATGATTTGGGATTGCTGGAAGATTGGTCAAAGCAATTGAAACTGCAGTTCAGTGTTTGCAAAAGTAAAATAATGCACCTAGGGAATAATTTCTTGTCAGAGTACAACGTTGTGGGTACAGTGTTGGCCAGCACTACAGAGGAAAAATATTTGGTAGTATTCATTGCAGATGATTTCAAAATGAGCAAACAATGTGACCAGGCAGTGGGAAAAGCAAATAGAATTCTGTGATCCATCACTAGAGGGGTCACCAGCAGGAGAAAGGAGGTCCTGATTCCTATATACAGTTAGACCTCATTTAGATTTTGATAAAACAGAGCAAGTCCTGAGACAGATAACTAAAATGGTGAAAGGTCTGAGGTTTAAAACATATAAGGAGAGACTCCAGGAACGTAATATGTACAGTCTAGAGGAAAGAAGGGAGAAGTGAGACATGACTGAAACCTTTAAATACTTCAAGGAGGTGAATATGTTTTGAGGAGGGCAGTATTTTCTTTATGAACGCAAGATCAAGAACATGGGAATATGACCTCAACTAGCAAGAAGAAGGTTCAAAACTAATCTTAGAAATTATTATTTTACTGAAATGGTAGTTGATGCTTGAAATAGACTTCCAGCAGAGGTAGTGAGTCAGTCAACAGTAAATGGCTTCAGACATGCTTGGGACAAAAATATGTAGCACCTTCCTAGGTAAGTGCTAGGATTAGATAGATAGGATTAGTTATGCTTTTGATAGGTAAATTTAGTCACAGAGAGTAAATGTGTGTTAGGAAAAAACATACTGTAGGTAGCTCACAGAGTGACCTGTGATCATTTAGTGAAGTCTGATCTGTGTGCTCAGGTGCTGCTAATCTGCTTGCTTCCTCTCTGTCCAGGAGACAGCAGAAGTTTCTGGATGATAGGTGTGGAGCTATAAAGATAGCAGCATGAATATTGATAGAATCTCAACCTATCCTAGAGAGAGGGGCTCCAAGGCATGCTGGGCAACTGTATATATTCAGAGAGCACACTGAGTTCTGGGTCTTTCCTGACTTGGATTGCCCAAGCCTAGGAAAGGGCATGTTGTCCTCCCAGGCAGTTGCTGTCGTGGGCCTCAGGTGGGCTACCTGAGGACCTGAATTGCTGAGACCCAGGGTATGATATGCTGACTGAGGGGCTGTCTCCTGAAGATCTGGTCTGGTACCACGGAGGAAGGAGTCCAGTTGCTCTTGGGCCTTGTGAGTACAGACATCCCTAAGGATCTTAGAGACTGTGTGCTTTTTAACCCCCATCTGGTGCTAGGAAGTACGCTGTGGGTTTAGCAAAGGCAATACTAGCTGGTGTTTTCTGAAGAGCTTTGTCCATCTGCCCACTACTACTTAAGATTAGACACAGTCCTCAATGTACTAATCTGGAGTATCCCACTCATCTTCCTCATCCTTATTCCTTATTCTTCAAAAATAAAAACAGCATAAACAACACCCCTAAACTGATTATTTGAAATTTGAGTGAATGAGCCTATGTGCCTGGCTGCAGGGCAAGGTATTTGGGGATTACCTGGACAGTATTCCTGCAGATCCTACAGGAGTAGCACTGCACATAGATCTATACTCAGACAAAAAAAAAAGAAATGCACAGACTTATTGAATCGCTTAGTCTCTTTTCTGCCATCATTGTTCCACTGTTCTATGTTTCACTTTTCTTTTGGCTAACAAACACCTATCAAATATTACCATTATACATACACAAATACACCAATTACTCCAAATATTGCAAACCTGAATCACTTGTTCCAGCACCTAGCTCCACCCATATGCAGTGTGGTGGAGTAATATCCTGTTTAATAGAGTCTACATTGTCCCAGCAGCAGGAAGAAAAGAAGGAAGAGGGCTGCAGCACAGGACACAGACTTCAGTGCAAGGTTAGTGTTCTTCACTGACATCAGTGTTTAACCCACCACTTGTTGGGCATTATTGTTTCCCCGCCCTTGCTGGGCACTGCTGTAACTCCCTGCTAGGAACTGTTGTTCACCCCCACTCTCTTATGAGGCTCCCCTCTACTGGGCATCATTATTCCCCTACTCCCTGACGGGCACCATTGTTCCCCAACCCCTGGTGGGCACTATTACTTTCCCCAATATACAACAAATCTGTGCTACAGAGAAACCACAATGAATTTCCTGCATTAGGGCCCATTCAAAACACGCTGTAGTGTGCATTCTCACTCTACTGCCAGACACCTACTGGCAGCAGGGAAAATCAAAAGGCAAGCTGAACTTAGGGAGATAGAGCAAAAGAAGATTGTAAAATTAACTGTAGCTGATTACAGCGCAAATAACTCTAATAAGTGTGCTGTCTCTTAAAGTGCAAAAAAAGATTTACAACTCAATACCCATAATTAAAAAGATGCAAATCCATACAAATATTTAATAAAAATAAATGATCAGTGAAATGATTTGCATTATTATATGTCCATGCAGATCAATACCCTTGCAAAACTGCAAAATCAATAACCACTTTTAATAAAAAATTTATATCATCACATAGAAAATTCAAAGTTCATATTGAATAAATGCATAGTCCATAATAGAATATCCAAGTGCCATAAAAGTACTGCATGCTCAGAAATATGTAAGTGTTCTAGTGCAAAAAATGCTTCTCAAAGGATGGGGCCTCTTACCAGACAGGAATGATCTTGGATTACAGAGATCACATGCTCTTTATCTCTCAAGGGATGGCTGACACTCTTACCATCAGACCTCGGAATAGCTCTGTGACCCTGTCAGTAAGATACAGCACCGGTGTCCCCACAGAAGAAAGTGCACCGTATTCTTTACTCCAAATAACACTCTTGGTTAGAGCTGGCATGGCAGCAGTCTGAGCCTTCCTGACCATGACAGCCCTAGCCCGTCCCCAAAGTTTCATTATAAGTATGCTTACAGCTCCGCAGTTTAAATTTAGGAAAATACTCTTGCTTATGGTGGGATAGCAACACTTCTGTTTACAATTGTTTCATCTGTTGCCTATTCAATTTTCTCTGTTTTGAAAACCACACGTTAGTCAACAAAAGCTTAATCTTCTAAGAGCAGGCAGTTCAATTTCTTGTATACCTGAGCTCTATGAGAGTTTTACTTTTCCTAATAACAAAGCTCAGTGTGTCTACTTTCTACTTGCCAAAACATCTGTATGCAACTTTTACGACAAGGTGAGAGTGAACCATATTTAAATTGTATTCAGCTCAGTTAAAGATAGGCATACTGTTGCAGCTAGCATTAGTAAATCTGTTTTTACATTTTTTTTCAGTGGCTTACTTGTTTCTGGCCTAGGCCTCAATAATGGCATACATCCCAGGAGGCTTCATGGACATTTTTTCTCTTTCTTCTAGAGGGGAGGAAAAGGCTTTCTCAGCTAAGTATACCCTCCTGACTGCATTCCTTAGCTATAAGCAGATGGATTCCTGGAAATAAATGCTACATGAATCATCTTACTCAAGATGGTCATGGCTAGAAATGGTAGGAGGATGTATTTCAAAGTGATTTCTCAAAAAATAAAGCATGGAAACATGGATGGATGAGAGTGTTTGCTTTGAATTTGAATTAAATAGTGTCTTTAGTCTGTGGTGCTCAAGTACAGTTAAGAGTATTTACTTATTTACCCTAAAATTGTAAACCCCTACCACCTATTGCATCACTCCCTCATTGGCCACATCAGAAAATTGTTGCCCTGTTGCACTAGCGATCAAGATTCTGCAATATTCTGATTAGTGAGAGATTGATGTCCATTATGTAAAATGGAGCTATCACATTGATATTTTGCAGGCATAGTTCCCGCCTAGGACTCTTACAAGCCGATACATTTTAGATATATACACATGTATAACAAAAATTTCCGAAAAGTTCCGCATTATCCTTCATCATTATCCTTGATCAGCACCAGCTGCACTCATTTCCACAGTTTTCAAATATACAAGCATACAAATTATGCAAAAGTCAATTAGCACTAGTAATAATTTCCTTTTTGAAATAATTTATAGAAGCGTCAACTTCCCACAATCTTTTGAGAGTGTGAAAACAGACGGTAAATGTGCCCTTAATGGAGCTACATTACTAATTTCAGAAAGCATCTTCTGTCTGTTTATGAAGACGGTTTCAGGTTCTGTTCACATTGTCACCTAGACACACAACGCGGAGCTGGTCTGACCTCTCTTCCCCCTACCTGACATGCTGATTTCATGCCTGCAAAACCAAAATCAGCACTAGGTCACTGAATAGGCAAATGCCCTCAGGTGTGAAATGGGCAGATTACAACATAGGTAGCATGACCATGGAAGCAGAATGTGTAATTTTCCACTGTAATTTTACTTCAAGACCTGGAAATCAACCATAAAAGTATACATGAAGGGTCATTTTTATTGACTTTAGGAAATAAATATGACAGCCATGATATCACTTTTTATTTTTATCACATTTTCTCCTGAGTGTTTCAAATTATAATGAGGGTCTCATGTGTGTAAAAACTAGAGAAAAAAAAGTAACAACCATTTAGATTGTAGATACCTCTGCTGCAGAATACCAAGTAAAGGAATGAAGCCCTGGGCTTCTTTCTTGTCTGTGCCCCTATGTGAGACACATTATCTATCACTTCCTATTGACAGGTGTCAAACAGAACAGGTATGCAGAAATCCCTCCTGGCCAGCAATACATTTACCTCTTCAAATAGAGTTGGAAAGGGATGGAATCTGTAAGAATTCCTTTGCTGGCCATTAATGAGATTTCCCCTCTCTTCCTTTGCAAGTGATGGACTATAGACAGAACAGGAATAGATGGGGACACGCTAATGTTTCAAATCTGACAGAACAATCTCTATTGACTTAATATCTTACTCTTCCCACCATATTTAAAAGACGTTTTGTCTGGAGCTGGGCTTTAATTGTTCCCATTCACATAGTGTACCTAAAAAAAAAGGAGAAGGTGTCATGGCTGATTGTAAGAATTTCTTGAGAGTCTCACAGTGGCTGTGTCCCAGGCTGCGCGTCGGCTGCCTATATAGGTCGATGCAGATACGGATGTGGCTGCACAGACACAGCCGCATGTAGTCACATGTCAAAATTTGACATGTGGGCAGGAGAGGGTACACAGATCCAAACGCAGTGTGCAATCAGATCTGTGCACCTATTCCTGCCCGCAAGTCAAACTTTGACAAGAGGTTACATGCAGTTCTGTCCATGTAGCTGCTGCATCTGCATCCACCTCTAAAGGCAACTGTGGCTGAACACTTGAAGTTTCAGTTCCAGGCACTATTGTAGTAGCAAACATAGTAACAGCTGCAGTAATTCTGATAGTAGAAGTCACAGCAATGCTGGTAGTACAACAGTATATATTCAGCACAACAAGATATCACACAGGCATAGCCTACATTACCACGGCAGCATCTGTAAGAGGGATGGCTCACTGACAGAGTGGTGGCAAAAGACGAACTTGAGGATGCAGTAGCCCCGGAAACTGGACGGTAAAAAGGCATTTAGCTATGTCCCTAACCTCTCTCTACTCAAACAGAAACCTTTCCCTGAGGCCATCTCTCTGTCCCTATCAAGCATGGATCCTTTCCTAGTCCAGCAGACCACTGATATTTATTACACTGCCCATACTAAAGATGGCCACCAAAGGTCACTCAGTGTTGCAGTGTCCAATCGAACCACTGCACTCCTAGTGACGCCTACAGAGTTTGCAGGGAAACAATGTTCTTCCCAGCTTGCCCTTCATCTGCACAGTGGCACAGCACACAGTGCCACCTACAGAATGGAGGATACACTGCACCTACCTACATGGTGGCTTATCACCGCTGAAGGTTGCCAGTCTTAATCCAAAACTGCTCTCATTTTGGATTAAGACTGGCAATCTGTTCTCCCTGCAACCATGACAGGTGGTGATGGCTGAAAAGCTGCACAACAGAATAGATGGAACTCTGGAGAGCAAGAAAGCTGGAATACTCTGGAGACTGGAACAGCTGAAACACTCTGGAACTGTAACTCTCCAAAACAGTAGCACAGTCTCTCAGATGAAGCACAGCAACTGCATGGTCTTGGTTCTGCAGGGTAATCCGATGCTGTGCAGTCCTGTCATCTAAGTTTTAGGCAGCAGTAGGCCCTCTTAAACCTTCAGTGATTCTCGGCTTCTTCTGATCCTTCAGAGCACCCATTCTTTTAGAGTCTGAGTATCTTGGTCTATCCAGGCCTCAAAGTCCTCTTCTACTGCTCTTTAAAAGCCCTGAAGCTTTGCTATAGACAGATTTCCAGAAAGTTCTCCTGCAAATCCCACAGTCTCTGACCTTTTTGCTTCTCTTTCCTCCTCTTTTTTCCTCCACTCTCCCTGACAGGCAAGATTCAAACCCACACATGAATCAGTCCTCAGACATTTGCATTATCACTTTAATAAGCACTAAGCACATCCAAGGCTTTTTCAGTGGGGAGCGTAGAAGACCTTTGCCACTGCCAGTACTGCTATATCCCCTTACACATGTCACATGACATTAATAGGTGCAGTCCTTAGTTCTAGACAGGTTTAGGCAAACCTAGTTTAGAGAGCAATTTCACAGCTCTTAAACAAAGTTGGGGCATTGTCCACCTCATGCACTATATAACATTTTACTGCCTGTACAGTGGGAATAATATTCCCTCAGTTGGCAGCAGGTCCTAACTTCACTTCTGACCCAGTAGATGTAAGAGACTTGCCAGTAACCCACCCTGGACAAATATACCCAGTCAATTTCTCTTTCCTTATCTGCATGCTAGGTTCTACTTGTTGGTTGTTCCTGTAGTGACTCCCTTCCCAGAAACTCGATCTGCAGTCAACAGCTGGCTTCCTTATGGGGAACCTAAAGTACTGGGAGTCTGTTCCCATTATATTAAACTCCTAATGAAGCAGGAGTCCTGCTTATGATTGTCCTTGCATGTTTCTCATAGCAGCTAGAGTAAAATGTTGAACATCCATGTCAGGACCTAGATCATGTGTTGGTGGCACTGTGGTTCCCAGAGCTGATTGACACAGTTCTGGTTGCACCAGTGGGTGTCGCCCTGCAGCCAGTAGATCCTTGCAGCATGCCCAGTAGGCTCCACCTGATGCTGGCTGCTGGGAAGATATGCTGGCTCATTCACAACACAAGGCTGTGTGGGAAACCCATATTCTGTGTGTGTTTCCTGCACCTTGTTCAAAATGCACCGAGTGTGCGATCTGCTGCAGGTGTCAATATAATCCTAATGATATACCAAACTAAGATCACAAACACAGTGGGTTTGATTTACTAAAACTGGAGAGTGCAAACTCTGGTGCATTTCTGCATAGAAACCAATCAACTTCCAGGTTTTTTTGTCAAAGCTTGAACAAGCTGATATTAGAAACTGATTGGCTACCATGCACAGCTACATCAGATTTTGCACTCTCCAGTTTTAGTAAATCAACCCTAGTGTGTTTGCCTGCACCATATCGCAGGGTACCATAGTACCCTGCATTCTGGTGCAGTGTGGTTTTTTGAAAAGTGGTGCATGCACTACTTTTCATGTGATCTAGTACAATTTCAACCCATTCAAATGAACCACATACCAGGGTCCTGCGTGACTCAGCTGTGAATCATCCCTTAAAGCAGAACTTCACACTTTCAATCCCTATTGGACATTTTTAATCCTTATGCTGCTAGAATTAGTAAATAGGAAAGTATACCACATTTACTTGTTTATTTTTTTTAACATATCTTCATTTACTTCCTGGTTTGCAGACCTAGGAAAATGATGTCATACATCCCAAGAGTCTTTAGGAGGGGAGGAGGGTTTTTTTCAGATAAGCACACCATTTTGCCGACATGCCTGAGATAAGGTCTTGTATGAAAACATTGAGTTAAGGACTTTCAGGAATACTACCTTAAAGTGGATCTCCATTTCCCCCCAAAAAAATTAAAGGCCAGCAGCTACAAATACTGTAGCTGCTGACTTTTAATATAAGGACACTTACCTGTGCAGGGATCCAGCTGTGTCCTCACCTGAACTGATTCTTCAGTAGGCTTCGGGTGCAGACACTGGCATCTTAGGTAAGGTAAATCGGCAATGAAGCCTTCCGACTTCACAGCCAGTTTCCTACTGCACATGAGCAAGCCCCGCTGCGCTTTGTGAATGGTCCCACAGTTTTCTGGGACCTGTATGTGTTCCAGAAGGCTGTGGGAGAGTGAAGAGGGGGCCGTAAAAACAGGGCACAGGGTGACTCTGTGACTGATATGTTTTTTTGGCTGAAGCAAAAGCCAATCTGAACTGTAACAGACTTCCTGATGTTGAAGAGCTGTTACAGGGTCTCTTAAATCTTTAGGCAACACTTTCTAGTACCTCCTATTTCACAATGATGCATTGCATCTCCATGGCCTCTCTGCAACATGTCAGAAGACAAAGTACTATTTAGTTGTTCTGTCTAGTCAGCCATGGTGACATTGAACCACAGAATTTTGGTATGCTGGAAAGAGCAGAACCAACTGGCACTGCCACTGCTGGGGTAAATATTGCCACTAACACACTTAGGGCCTCTAAGCTAATTGCTAATTTCCTGCTGAGTAGGCCAAAGTGAAAACTGTGCTACAAATTAATGCAGTCATATTTAATCCTTCTATATAGGCTTCTGAAAATAGCCAAAGTCATTCAGGAGTGCTGAAACTTGGAAATTATACAGTTTTGTTAGAGGCAGAACTTTTAGCAAGGCCTCCTTTACATGTCAGTCTCTGACTTTTTTTTTTTTTACAATATTTTTTAGTGGTAAGCCTTGTAATATTCGCACGATACAGGTACAAACCTCTGCAGAGTATATTCAGCAACTGGAACTAGTGAGCATATAACAAAAAATAGACCACATAGGAACCTATAGTCATGTATCATAGTGAATGAATTAAATCACTGTCCTGGCCCCTCTCACCCTTGTAGTGTTGGGTAAGTTGGGGATTGGGGGCAGAAGCCCCCTCCCTTTGTACACTAGACTCCACAAAAGAACAGTCAAATAGAATGATACAAAAAAACCACACACAAATAAAGGGAACTAATGCTATATACGTAAGAGATCCCTGTCACAATCGCGGCATCAGACCCCAGACCTTCTCACCAAAACTCGTGACTGAAGGGCTAGCTGACCTAAAACCGCGATGTGACGTGCGTAACAATGCCACACCCAGCTGCACCCTGCACAACAATTTTCCAGCTAATGGATAACGATCGATGTGCCAGCAGCCTGAATCGATTGTTACTGGGTCAGGTTAATTACGCAATTAACCCCTTCACACTGCCACCACCTCCTTTTTAATCAGAGAAAGAGGAAACTCGGCGTTCCGCTATAACACTGTAATGGTTGATATAATTGACTGCATAACCCGGTCATAATACAGTCCTGTTATACAGAGGGTTAACACAAACAGTAGCGTCTCTTTAAAGGCAGGGATTTGTAAATTGCAATTAAGAGCTATAGAAACAGTTCAACACTTTCAGAAAGAAAGATTTATTACTAAAAGGGTGCAATAAAAATATTTACAGAGAAGATGTAACTAAGATATATATATATATATATATATATACATATACATGTATAGAAAACAACACAGCACAGCAAAGAGATAACAGGGAGAAGTGAAAGGGTTAAGTTACTTGCCATTAAGCCTTGGGTTAGCAGATCCAAGTTTTAGAGCAGATGGGTGCTTTGATTTCCCTGTGTTATGATGGAAAAATGGGAGAATGCTTCAACTCACTACTCTTAGGCTTGACAGCCTGCTTTAAAGTTTCCCAGCAGGGGGTGGTTCTGAAGTAAAAGACCAATCACCTGTTTAGGGAGGGATTGTCAAGCGGAACCCTAGACTGGAGCCAACATCTTTCTTAATTCATATTCTGGTCCATAACTTCCCATCTGCACAAGCGACAGTCCACCCACGGGTATATTATTATGCAGACAAGCCTGGGGATTATTTAGATATGAATTATGAAATTGTATGTTACACGGTTCGCGAGATCTTTTTCTCTGCCTTCCCGTGCGCCTGAGATAAGGCGAGTGACCCATCAAACTGCTCGCCTGCTCATCGTCCATCCGATGAGATGTCCGGCTTTTATGTAGGTTTCTCATATTCCAAGATATGAGACATAGGGGAAAAATGGATTTGAGAAGTGTTCATCTAATTCTGTCTCCTACGCTGAGCTAGGTTTATTAACTCAGAGTCCCTTTCAACTCCTGGGGAAGGCTCTGCTATCCCTTCACGAGGCATGAAATTACACAGGTACTTTGGCCAGTGAGACTCCAGCTCTCTTGGGAAAGCTGGTCCTATCTCTTCCTAGGTGAGAAAGGATACAGCTTTCACAGACAGCTCGGCACCTAGCTAATGAGGCCTTGGCCGGCCAGTGACCCATAAACAGTACACACACACACACACACATCTGTCACTATGCCTCTCAGGAAGGGAGGGGGAAGGAGAATGAGGGAATAACATGGCTACTCTTAACAAAATGGCAGACTGCGTCAGTCTCTGTTGCACACATTTGCGACAATCCCTGACTCTTAAGGTGGTGTCTGAGTGGACTAGTTGGGGGATAGATGTATATCATGCAAGGGAAGAGAAAAGGGGAAGAGAGAAAAGCAGTAAACAAGGTAGGTTGTGCAACCAGAGTGTTCTGTACAGAGGCACACTGAACACATGTGGGCTCTAGATGTTTCCTGAAAGAAATGTGATCCAGGGCTCCCAAGCCTATTCAAACAGGGCTAGTTTATCATTCAGGATGTATGAGAGTGGCTTATTAACCATTATCCAGAAGAGTTTGGTCTTAATCATGTCAAATGAAATGGTAGGAGACTTCCATGACATGGCTATGGTAATATGTGTAGCTATGAACACAAAATAGATCATCCTTTCTACATGTCTCGAAGCCTCTAGAATGGGTTGGCTCAGTAGAGCTTGTTGGTTTTTTTAAGATTTGTTCCTGTCATGGAGTATACAAAATTGTATACATGTATCCAAATCTCTGAACTTCTGGGCAGTCCTATCAAATATGGAGAAATGAGCCTTCCTGGCCACAACCTATAAAGCACTATGATAGGCTTTGAGAATTCAAGAGGCCAAACTCATCAGAACCATATGCCATCCTAGTAGGACTTTATAGTTAATAATAATAATATCTCTAACAGACTTATCTCTGTCCCTGACCTGAACAGCTCTATCAGCAGCTCCAAAACAGGCCCACATTTCAGTCAGAACCCAGACTACCACATTACTACTTCAGGAAGTCCTAAACATGTCCTACGCTTTCTCAGTAGGCTGTCCTAGGACCTCTGTCACATCTGGCCACCACAGTCACTGCAATATACACTTACAAGTTGAAAGATCTAACACTTTTTGTTTGCTCACAAAAGTTTAAAATCATAGAGTGCCTAGACACATATAGACAGAAAAATAGAAATAGGAAAAGTAGATAGATAGATAGATAGATAGATAGATAGAAAAGCTTTATTTCTTATGACGTGACAGTGAAGTAATTCAGTTACAATTGGATTTAATTATTATGGTAAAAACACACATTTGATATCAATGGACATATCCTTTGTTCCTTATGTAGTAGAGCTTTATCTCTCTAATTTATTAAACATGCTATGCACAGTCAGGTAGAAACAAGATAAAAGGAGTCGGTACACCGCACTCCAAATGCCATTAAACTTTGGTCGCTAAGCTGACTTGTCAGCCTGCCTCGTCCCTTTTAGTTTAATTGTCAGATCTAATCTCTTATGCCATTACCTTCATTGCCATTAGATCAGGATTCTGTCTCTCTGCATTCTGCATAGAATTAAATCTCTAACACAGACCCCTCCTAACAAGGTTCAACTGGCCGTACATGCATGCTCTGTGGTCCATGAATGCCCCAGTGAAGGAAATGTTCTTGCAAGCGGTAAAGCCACCAAGCAGGTGTTTCACTGCAGGCAGTCACTAGAAATCACAGCATGCTAGAGGATTCAGACTTATTGCTCATCAAGAGATTAACTGTCTGTATACTAAACGTCACAAGCAAATCCTTCTGACATGTGTCATTGCATGGATGTGCTAACTTGTTCAGATGAGGATCACATCCACTTTCCCAAAAGAACATAATCATTTTGACATATTTTCAAAGGTTCTGGTTAGTGTTAAAACAACCATTGTTTGACATTATAGTGTTACTAAAACTGCTTTGCTTTAAGGAGAGCCTGAGATGAAATACAACATGTGGTTTTGAATGTGCTAAGTTAAAAAAAAAAAGTATGTATGTGTAGCACTACCTCTTTAGGAGTTGAGTTTTTGGGTCCCCCTATAGTTCTGCACAGGCATTTTCATCCACAATTGTACTCTGGAGACAATAAACAGTCCTTGTATTTGTTTTTGTGACTTTTTTTTTAACTTGGTTGGGGTTGAGGGATGCATGAAATGCCAAAGGAACTGTGAACAAGAGGACAAATTTCCTTAGCAATTATTTACAAGTCAATGGACAAAAAGGAAAAGACTGTCTCTTCTATGAGAGCACTCCAGCTCTCTGGTGTACCTCCTCAAACCCCAGATAAATCCTCATCTTCACCCAGCTGCCTAAGAAAATCCCTGAGCAAGGGGACCCAGAAGCTGCCACTTTAGTAAAGCAGCCCCAGATGAGGAGCTAGTTGGGTTTGCCACCTGACTGCCCTCTCCCCTTATCCAGCCCAGGGGTTGCAGGGTTACTCACTCAGTCCTCTCCTGTAAGCTTGTGGGTTGGTGGCTGCCTTCAGGCCTTATGCTGTGCTTGCTCCATCCCTGCTTCCCAGGTTGTCCTCTAAGGGGACAGTTGAGGTAGAAAGATCCTCCCTCCCTGCTCCTGCCTGCAGGAAGGCCCTTCCCTGGGCTCCCTCCCAGGCTTAACACTCCAGCCTTCTCACACCATCTTCCACCTGACACTGATCACTTCCTGATCACTTTCCCATACTTAAAGGCTGCCCTGACCCCATGCCAAGCCTCTTGCTTGGGGATTGGTTAGAGTCCCCTGAGTATAAATATAAGCCCCCCCTCACCCTCACCCACTGCCTTCTAGAAACTTCTCAAGCTTCTAGAGCAAGGGGAGGTATCAGGGAACTGACCTGCAGAGCCTTCAGCTCTGACCTAAAATTACCTGGCTGACTCATCCCAGGCTGACTCATATCAGGCTGCTATCCAGACTCTAACTAAAAAAAATAGCTAGCTCCCCCTGGCTAACTAGAGGGGTGTTACATATGTCTGCTTTTTGTTTTTAGAAGCTAGTTTGGAAATTAATTTTACTCTATGTGAAATGGTGCCCATATGAGATTTATGCTTCTGTGGATTCAGACGTTTGTGTGACAGCAACTAGTCATTACACCCAATGAAATTCCATCTGAAAGTGGCTACCCCTCCAATCTACACATAGTGTTGTAACTGCAAACTACATACAGTATGTGTTGAGAATGAACTGTGACTTTTGGTACAGATACAGATGCAGCTCAGAATCAAACCAAGTCCATACAACTTGGTACTAATATCAGTTTCATGGAGGTCCTCGTTTAATAAGGTATTTATCAAGCTTGGAGAAAAACATCAATCCCGAAAACTTTCCTTTACCCTGTGCTACACATCCTCTGGTGCCCATAGTTACTTTTATCTCTGTTATCTTGCTATTGTGATCATCCCCATTACTGCTCAGTAAAATCCGAAAGGACAATGGTTGGAGAGATATCTGTCCATCCTTCAATAAGTTACCTGAGTGTAAGAATCTTCAGAAATACTCATGCAGTGCTTTCTTTGCTCCATACTGTAGAAACAAAGTAAAAAATCACAGTGATAATGAGTACCCCTTACTTCCAGAGGAGCTTATTGTCTCCCATACAAGTAGAGAAATGTCCCATGAGTCACAAAGGATGTCTACAATCAGAAACACTGCTTGTAACTATTGGCCCAACCTTGCTTAGCTTTAATCAGTTTAGAGCAGTCAGAACAATGAATGGTAATTTATTAATACTGCTGTATTGGATGCTTTGACACCTTTAGCTACTTGCCCTCCAGAGGATTTACCCACCTTCCTGACCAGGCCATTTTTTTGCATTACAGCGCTATTTCAACTGGTCATGCAATGCTGTACTCAAACAAAATTTATGTCCTTTTTTTACACAAAAATAGAGCTTTCTTTTGGTGGTATTTGATCACCTATGGTTTTCTTATTTTTTGCGCTGTAAACAAAAAAATTACTATATATTTTCTCATTTCTGTTATAAAAAATATCCTATAAACTCAAATTTCTTCATAAATTTAGGCCAAAATGTATTTTGCTATATGTCTTTGGCAAATAAAATGCCAATAAGTGTATATTAATTAGTTTGTGTAAAAGTTATAGCGTCTACAAACTATGGTATAGAATAGATATTGGAATTTACGCCATTTATTGCTATACAGCGCTGTGCTAGTTTACCTGACAATTGTGCGGTCATGCAATACTGTACATGAATAAAATGTATGCCCTTTTTTTCACTCAAATAGAGCTTTCTTTTGGTGGTATTTGATCACCTCTTGTATAGTTATACTTATAGCATCTACAATCTATGATATAGATTAGAGTTGCCACCTCATCCCTTTAAAACTAAACACATATTAATTACACAATTTCTGTGGCTTAAGGTGGTAAGTAAACTCACTTATTGCCTTATCTGCATTAAATTAGCTGCAGAACCTGTATAATTAATATCTGTTTGGTTTTAAAGGGAAGTGGCAACCCTAGTATAGATACTGGAATTTACACACAGCTTTTACTTTCTGACTGCCTATCAGGGCAGTACAGACATCCTCAAATGACCCCTTTTTGGAAAGTAGACACCCTAAGCTATCTGCTGAGAGGCATGTTGAGTCCATGGAAGGTTTTTTTTTTTTCTGCAAGGTTTTAGAAAAGTAATTTTTTTTTTTTTACACAAGGTTGTCATTTAAATGGTATATTGCTCACATATTCCATGGGTATATTTGGAATTATAACCCCAAAATATATTCTGCTACTTCTCCTGAGTATGGGGATACCACATCTGTGATACTTTTTGGGAGCCTAGCCACATACAGGAGTCCGAAATCCAATGACCCCTTTGAAAGCCTGATGATGCGTAAATTCCACATTTCACTTCCTCACTACCCATCACAGTTTCTGAGGCCCTGAAATGCCAGGATAGCACCAACCCCCCCAAATGACCCCTTTTTGGAAAGCAGACACCCCAAGGAATTTAAAAAGGAGGCATGGTGAGTATTTTGCAGATCTCATTTTTTCTCACAAGGTTTTGAAAAATAAAAAAAGAACAGGAGAAATGTTTTTGTTTTCTTTCTTCATTTTCCAAACACTTGTGGCAACAAATGAAATCTGCAAAATACTCACCATTCTTCGTATCAAATTCCTTGAGGTTTCTACTTTCCAAAAAGGGGTCATTTGGGGGGGAAGGGGTTTGTACTAATCTGGCATTTCAGGGGCTCCTTTAAAAGCCTTTAAAAGCCTGAAGGTGCTTATTGGTTTTTGGGGTCCTGTACGTGGCTAGACTTCCAAAAAGTCTCTCAGATGGGGGAGAAGTAGCAGAATGTATTTTGGGGTGTAATTCAACATATACCCATGGCATATGTGAGAAATATATAATTTAAGTGACAACTCTGTGTAAAAAAAAAATATTTTTTTTTTGTCATTTTCCAAATGTTAGTGGTAAAAAATTAAAACCTGCTATTGACTCAATATGCCACTCATTCTTATAACCACCTGAAGACCAAGTCTTTTCAGACACTTTTTGCTCTAAAAAAAAAAAAAAAAAAAAAAAAAAAAAAAATATTTTTTTGCTAGGAAATTACTTTGAAACCCCAAATATTATATATTTTTTAAACCAGACACTCTAGTGAATAAAGTAGTGGGTGCTGCAATTTTTTATGCTACATAGTACTTGCGCAGCGATTTTTTAAATGCAAATTATTTGAAAAAAATACGCTTTTTTTCCGTTTAATGCACAAAAACACAATATATTGGCCAATTGTTTGGTTAAAAAAAGATGATGGTATGTCGAGTAAATAGATATCAAACGTGACATGCTTTAAAACTGTCCACGCCCCATGCAATGGTGACAAACTGCATACATTTTTCATATCCATGGGCGATGATTTAAAAGCCTTTACAGGCCACAACTGTAGATTTACACAGGAACTCTAGTGCTAGAATTACTGGCCTCAATCTGACATTCCCAGCGATACCTCACATGCATGAGGCAACCGCTGTTTACATACCAACACGTGGTCAAAGCTTGCACACACAATTGTGCACGTGTGGGGGAGGAGAATGCTTTTTCTTTTATTTTAGTTATTTTTATTTTTTACATTTTTTTTACACTGTCCCTTTAATTGCTTTTTTTTTCCTGGATCACATTTATTGTTATCACAGGGAATGTGAATATCCCCTGTAACTGAAATAGGTATTGACAAGATTTTTTCCTGAGAAATCTGAGGTCTATTAGACTCTAGATATCTCCTCTGCCCTTACATCATTTGATCTCACCAAGATCAGCATGATCAGCTGCTTTGCTGATTTAAAAATGGCGCTGTTTATATCCTGAGAAACGGAAGTGATTAAATGCTTGTAGCTTCCGATTTCTTAGGCTATAGAGATGGCATCATTCCGGTCTCCAATCAGCTCTATGGTCAGCTGGCAGAAACACTAGCTGCACTCTCAGGTTCCCCTGATGGCACGGGACTTCCCGAGAAAGCCATGGAAAGCACTGGGGGTGAGAGCATCTTCTTATGCTGCTTGTAAAAGCACTCCTACAGCCAATTAGTCACTAGGTTTGTTTTTACATGGAAGCCAATCGCTGGCTGAAAAAAAACGATACCAGAATGATTCCTGGAGCTACAGGCATCATCCTGGTATAACCACTCAAAGTCCAGTGATGTACCAGTACATCGCTGGTCCTTGTTGGATATATATGCTATGTTTTTTTATGCTACCTGTGGGCTGAATGAAAAAAAGAGAAAAATCTCTGCCAGAAAAAGTGTGGTATGCCCTGCATCCAATCCATCCACTTCTAATGGTGGGCATACATGAAATGTTTTCACGGGCTGAACGAAAAAAAAAAAAAGAACCTAACAGATTCCTCTATTCACATTGATCGATGTGGATGAAGAAATCTCTGCCCCCCAAAAAATGTTTAAAATATATGCCGAAGGATAGGGGCCACTGGCCACCCCAGGCCCCCAAGCTTGGGCATATATGCTCTTTTTGAACTGTGGATGTAAAATCTCATCCACCAGCACTGCACACACTTACATATATTCTGAGAGAAAGACCCTGTTGCTGTCAGAATAAACAGATCATTGCTGCAGCTAAATGGCATTCCTGCAAAGAAAACAACAATGTTTAACAATAAAACAGTGTCAATAAAACAGTAACTCAATAAAACAACATATTTATTGAAATATGTGCCAAAAAATATTATAGAATATATATGCTGAAGCATAGGGGCCATCTACCCACTGGCCACCACAGGCCCCATGCGTGGACATATATGCTCTTTTTTAAGTGTGGATGAAAAATCTTATCCAACAGCACTACACACACTTATGTATATTATGAGAGCAAGACCCTGTTGCTGTCAGAATAAACAGATTGGTGCTGTAGCTGAATGGCATACCTGCAAAGAAAACAGCAATGGTTACCAATAAAACTGTAACAATAAAACCGTAACATTAAAACCGTAACAGTAAGACAGTAAGTCGACAACAATAAAACAACTATTTTTGTTTTTTTGCTTTTTACATTTTTTATAATGTTTTTTTTTACTTTTTTATACATTTAACCAGATAGTAGGGTCTCTCAACATGCAATAGCCAGTTTCCTGACTATCTAACATCTTTCGAGACCCTGTGCATATATGTGCCCTAGACTGTGCCATGCTGTACCCTATACTAATACTTCACTAGTGTGTGGTAGCGACAGAAGCAGTCCTTGAGACATACACCAGGTTGGCCAGGACAGGAGGGACAAACAAGCGGGTATCACGCCTAATTCCATGTCTGCTACAGGCACAAGATCTTTGTTGGGGTGCTTTTTGGGCTATTATTGAAATAAATGAACAGCCATTTTTTTGTACCAGCATCTGGCTTTTTTGGGAAACTAATTACGACTTAGTTATAGTCATGGACACAGAGGGGCTTCTCAACAACACCAGTTGCCCTGGAAATTTTGATGGTCGTGCCTGTGTGAATGGAAGACAGAACAAAAACATCCCGTTTGTCCTTCCACTTCACTGCGAGCAATTCCTCATTTCTCAAGCAGGTTTTTTTCCCCTTTCTAAGACGGGTATCTACAAGCTGTTGGGAGAAGCCCCAGCGATTAGGTTGCACGGTGCCACATGCGCCAATTCTAAGATTGTGTAAATGTCTAAATAGTGGCATGCTTGTATAAAAATTGCCCAAAGTATGAGTGGCACCCCATGTTTAAAAAAGGTGATACCAAGTTCCAAACTATCTTGCCACTGCTCTCCACGTAGTCTGGGCATCCGAGGGGCTCCACAAGACTATCTTTTCCCTCGTAAATCCAAGAATTACATGTATAAGCTTTTGCCCTCTTAAAGGTCTTATACATTTTAACCCCATATCTGGCACGCTTGCTGGGGAGAAATTGTTTGAATGCAAGGCGTCCAGAAAAACTAATGAGGGACTCATCAACACAGATGTTTTGCTGGGGAGTATACACATCTGCAAATTTGTGGGTAAGAGGATTTAAGAGGGACCGAATTTTGTGGAGTCTGTCAAATTCAGGGTCACTCCGAGGATAACAGAGTGTATTGTCAATGAAATGCATAAATCACATTATATTCACATGGCATGGCAATGGCAGCAGAGAACACAGTAATATGATGAATCGAGTCTGTGGATCAATACAACTGCAATTCATTTTTTTTGTAATGCCCATATTGAGGGTTAGGCCCAATAAAAGTTTAAATTCGGAAAAAGGTAATAGGTTTCCATGCAAATGGTCTGGCAAGCGATGAATTGTTGGTGGCGATGAATTGTTGTACATATAAATTGCTTTGATCCACAATCATTGCATACAGATCTTCTGTGAAAACAGCTCCAAAAAATCAAGGGGAGTAGTTAAATTTGCTGTTTCCACCTAAATTATGGGTTGGGCAGTGAATGGGGGAAATACAAGTGCTGCAGAATTTGTGGGCTGCCAATCAGGATTTGCAAGCACATCCGGAAGGACACTATGGAATCTACGGGCCTGTGTGCAAATTCTTGGTGGCTCTGGGACCCTACTTGTGCTAGCCACTGCACCAGCTTGTACTGCACTTATGGGACTTGCCACATCACCAAGTGATACTGCAGTGTTGGTATGTATAAGACCAGGATGTACTAGGCCACTGGTGCTCACCAGTTCACCAAACGTTTGAGCAGCACTAGTACTGACACTCTGCTGCATATGAGAATCATCATGCAATTGTACCACCTCAGCAACCTGAGAATGAGATCAGGCACACCTAACCTCAGCAAACACTTTTACTCCATCGTCTGAGCTATCTATCAGGGTGCTGCTGCTGTCTACATATTCATATTTTGATCCTGATTCTGGCAGTGAGGCTTCTCCTTTGTTCTCACCTGGCATGGTCAGAATCCTGTAGACCTCTTCACTAGAGTACCTTTCGTTGGACATTTTGGCCACTAAATTTATTGGTACCTAGTGCGACTCATGGGAAAAAGAGCAGCTGACTGTCATGGACTGCTTGAACCGCTACAAAAATATGTACCTGAAAGTGCTAGCAGTTTTGTGGGTTTGTGTGCAATGTATCAAGTGACAGTGATCTACTAACACTCCATTTGCTGGGAGAAAAGGGAAGGGGGTTAGCGTAGGAGCTAAACGCAGGTGCTGGCAGGTGCCGGGGCTGATCCTGCTAACGCTTTTGAGTTTTTGGGGGCACTAAACTATTGCAAACACTGGTATAGTTCTGATCTGATCAAAGATATTGATCCGTTCAGACACTATACTAGCAATGGGGGTTTATTGTATATGCGAGCGTGTTTCTGGCAATAAAAGGGTTAAATTTGATGACTGATGTAGTGGTGGGCCATCTAACGCTATCTGGGAGGGACGCTAACTGACGCTAATGCTACCTGAAGTTGACACTGACACAATACGGTGTTCTGTAAAAAAATCTGTACATTGTGCTAATGACACTGGTGACAGGGCAGTGAATGGGTTAACTGGGGGGCGATCAGGGGGTTAAATGTTACCTATCAGGACTTTTACTGTAATTGTGCAGTGCTTTTACTCACATATATCTGCTTTCTTCTCTCTCTGGAACGGAATGTGCCTAGGGAGAGATGATTGCATCATTTCCTGTACCTGTGTAAATAAAAACACAGGTACAGGAAGATCTGTAATAGGGTAGGGATCAATTAGCAGATCCAGGCCGAACATTACTGGCCTGAATCTGATGATTGCTCGGTCAGGCACCGAATCATGGCGCCGGCAGATCGCAGGAGCGTGAATCACGTATATATATGTGATTTTGTGCAGGAAGTCCACCCTGTAGCAGTAATTCTGCTATAGAGTGGAACTAAAGTGGTTAGCTAAGTACAGGGCCAAAAGCTCTTGCGTATATTTCTTCTTGTGTTTTCTGTTTTGGGGACCATATGTACAGGGGGAGTGGGGCGGGGGCTATCAATGATGTTTTTGACTTAGCAATAGCTTTTGGAAATGTATTTGGATATAGTTAAAGTGGAAATTCACCCTCTCAATCAACATTGATTATTTCTATTCATTGTGTTGCTATCATTAGTAAGTAGATAGGAAAGTATATTATATTTATCTGTTTTAATTTTTTTTACATTTCTTCAGTTACTTCTTGGTCTCCATGTCTAGGCAAATAGTGTCATACATCCCAGGAGTCTTCAGAAAAGGAGGAGGGGCATTCTCAGCTAAGCGCACACTAAAGATGGCCATGGCCATAAATAGGTGTTTTTCAATGTGATTTCTCAGCAAAAAAAAGCATAGAGATATGGATGGGTGGGTGAGTTTGCTTTGAATACAAAAAATAAATTAAACCGTGTTTTTGGTTTGTGGTTTAGTGACTTTCCACTACGTAAATAATTAGTATTCTATAACTGCCTAGAGGTTGGTGAGATAGGGGAGGGAAGTCCTTAATGGCTTTGCTTTGGATCCCATCATATATACATTAGTCATAGCTTTGCTGTCCAATACTCCACTGACCTTAGGCCAGACTCCCATAAACAAACACTGAGATACAGTATGTGAAGGTTATCTATTGATCACTTGCTGCTTGCCATCTATTCTTATTTTGATTCTTTTTATCATTATTATTGCTGTCTATCTTGATCACTTGCCATCTGTTGATCATTGTAATTTGATGATTACCACCTGATGAAGTAGTGTAGTGAATGTGTTTTGTTTTTTTGCTGTCAAAGTGCCAAAGGTAACAAAGGATATAATTTATGGATGCAACAATAACCTTTTTTTTATCAGCGAGTATGAGTACTGACACTTTCGGTCAAGTACTCTCCGATACTGAGTACTGATACTTTGTGGTGCGATTTGCATCCATACAAAGTGAATGGGCGCAAATTGCACTGTGAACAATGGCATGTGATTTGAACAGGAATGCAGTGTGATTCCTGTCCAAATCGCATTTGGTTTCCCCACCGCTCCAGTGTGAACCCAGACTTGTCATAGTGATTTCAGCTTGGGTTCACAACACAGGAGCGGTGCTGGAAGCCGCACGTGATTTGGACAGTAATTGCACCGCATTCCTGTTCAAATTGCATTGCATTCTTTGCAGTGCAATTTGCGGCCATTCATTTTGTATTGATGCAAATTGCACCGCAAACTACTGGTTTCAGGTATCGGGACCATTTTCATGAGTATGAGTATTCATGAAAATACTCAGTATCTGCACCGATACCGATATTGATGCATCCCTAATACATTTACTTTTTCTGAATGGCACTGATGGTCAGAAGCCAGTGACTGAGCAGGTTAGTTTTTTATTGATATGATCTAAATGGTTCTCTATATTTCTTTGTAGTCATTGTTATTTCCAAACTTTATTTTGTCTTGTGTTCCCAGTGTTCCTATTTCTTCATCTGACTCCCAGTGGCCTTATGCATCCTTTCTGCATTTTACATATTCTAAACTCCAGAGAATTCTACCTGTCCTTTTCATGCTTGAGGGTATGGTGTGTGACTGCCACTTTTTCTTTTTTTACTTTTGTTGCTTTCGTGAACTCAGTGATCTGAAGGTCTTGTTTGTTCAGGGGAGAGACAGTTGAGGAGCAGGTCCCTGTCTTGATTAAAAGCCTGTCACAGTTGCTTTCAGTTCTACTTTTTCTCTTTTTGTATGAGAAGTGTGGATACTCGGGGGAACTGAGTAAAATACTGTTAAAATTACCAAAAAAAAAGCTAAATTTAAGGACAGATCAGACAGGCTCTGAGATGACAACTGGATTGATTTGAAAAAGACAGTTTTAGTTTGATGTGTGTATAGGAAAAAAAAACACAACCTGCGACACATCACAAGCAGCAGCCAGAGGGATGACCTTTCAGTCAGTCAACTGGGATCTCCTCTAGACTTATATAAGTTGATTGTTAACATTATGCTGATTCTGCTAAAATGGATGGAGCAGCCTGGGGGTCTGTTTAAATTAAAACAATGACACAGAAATATAACTATTTTGTATAGACAGAATAAACAGTTGAGATGAACACACCAAGTAAAACAAATTTTGATTCAACATAGATTACTCATTTATTCTTTGGTTAATGGTCGGGCATTAAACCGGCCTGCTTAAAGTAAGTCTTCTTCTCATAAGCCTGATGATTATGTACCTTGACATACAGTGCATGTAAAACTGAGAATGCCAACTTACCTAAAACTATTTATATAGAGTAGGCAGCTCTGGTCTGGCAAGGTTTGAATTTGGGTTGGCGGCCATGAATTGTTGTGCATATAAATTGCTTTGATCCACAATCATTGCATACAGATCTTCTATGAAAAACAGCTCCAAAAAATCAAGGGGAGTAGTTAAACTTGCTGTTTCTACCTGAATTTGGGGATGGGCAGTGAATGGGGGAAGTATAGGTATTGCAGAATTTGTGGGCTACCAATCAGGATTTGCAAGCACATCCGAAAGGACACTATGGGCTCTACGGGCCTGTGTGCAAATTCTTGGTGGCTGCAGGACACTACTTGTGCTAGCCACCTCACCAGCTTGTACTGCACTTATGGGACTTGCAACGTCAAGACAGAATAAACAGTTGAGATGAACAGACCAAGTAAAATGAATTTTGATTCAATATAGATTACTCATTTATTCTTTGGTTAATGGTCGGGCATTAAACTGAATTGCTTAAAGTAAGTCTTCTCATAAGCCTGATGATTATGTACCTTGACATACAGTGCATGTAAAACTGAGAATGCCAACTTACCTAAAACTATTTATATAGAGTAGGCAGCTCTATTAGTTTGTCTTGAAATTGGTAAGTGCATGGCAATGTAAGGTGAAGTTTTACTCTTGCACTGGTCTCAACAGGGAACAATGTCTTTAAAAATGCTGCATGCTTTTTGTTTTGCTACCCCTTCTGAGTGTATCTGTATCTTAAAATGCTTCCTAAAGGCAAAATGTTTTTTTTTTACCTTAAAGTGTTACTAAACACAGGACCCTGCATTCATTATACCTGGTCTCCCACAGTACACAGAACATGGAAGTGCAGTTAATTTAGTAAATATAAACTGCTAAATACCTTTTCTCATCAGCAGTTAGAGCAGTCTTGTGACTAATATCAGTGTTCAGCAGTGCACTGGTTAAAGCTTGTAGGAGGAGTTTTCTTTCTGCTCTAGGAGGATGCAAAACCCCTGACCCTCTGTCTGGAAAGTGCTGACATTTGAACAAGTGGAGGGGCAGAGAAGTCAGGATCAAACAGTCTTTTTACACAATGCAGATGATTAACCCCTTAGGTTCTACAGTGAGTATAACAAGCATGTTTTTATTGCATATACAGACTGATTTTACTGTTGTGGGTTTTGTAACACTTTAATACATTCTGTACATTATAGTAAAAAAACCTTCCAAGTTCTAGCCTATGCTGGTTATTGAGCCCTAAGCTATAACTAGCAATAGAATCCCAGACCAGATAGGGCACGGTTAACTAGAATAAGAGGAACTGCATATAAATTCTATTGCAATAAACAGGTTCATCTACTGACTACTACACATGTGCAAAGAATTACCTTCCTAAAATAGTGCATGTGGGATGACAACAAGGAGGACAGATATATTTCTGTTGCTAGAAAATACATATATACACCCAAAAACTATGGGCAGCATTCGGCATATCGGCTGATTCGGCGAATTCGCGGAATAAATTCGATTCGAGTCGAATATATTCGCTGCGAATTTAACTTATAAAAAGGGTGTTTCTAGGCTTCAGAGAGCCTTTATATTAGTGCAGAACACTGTACCTTTAATTTAAATGCCCTTGGAGTCTGCTGGGGAAGAGAAATAATACTGTCAGTCAGTATGACATGCAGATGAGTGCCGTCGATCTTAGAATCACCGCACACTTCACTCATTTGGGCAGTCACGGGGCCAAAACCAGAGTGTGGAGCCACAGTGTGGCGGTGGAGGCAGCAGCAATGGGAGGCCATACAGCAGCCTATGAAAAAATGGAACCCACCAGCAGTGTGAGGAGACCTGAAAATGGCACATGGCAGAGTGTGGCGATGGAGACAGCAGCAATGGGAGGCCGTACAGGGACCCATGACACACTCTGGACCTGGCAGCAGCATGAGGAGGCGGTACAGGGGCCCATGACAGATTACAGGCCTGGCACCAGCATGAGGAGTCGGTACGGGGGCCCATGGCAGATTACGGGCCTGGCAGCAGCAATGGGAGGCCATACAGCACCCTATGACAAAATGAAACTCACCAGCAGTGTGAGGAGACCTGAAAGTGGCACATGGCAGAGTGTGGCGATGGAGAAAGCAGCAATGGGAGGCCGTACAGGGACCCATGACACACTCTGGACCTGGCAGCAGCATGAGGAGGCGGTACAGGGGCCCATGACAGATTACGGACCTGGCAGCAGCATGAGGAGTCGGTACGGGGGCCCATGACAGATTACGGGCCTGGCAGCAGCAATGGGAGGCCGTACAGGGACCCATGACACACTCTGGACCTGGCAGCAGCATGAGGAGGCGGTACAGGGGCCCATGACAGATTACGGGCCTGGCACCAGCATGAGGAGTCGGTACGGGGGCCCATGGCAGATTACAGGCCTGGCAGCAGCAATGGGAGGCCCGTAATCTGCCAGCACCCTATGACAAAATGGAACCCACCAGCAGTGTGAGGAGACCTGAAAGTGGCACATGGCAGAGTGTGGCGATGGAGACAGCAGCAATGGGAGGCCATACAGGGACCCATGACACACTCTGGACCTGGCAGCAGCATGAGGAGGCGGTACAGGAGCCCATGACAGATTACGGGCCTGGCAGCAGCATGAGGAGTCGGTACGGGGGCCCATGGCAGATTACGGGCCTGGCAGCAGCTATGGGAGGCCCGTAATCTGCCAGCACCCTATGACAAAATGGAACCCACCAGCAGTGTGAGGAGACCTGAAAGTGGCACATGGCAGAGTGTGGCGATGGAGACAGCAGCAATGGGAGGCCGTACAGGGACCCATGACACACTCTGGACCTGGCAGCAGCATGAGGAGGCGGTACAGGGGCCCATGACAGATTACGGGCCTGGCAGCAGCATGAGGAGTCGGTACGGGGGCCCATGGCAGATTACAGGCCTGGCAGCAGCAATGGGAGGCCATACAGCACCCTATGACAAAATGGAACCCACCAGCAGTGTGAGGAGACCTGAAAGTGGCACATGGCAGAGTGTGGCGATGGAGACAGCAGCAATGGGAGGCCGTACAGGGACCCATGACACACTCTGGACCTGGCAGCAGCATGAGGAGGCGGTACAGGGGCCCATGGCAGAGTGGCGAAGCGTAAGCAGCTTAAATTGAAGGCCATACAGAGGCCTATGTTAAAAATAATAACATGTTTGGGGCATGATTCATGGCGGATTTAGTCAGTTGTGTCAGGAACTGGTGGTTTGAAATCCAGACTAATCCACACCTGATTCATTTTCACAAACGTGAGTCTCTCCACACTTTGGGTGGACAGTCGTGTCCTCCGCGGAGTTACAATACCTCCTGCCGCACTAAACACGCGCTCCGATGCCACGCTACTGGCCGGGCATGACAGCCTTTCAAGGGCAAATTCAGCTAGTTGGGGCCAAAGGTCAAGTTTCGTTGCCCAGTAGTCAAGGGGATTGACTACCTCGGTTGGCAGGGTGCTGTCCAAGTAGGCCTAAGCCTGTTGTTTGAGGTCCTGCTCCAGGTCCACCTGATGCTGCTGCGGCTGGTTAGTAGTTTCCTCACTGCGCTGGTTAAGAAAGCTACTCATCATCGACTGCAGACTGAGGCAGCCGCTGCTGGTGGAGCTGCCACTGCTCCTACCACCCCACCCCTCCCATGCTGCCATGGCAGCGGAACGCGAGCGCACAGGGCCCACAGTGTCTGAGGATGGACGTTGGCGCAGAAAGGCAGAGACCAACTGACTACATAGGTGGTTTTTATAGTACGTTATTTTGGCCTCCCTCTCAGCAGGTGTGAAAAAGGCCACCATTTTTGAACGGTAGCGAGGGTCCAACAAGGTGGACAGCCAAAAGTCATCCCTCTGTCTGATGGTTATTATTCGGCTGTCGCTACGCAAGCAGCCGAGCATGCTATGGGCCATTTGTGCCAAGGAATGCGAGGGACTCCCTGCCTCCATCTCCACAGCATACTGCCACGGTGCGTCTGGGTCCTCTGTCTCCTCCTCCTCCTCCTCTACCAGATGCTCCTGCTCCTCCACTCCTATCCGCTGAGTGGAAAAACCACCCATTTCACTCAATAATTCCTGAGCACCAATGTCCTCCTCTACCTCCTCCTCTTCTTCCTGTCCTGCCCCCACAGGGGTCATGTGGCGTTGAGATCTGTGCGCCACGTCTACCGCACCCTGACCAGCGGGTGGCGGCTGAGGACACGGCGGAAGAAGAGGTGGTAGAGGCGGACATCTTTGCTGGACCAAGGACGTGCAAACGTGGAGGCAAAAGCGGCGTGACCTGTCCAAGTTGCTGGTGCGGCTGTGCCGGCACCACGTTCACCCAGTGGGCCGTAAATGACATGTACTGTCCCTGACCGTAGTTACAGCTCCACACGTCGGCGCTGCCGTGCACTTTGGCAGAGACCGACATGCTCAAAGACTGGCCCACCATCTCTTCTACATGTGAATGCAGGGCTGGCACTGCCTTTTTGGCGAAGTAATGCCGACTTGGCACTCTCCACCGCGGCTCGGCACAAGCCATCATTTCTCGGAAAGGTGCTGAGTGCACCACTTGGAAAGGGAGGGACTGCAGCACCAGCAACTTGGACAGGAGGACGTTCAGCTTCTGCACAGTCGGGTGCGTGCTCGCAAACTGTTGTCTCTTGGAAACGGATTCCAAGAAAGACTGCTGACGGAATCCGTGAAGAGGAGTAGCAGGAGAAGGAGCATCTGAACGAGCGGAAGATGCCAACGAGCGACAACTCCCCTCAGCAGAGGTGTTGGAGCCTTGACTGGCTGATAGAGGGCGATTGACGTCGGGTGACGGAGCAAGTAACGGAGCGGGGGCTGGGGCAGGCAGAACCGCCGTATCTTTATCACGGTTTTCCCAGGCCACCGAATGGCGACGCTGCATATGCTGACGCAACGCTGTAGTCCCAACATGGGCCCCCTGGCCACGCTTGACTTTCTGGCCACATAGTCGACATACGGCTACGTTTACTTCCTCGGGCAGCTTGACGAAAAATTGCCACACCGCCGAGTAGGAAACTTTGCCCCCGCTACTCCTCACTGGCTGACTGCTACTTCCTCCGTGCACACCGGCACCACTACTGGCCGTGGTGGTAGGCTGCAGTGGAGCTGGTGCTCTACTCTGTGGCCGTTTGGCTCCACTGACACTGCTGCGACCCTGCTGCCTCCTGGGCAACCCACCGACTGTTTTGCTCGCTGCCAAGCTGGCACCCTCTTCTCCTGATGATGCGGAAGCAATAGCCTGATGACGACGAGGCTGCCAAGTGCGATCAGCCTCATCATCATCAATTAGGGTCTCCGCCTCACTACTAGCCCCCTCGGCTGCGTGTGGGTCAGGAGACAGACCTGTCTCTAGACCGGCTACCGAGCCACTCTCCTTGCCAGTACTTCTTCGCCTGGCTGCTGAAGAGGCGGATGTCTCCCCCCATTCCTGACCGCCCTCTGTTAGCTCTTCCTCACTGTACAGTGGGGCTGAGCCCACAGCATGCGATACTTCGCTTGGTGAGGGAACACCAAAGGACAGGGGCAGGTAGAGGACACGTGATGTCAGTGGGCTTGCTCCCGGGCCATGCCAACTAACGGTTGTGTCTGACGTACCCACCAACCGTTGGCTGTAGGTGTCAGAGATGACCTGGGAAGAGGAAGACGACCGAGCCAACCAATCGATGACGGCAGGGTTGTCGGTGGAGACACGACCGCTGGATGACACCGGGAGCACTGGCCTCTGGCTGCGACTAGTGCTGCCTCGACCCCTTCCTCTGTCACGTCTGCTCGCTCCTGAAACATTGCCTCCTCTGCCACTCCTCTGCGTGTTGTCTGACATACTCTTTAATTCAACGATTCTGTGTCCCTCAGTAACGATTCTGTGTCCCTCAGTAACGATTCTGTGTCCCTCAGTAACGATTCTGTGTCCCTGAGTAACGATTCTGTGTCCCTCAGTAACGATTCTGTGTCCCTCAGTAACGATTCTGTGTCCCTCAGTAACGATTCTGTGTCCCTCAGTAACGATTCTGTGTCCCTCAGCAACGATTCTGTGTCCCTCAGCAACGATTCTGTGTCCCTCAGCAACGATTCTGTGTCCCTCAGTAACGATTCTGTGTCCCTCAGTAACGATTCTGTGTCCCTCAGTAACGATTCTGTGTCTGTCCCTGAGTGACGATTCTGTGTCCGAGTGACGATTCTGTGTCCCTCAGTAACGATTCTGTGTCCCTCAGTAACGATTCTGTGTCCCTCAGTAACAATTCTGTGTCCCTCAGTAACAATTCTGTGTCCCTCAGTAACAATTCTGTGTCCCTCAGTAACAATTCTGTGTCCCTGAGTAACAATTCTGTGTCCCTGAGTAACGATTCTGTTTCCCTCAGTAACGATTCTGTGTCCCTGAGTAACAATTCTGTGTCCGTCCCTGAGTAACAATTCTGTGTCCGTCCCTGAGTAACGATTCTGTGTCCGTCCCTGAGTAACGATTCTGTGTCCCTGAGTAACGATTCTGTGTCCCTGAGTAACGATTCTGTGTCCCTGAGTAACGATTCTGTGGCCCTAAGTAACGATTCTGTGGCCCTAAGTAACGATTCTGTGGCCCTAAAGTCTCTGTGGCCCTAACTCTGTCCCTAATACACAGAGGTCTGTCTCTCTTGAATGACCGGAGGCTAATGGAGAATTCTAAGATGGCCGCGCTTTATAGCTCCACCATTACACAGTGCTGGCTGGCTGGCTGCTGATTGGCTAATGCGATCACATGTCATGAATGAATGCATTATGGGTCAGCGCGCCTTGTCTGCGCGCCTTCCCAGAGATCCCCGCTCCGTCGCCACACATGTCGCCGCCATTTTTGGGAAAATTCGATTCGTGCATCCGAAGTTTGCTAATTTTCGGATTCGGCGCGAATCGAATATTTCCTAATCTTCGAAACGAATTCCACTTCGTCATGTTCGATTCGCTCATCTCTAGTTATTAACAAACACAGCTATTTACAAATGCAGACAGTAAAGGGCAACAGATCTCTACATAATACAGTCACTGTATGTCCAAATCCTGGGCATGCACAGAGATTTATATGGAGTTAACATACACATTTTCTGTATTGTATGGGTTAACTGCTGGTTTTATGTATGGAATGATGAATAAGGTATTATATTTGCCTTATTCCTCACTCTCACAAGCTTTCTCCATGGTGTAAGATTGTTCCCTCAAAGATGCTTCTCTCAGCTGCCCAACTGGCCACACCTCTGCCCAACTGTCAGGACCAGAGCTGTGGAACGGACAGGCAGGCCTAATGGCAGGGTCACGCACCGACTGACGACAACCACCACCCACAGACCGGAGTCCCTCAGGGCGCGGAGTATAAGTCCCAGGCTGCCCTTCACCAGGGCCCCTGATGGTGGGGATGGACTTGACTCAGCCAGGGACCAGGTCGCGGCCCCCGAGACACCCCAGCTGTGGTAATGGCCGCCGCCAATGGCGTATAGGTGGTAGGAACCAGAAGACAATAGCGTAGTCAGGCAGGCCGGGTCGATAACAATGGGACAGAGAGTACAGAACGGTAGACAAGAATAACAGGTCACAAGCCGGGTTCAGCAACGGGAGGTCAGATAAAGGGATAACGCAGAGAATCGTCTAGTCAAAAGCCGAGTTAGTTTCCAGGAGAGCCATGAGAGTATAAACAGAGCTTGTTGCAACACGAACATACAAGCCACGAATGCAAAGGGCACATGCGGACAACAGGCTTATATGTGATCAACCACACCCCTCTGGGGGATGGACCGCAGAGGCCTGAAGGCATAAAAGACTCCCACCATGCTCTGCAGAAACCCAAGATGGATGCCAGCACATGGAGCAGCATAACCTCTGGGAAAAGGTAGGACCTTGACACCAACCCATACAATGCGGGACAAGCAGTCCTGCATTTGTAGGTTGCCCATTTGCAAGCTAGGACATTAGACATTGAAAGAGAGTGCAACTCCAGGAAAGTGAGACATAAAGTAAGCATATCATCTTATTATCCTTTAAGTAAAACAAGCAGTTAACCTTTGACATGTGGAGGGAGACTCTCTTAAAACTTATACCAGTTCTTCATCAAGAATAAAGGTCTGGTATGGATGTTGAGTGGAATCCCAGATAATAATGTGTATGTAACTTAGCACCAATTTAAATGGTGTTTTTTTTCTTTGTAAATGTCACACTTGCTTTAGTACATTGTACAAGGATGCCACTTCATGTGCAGGTTCAAGACCCAAGGATGTTCTTAAACCACTTCAGCTCCAGAAGATTTAGCCTGTTCAAGACCATGCCACTTTTGCCATGTAGCACTGTGCTACTTTAACTGGTTATTGCATTGCTATACCCAAATTAAATTTATATATTTATTTTCACAGAAATAGAGCTTTCTTTTGGTGGTATTTGATAACCACTGGGTTTTCTTTTTTTATTATATAAACAAAAATAAGACAAACATTTTGAAAAAAAATATTCTTTTTTACTTTGTGTTATAAAACATATCCAATAAAAAAAAATGTAAAAATCAAAGTTGTTCATAAATTTAGGCCAAAATTTGCTATATGTCTTTGTAAGAAAAACAAATCTCAATAAGTATATATTAATTGGTTTGCATAAAAGTCATAGCGTCTACAAACTTCTTGATTGTAAAAGCTTGCACCAGCCTCTGTTGATAGTTACAGCGACTGCGGGAAAAGGATTATTGTTATAAGTTATGCACATACATTAGGCCAGACAGTCACAGTTGACATGGCCCATGTGGTTAGGTTAAATTAGTACTTGGGTTTCCTGATTCTTTTGCAGCATTCCTGGGTGAGACCCAAGGCAAAAAGATGTTGGAGAGAGGTTCTTTCAGCTGTCCATTTTCTGGAGGCAACACATGAACCTTCACTGAAACTTTTTCTGGAACTTAGAACAAGAAAGCCACAAGAATCTTGTAGATAGTTTTCCTTATCCTCTTCTGTTATGTTTTATCCCTCAGACTTTTCTCCATTTTTTTGCAGTCTTGGGACTCAGTATATCTTATAAATATATTTTTATAAGGGAAGTCTCCAGAACTGGACACAGTATTTTAAGTTTTTTTTTTTTAGTTTGTAGCACACAGAAGCAACTAGTTTGGTAATCCCTGTGGAGTTATTCTCTCATTGAACTGAGTGGTGTAATACTTTGACCACTCTGACACACCCTTTATACAAAGAAACCACACCAGTTTAAAATGACCTTGAGTATATTGAAGGTACGTGAGTCAACAAAGAGAAGGCAAGGACTTACATAGTAGTAATTTACTACATGCAATAAAGTAAGAAAAAAAGTTGGAGATTTATGCAGATTTTGGTTTGCTAATGGTGACTGAACCCAGATTCCATGTATAACTTAACCTGTAACAGGGCCACCAGAGTTCAAATGGAGTAGCTAAAAGAATGTAAAAAAAATACTTCAGGGAGCTAAGCTACCTCGGCGCCTAGGGCATGGCCCTGCTAAATCCAAGCCTGCAGAGCTTTGATATATATAAAAAATTACCTTTAATAAAATACTGAGACAAATGCTAATAATTAGGAAAAGTACATTACTTACAATAGGCATATAATGGATTGTTTCACCCTGCTCATTTCCCCAGTGAAGTCACGTTGGGCATGATGTAACGCGTGGGAAGAGCTGGGTGACACTGATACCACAGGGAAGCTGTTTTAGGGAGTTTTAAAAGCTTTTTTACTGTATATATATTGTAACTGCATTTATTTTGATAAATGCTTGATATTGATTTTACTATGCTGTGAGAGACTATCCCATATTTATTTGAACATATCACCAGTGGAGAAATCAGAGATCAGAGGTCTCTTAAAGGGGTATATACCAGGTGGAATATTAAAGGAGAGAAGATCCATATCAGAGAAACTTCCAGAGTGTATTCATAACTCAAATAGGAAATACTCAACAAGACCTAATAATGAAAGTTATCAGTCAATGATTGAAGGTGAGCACATTAGAGGATGGTGGGGGGTGGCGGTGGGACTCACTTGCATGACGGTGTGGATTGCTGTGGTCATTCAGCACAAAGTGGAGGAAGACATTGTCTGCTTATACACCAATATATTTTGGGGACTATAAGCAATGTTTGTGGAATCATCTATAGACTAATTTATTTGTTTATCATTTTTAATTTTGTGTATATGTAATATATTTGGATACTGTATTTTGCACAATAAAGGATACACTATCACTTTATTGCACAGTGCCTAAACTAATTTATATTTGAGCAGCTATCTTTGCACATTACTTTTTTCATTAATTATAGTTTGTTGTTAGTGGTAGTGCAGAAGTTACACAAATTGTTATAATTAAGATAGGAGGAGATGGTCCCCAAAATGTACCCTTTCTTTTCTTTTTGCTAGCCTAGTTGGGGACCTTCTTTCATGGTGCACAAGAGGTAAATCTTGGCTAGAAAAATGGGTGCTAAATTCTGGGTGCTAAAGACTGATAGGTGGAACTCATTAAATGCAGATAACCATTGATGTATTTTGATTGCTTTCTACTGTTCTATGTATGGTAAATGTTTTTAAAGGTTGTGAATAAAATTCTATAATTTTTATCTACATATCTTCTATGATGATCGGTACCTGTAAAGTCCCATTCTCTTGTCCTACATTTTAGGGAATCTTGGTTAGGCCCATCAATCCTTCAGAGAGAGTGGGGTGAATTCTATTACTTTTTGATGTCCTAAAACATGTAATATGACATTATCTGTTTTTTATCCTGTAAAATGGGCATGGCAACTATCTCTCACCAATCCTTGTACGCTATTCTTAATGGCGGAATGAACTCTTTCAGCTTTATAGCTCAAGCTCCATATAGACTGACCTGATGTATGAGGTATGGTGAGGGACAACCAGCTCCATACTGCCATACTGAGATGTATAGATTGTAAAGGATGTTAGGTAAGAATTGCCTTGACTCACTAAGAAGTCATTATAATTGGCAAGTGTGCTTGCCATAAAAGTGTTAGTAAACCCACAACAGTAAATTAGTCTGTATATGCAGTAAAGCATGTTTACTATACTCACTGTGGAACCTAAGGGGTTAATCCTCTGCATTGTGTAAAAATACTGTTTGATCCTGTCTTCTCTGATCCTCCCCTTCTTCTACTGTCTCCAATCCATCTGCTGATAGTGCAGAGTTCTAGGAGTCACTTTGTACATGCTCAGTTTAGTGTGTGTTTTTTTTCTTTCTTTGGGAGGGTGCATGTCACGATATAAGGTCAGGTTCAGAGACCAGTTGCTACAGCAGTTGTAAGGCTTACCTGAAACCAGCAGGATTGGTACACCAGCGGCCCACCCTGGGAATGACGCAGGCTCACCTGAGGTGCGGGGTCTAAGCATCCACCGGTCTTCCCCAGAGCTCCTAATGGTGGAGATGGATTTGGCTGCGTGTGAATACCAGGTCGCAGATCTCAGGATCACCCCACCAGGGAATGAGTAGGCTGGAAACCAAAAGCGGATAAACAGTTCAGGGATCAAACAGAAGCGGAGTCAGTCACAAGCCAAGGGTCGGTCACCAATGGTAGTAGATAGGATGAGGCAGAATCGTAGTCAGTAGCAAGCCAAAGGTCGGTAACGTAGATGAAGACAGCAGCAGGAACAGTAAGCGGGATATTGGCTGGTAAGGCACAATAATCTGGCAACCAGGAAGTGCAGAGACATGGCTTTTATAGGAAGTTCATGGGAGGAGCAAGGAGTTCAAAGTTCAAGACAAAACAGGGCAAAGGCAGGATCATCCAAAGAATTGTCAAGGGAGCTGTCCAGCATTCCAGGTGGCTCAGTGAGAAGAAACACTGTCTCTCACCGCAGAAGGCCCAGGTTCGATTCCAGGCTCTGACAGTGCATGTGATCAGCACGGGGCCAATCAGCACTGTCCAGACTGACGGTCAGGGGTTATGCAGCCTCAAAGGACAATCAGAGCAGAATGAAAACTCCTCCTACAAGTTTTAACTGGTGCTTGGCTGGACACTGTTAGAAGTCTTAAGTCTGCTATATACTGCTATTGAGAAAAGGTATGTGGCAGTTTATATTTACTAAAATAATTGTATTTCCATGTTCTGTGTACTGTTAGAGACCAGATATAGTGAATGCAGGGTCCTGGGTTTAGTAACACTATACAGTACTGAAAGGCATACACAGAAATACAGTTAGAAAAAAGGAAAGACATAATCATCCGCCCAGCGGATAAAGAAGGTGGTCTTAAAAAGGAAGACTATGAAAAAGAAATGGAAAGGATTTTGACAGATGAAAAACCATATAAGGTATTATGAAAGAATCCGTTAAGTGAATATAAGAGAGAGCTTAAAAAGTTAGTCAAGAAAGGGAGGATATGAAAAGTTTTGCATAAGAAGGAGGCTGATTATTTGATACCCTCCATGTGTCAGATGCTTGTGATATATTACCTCCAAAGATACAGAAAAATAAGTATTATTCCCCTTGGAGGCCCATTGTATATGGGATTGATTGCAGGCATCAACAGCGAGGCTCTTTCTGTCCATACACCATACATCAGCATCAGAGGTTGGTCATCAGCTCTGAGGAAAGGGATTCATCCCCGAAACGCGTCAGTTATTTGACCGCACTGACAGTGAGAACACCTTGCCTGCCGTTGTGGCCATTGTCATTTTTCTATGCTTTTTAGATACATGCTTCGTCTGTGAGTATGTTTTTATTATTTCATTCCTACAATAAACCTTGGATAATGCACTAGGTGTGTGCGCCACCTGTTTTCTCTCTATCCAGTGGCTGATTTCCCCGTCTGAGGAGGGCTGCACCCCTGGAACATTTCCTTTGGTTGTCGCTGTCCTGGTACCCTTGGCTTCCCTTTTGGCTGCGCATATCCTGAGGCGCTGGAGAGTACATACGATATACGGGATTGATAGTCTGTGTGCATGTTTGGGGGGAATATATAGACTGTCATATTCAACCGTTAGTTGAAAAAACTGAAGCATTTCTAAAAGACTCAAAGCATTTGATTCAGCTTCTTGAAGCTTTAAAGGTCAACGATACATGCAAACAGGTGATAACTGATGTAAATTCGCTTTATACTGAACCTCCTCTTCTGGTGTTCCCCACCAATGCTCTTGGCTCCACCTCTTCTTGGTGTGCCACCATAGGAAGCCACTTCCTATGGTGGCACACCTGTGGGTTTGCTCATGAGCCCTGCCAGTGTGTCAACAGACACACAGAATGGCTCGGCCCTGACCCCCACTCCCTCCTCACAGAATGTGATTAACCGCAATGGGAGCCAATGGCTATCACTGCAGCCTTTGAGGAGTGGAGCACAGACAAGTGCCAGTAGGCAAATCACTGGATTGAAATAGGACTATAAAGGATAGTGAGTGGCAATACGGCTAGTAGGACATCTTTTATCGTAATGCAAGAAATGCATTAAGGTAAAAAAAAGTCTAGCCTTTACCACCACTTTAAATGAGATCTAATTAAAGCTCCATATGGGGGAATCAGAACCTCCTTCCTCTTGCTGGTTATCTCTCTAGTAATGCACCCCAAAAACATTTTTAATTTTGTCTATGTTGGAATTGGAGATTCTGTCTCATATTCTGTCTGGTGAAGCCTATATCACCAGGACAATATGTGTGGGGGGGGATCTTTCTAACAGAACAATAAAATGAAAACTAAATTAAATCTAATCCTCAAAATGAAATCTAATCCTTACTTACACTTTAAAATTGGGGTAAAAAGCAGGAAATTGTATTTGCCAATGCTCAACTTTCTGTGCTGTTATCTCACAGTGAAACACCTAGAACTTCTATATGCAAAACACAAAATTCAGCATTATCTATGCTATAATAATAATTACTGATAAATGTATGTATTTTATGTCAGCATTAAAAACATTGTTTTGGCTGGACATAATAATCTGGGGTTAATTGTAAAAATACTTTTTTTTAATAATTATTAATAATAAATATACATTTCTGTCATGTTTCTGACCATTACCCTAGGCATGGTAACCTTTAGATAACTAGCAGAAATGTTTATGCGCTATAGTTTGGTAACTTTTATTTAAGTTTACTAATCCTTTGCAAAGAAATCCTTTTTGCAGTCCTTCTTGTTATTTTTTTTTTTGACAGCAGAAACAAATGATTGCTAGTCAAATTACAGATTTTCAGCAAGCTTTATTCTCAGTGCAATTTTCTAAACTGACATTTTCAGAAATACACTTGTATATTCTATGCCCCTGGCCTTACTATCATGTCATATATTTTGCAATAATATAGTTCACATTCATGAATAACATTATTACAGGTGATGTAAAATTCCCAGATTTTTATTATAGTTTCTTTTTGTTTGTATTTTCTTTTCCCAGATGCCTTACATTTCTGGTCGGCGAGCAGTGCAATATAACATTTTTTAAAGTGACTTTGTCATTTAACTAAAATATTGCTCCTAGCAATTGCAATCTAGAGTATGTATACACACATCCAGTATCTTTCATTGTCTCCTCCAAGCCTGAATGTCGGTCCATTCTGATCTGGCAAAATTTTGCCATTCCTAATAGGGAGAATGCTTATCCACCTTCATCTACCTCATATACATTCCTTCTCAGCAGAAACAGAGCACATATTAGTGGACCAACAGGAATGTGTGGGGGTAGAAGCCAGAAAACAACACAGTTTTGCCCATCATTTCGGGCATAGAAAAGACAGTCCAGGTTGCCTCCAGGCACCTGCACTTTGTGACAGAGTCAGGTAAAGTGCATCATGTTAGTTTTACGAGCTAAATTTTGTGTGTGTATATATATATATATATATATATATATATATATATATACATATACATACATACAGTATATATACACTATATTGCCAAAAGTTTTAGGATGCCTGCCTTTACACACACGTAAACTTTAATGGCATCCTAGTCTTAGTTCGTAGGGTTTAATATTGAGTTGGCCCACCCTTTGCAACTATAACAGCTTCAACTCTTCTGGGAAGGCTGTCCACAAGGTTTAGGAGTGTGTCTATGGGAATGTTTGACCATTCTTCCAAGAGAGCATTTATGAGGTCAGGCACTGATGTCGGAAGAGAATGCCTGGCTTGCAGTCTCCACTCTAATTCATTCCAAAGGTGTTCTATCGGGTTGAGGTCAGGACTCTGTGCAGGCCAGTCATGTTCCTCCACCCCAAACTCGCTCATCCATGTCTTTTTGGACCTTGCTTTGTGCACTGGTGCGCAATCATATTGGAACAGGAAGGGGCTATCCCCAAACTGTTCCCACAAAGTTGGGAGCATGAAATTGTGAGGGAAAAAAAAAGGGAAAACAATGACAGAGGCACAAGATGCCTAAGTCAAGCGGGTCCAAAAGAGGTCAAACTGCGGCTTGTAGTAAGAAAAATGTATAAATCTTTAATTTCAGTAAAAACACAAATCAATACACATGGTAAAACAAAACAATAATGAAAGGAGAGAGCCTCACCACTGCCAAAGAGAAAAATAGAAGAGAATGCAATGGTTGTCCGGGGTGACGCCACGCATGCTATAGTCCCAGCAACAAGAAAGGGTTATTGAAAACCCAGATAAAATGGGTGTAAGATGTAGGAATAGGAGGAATAGTGCCAGAGAAAGCTGTAGAATAGAAATCTAGGTCATGGAGTAAATTTAAAACATAGTCCGCTTATTGTTAAACAGTTATCTGAATATCACATGAAAAGTTGATGGATAGTAAGCATGATAATGATAACAAAACATATGACCAAAAAATAGTGTAGAAACAAAATGTAAGTTCTCTGGAACGACCTCAAGGCTGTAGATGATATAAACCTGGATGGAGATATAAAACCAGGTGCAGCACTATATATCCCATACAGACCGGATTCAATTTATATTTTCAAGATGGGTTTCACACTAGTGTGTGCAATATAGAGATAGTGTTGGTCTATGAATAAGTTATTGGTGAACATACACTGCTGGAGGAATATATACAGTATACATTTAAGCTGATACTGTGGGATCGGTGTTTACACTTCATGATCTACAATATATTAATCTCTCACTGAGATGTGCGTGTGGCTGCTGGAGTGTTCCAAATTTGGCTGCATGAAGTAATTTATTTGACAATCAAGCCACCATCTATACCGCCATGATCTCTTTTTTGGAACACTATCTCTATATTGCACACACTAGTGTGAAACCCATCTTGAAAATATAAATTGAATCCGGTCTCTATGGGATATATAGTGCAGCACCTGGTTTTATATCTCCATCCAGGTTTATATCATCTACAGCCTTGAGGTCGTTCCAGAGAACTTACATTTTGTTTCCACACTATTTTTTGGTCATATGTTTTGTTATCATTATCATGCTTACTATCCATCAACGTTTCATGTGATATCCAGATAACTGTTTAAAAATAAGCGGACTATGTTTTAAATTTACTCTATGACCTAGATTTCTATTCTACAGCTTTCTCTGGCACTATTCCTCCTATTCCCACATCTTACACCCATTTTATCTGGGTTTTCAATAACCCTTTCTTGTTGCTGGGACTATAGCATGCGTGGCGTCACCCTGGACAACCTTCGCATTCTCTTCTATTTTTCTCTTTGGTAGTGGTGAGGCTCTCTCCTTTCATTATTGTTTTTGTTTTACCATGTGTATTTTTTTTCCCTCAGTTATGTTTGGGTCCTGAGGACACCACATGGCTATCTCCATGTGAGTCAGCATATTTTATGGAGGCCAGTATTTAGTTCATTACATAATTTCTGACCCCCCTTTTTCTTAGGTATTCTCACTATAGTCCATAGTTGGCAGTGTCCCAGTTACCCCCCTTTTTCTATAGAGCATGAAATTGTCCAAAATGTCTTGGTATGCTGACACCTTAGGAGTTCCCTTTACTGGAACTTAGGAGCCAAGCCCAACCCCTGAAAAACAACCCCACACCATAATCCCCCCTACACTTGGTACAATGCAGTCAGGCAAGTACCGTTCTCCTGGCAACCGCCAAACCCAGACATGTCCATCAGATTGCCAGACAGAGAAGCGTGATTCATAACTCCAGAGAACACATCTCCACTGCTCTAGAGTCTAGTGGCGGCGTGCTTTACACCACTGCATCTGACGTTTTGCATTGCACTTGGTGATGTAAGGCTTGGATGCAGCTGCTCAGCCATGGAAACCCATTCCATGAAGCTCTCTACACTCTGTTGTTGTGCTAATCTGAAGGCCACATGAAGTTTGGAGGTCTTCAGCTACTGAGTCTGCAGACAGTTGGTGACATCTGCACATTGTGCGCTTCTGCATACACTGACCCCACCCTGTCATTTTAAGTGGCCTACCACTTCGTGGCTGAGTTGCTGTTGTACCCAGTAGCTTTCACTTTGTTATAATACCACTAACAGTTGACTGTGGAATATTTAGTAGCAAGGAAATTTCATGCATGGACTTATTGCACAGGTGGCAACCTATCACGGTACCATGCTTGAATTCGCTAAGCTCCTGAGAGCAACCCACTCTTTCACAACTGTTTGTAGAAGCAGTCTACATGCCTAGGTGCTTGATTTAATACCCTTCCCCATACCCATTAGGCCATGAAGGTGATTGGAACACCTGAATCCAATGATTTGGTGGGGTGTCCCAATACTTTTGGCAATATAATGTATATTCATTATCATGAGAAAGATGGACTGAGCTTCATTGTAACATTGACAATAAAAACACTGTTGTTTTGATCTCCTGAGACCTGTGAGTGCCTCTTTGCAGATTTGGATTTATATTGTTCAATACGATAGAAAACTTGTGTTCACAAATGTATCCATACCAACAATGCGAAGAAAGAAACATTAAACAACATAAGGAAAACTTCAGAACTTCAGTTCAAAATTTCAGTTTTGTTTCTTTCTCTCTCTTATGGAAAACTGTAATATGTGTAATAAGCTGTAAAATGTATTCTTTATATACAGTAAGAACTCTCCTCATCCTATGTTCACCAGCTTTTATTTCAGATCAAGTTGCCAGGAAGTATGCCAACACTTGCAAATCAGATGAAGGGCATAGGGAAGGCAATTGACATCAATCAAGCATTCAATCAATCAATCCATACATAAGGCACAATTTTAGAAATGCTAGACCCTGCTTTGGATCTCTAGTGCAGTAATTGTTGTCACCCCAATTGGAAGCATTGCAAGTCATTTTTGGTTGGCCTCTTGTGAGCATGAATTCTTTAGCTTGGGCTAGACCAGTCTTTTTCAACCAGGGTGTCTTCTGGTTTCTGCAAGGGTGCCTTGGCATAATGCCTAACAATTGCCAAAAACTGCCCAAAAATTGTCAACAAGCCAGCGAGTGGATGAAGCCTGCCTTTTTGTTACATTAAGGTTTGTCTTGCATGACCTAGTCATTGCCATTCTAACAGCGAATTATGTAAAAATCAGGATATGGGCCCCTGCACAGCATCCTTGTTTGACCTTCCCACTCTCCTCACTGTCAGCATCTTGGTCACATTAGCAGAAAAATGGAAAAGAACAGAGGGAGAAGAGAAACACTGGAATACTAGTCAGTATCAGTTTGCAAAGGTAGAGGAATAAATCATCTCTAATGTTGGGTGGCCCACATGTGTGGATGCTTCTGTGTTATGTAAAACTATTAGTTTAGTTTTTACATTTTAGAGTGGGGTGCCTCAAGATTGTGCATAATTTTAAAGGGTGCTTTAATTAAAAAAAATGTTGAGAAACACTGAGCTAGACTATAGAGGAAATGAGATGTGCAGTATGATTCCAGCCATCAGGCTAAGGACATTTAGAGGCAGAAAAAAGTACTGCAGGGGGAATTTATTGAAGGTAAATTCTGGAGCAAAAGCTGGTTTTGTTATTTTATCCTTTAATACACTTTTTATTCATATCTTGATATTTTTGGCTGGAGTTCTGCATTAAAGCCTCTCTCTGAGCACAACAAAAAAATATCCGTGTAGTTAGTCACTATCAAGTCAGTACCAGTCTGCAAAGATGGTGGAGTAAATGAACTCTAATGTTGGGTGGCCCATGTGTGTGGATGCTGCTGTGTTATGTAAAACTATTCATTTATTTTTGACATTTTAGAATGGGGTTCCTCGTTCATAATTTTAAAGAGTACCTTGAGTCAAAAAACATTGGGAAACACTGCCTCATATCATTATATGGCTGTGTCCTTCCGTGCTACCCCATGTGTAAAATAAAACATACGGAAATTTCTTTTAAAACTCTTGTAAATAAGTAAATATAGAGTGAACCAATCCTATATAATTGTGTTAATTAAGGCGCTGCTCACATAAACATGTGTTCCCACATATAAACAGAATAAATGAAATAAAAAATGTGGCGGTTCTCTAATCACTTCAGTGAGTGTATAATACCAAAATAATACCAAAATAAACTACCATACAAATAAATAAAAATAAACAAATGTGCACATAAACAAATGAAAACATCATTGTAATTCTCCTGCAACTGTCCCAAAGTTCATAATAAAAGATCATGCAACAATGTGTTTTATTCTTTCCAGTACCTCTCACAGTGTGATACCCATCACCTTGCACTGTGACGATCGCGGCAGCAGACCCCAGCCCTTCTCATCAAACTTGTGACCGAAAGACTAGCCAATCTAAAACTGCGCTGTCACGTGCGTAACAATGCCACGCCCAGCTGCACTCTGTACAAAGATTTTCCAGCTACTGGACTACAATCTGTGCATCTGCAGCCTGGGAGCGATTGTTACTGGGTTAGGTTAATTACGCAATTAACCCGTCACACTTCCACCAACTCTTTTTTGTACAGAGAAAGAGGAAACTCAGCAATATCAGCAATAACACTATGATGTTTGCATAAGCGTCGGTATACCACTGTCACCACAGGCAGAGATATACCGAAGTTTAAAACACACACACAGTAGCGCTCTTCAGAGGCAGGGGTTCTTAATTTGCATTAAAGGGCTTTAGAAACAGTTCAACACTTTCAGAAAGTAAGATTTATTACTAAAAGGTCAAAAGAGTGCAATAAAAATATTTCCAGAAAGAGATGTAGCCAAAATACAGCGAGGAACAGAAGTATTTGAACACCCTGCGATTTTGCAAGTTCTCCCACTTTGCAAACAAAAGGTTTCGGTATCAAATATTAACACTGATTTTCTCAGGTGTTCAAATACTTATGTTCAGCAGTGCAAGACAAATAAATTCTTTAAAAATCATACAATGTGATTTCCTGAATTCTTTTTTTTAATTCTGACTCTGAGTGGGAATGCACCTACAATGTGAATTTCAGACCCCTCCATGATTTCTATTACAGAGGTCAAACGTTTCCTGTAGTTCTTGACCAGGTTTGCACACACTGCAACACAGATTTTGGCCCACTCCTCCACACAGATCTCCTCTAGATCTGTCAGGTTTCAGGGCTGTTGCTGAGCAACACGGAGTTTCAGCTCCCTCCAAAGATGTTCTATGGATTTAGGTCTGGAGACTCTCTAGGCCACTCCAGAACCTTGATATGCTTCTTACGGAGCCACTCCTTGGTTATCCTGGCTGTGTGCTTTGGGTCGTTGTCATGTTGGAAGACCCAGCCACGACCCATCTTCAATGCTCTGACTGAGGGAAGGAGGTTGTTGCTCAAAATCTCAAAATAAATGGCCCCATTCATCCTCTCCTTAATACAGTGCAGTCGCCCTGTCCCCTTCGCAGAAAAGCACCCCAAAAGCATGATGTTACTACCCCCATGCTTCACAGTAGGGATGGCGTTCTTGCGATGCAACTCATCCTTTTTCCTCCAAACACGATGAGTGAAGTTTAGACCAAAAAGTTCTACTTTGGTCTCATCTGACCACATGACTTTCTCCCATGCCTCCTCTGGATCATCCAGATGGTCATTGGCAAACTTCAGACGGGCCTGGACATGTGATGACTTGAGCAGGGGAACCTTCTGTGCAATGCATGATTTGAAACCATGACGGCGTAGTGTTCTAGCAACAGTGACCTTTGAAACTGTGGTCCCAGCTCTCCTCATGTCATTGACCAGCTCCTCCCTTGTAGTTCTGGGCTGATTCCTCACCTTTCTTATCATCAGTGATACCCCACGAGGTGAGATCTTGCATGGAGCCCCAGTCCGAGGGAGACTAACAGTCGTCTTTAGCCTCTTCCATTTTCTAACAATTGCTCCAACAGTTGATCTATTTTCACCAAGCTGCTTGGCAATTGCCCCGTAGTCCTTTCCAGCCTTGTGGAGGTCCACAATGTTGTCGCTGGTGTCTTTTGACAGCTCTTTGGTCTTGCCCATGGTAGTAGTTGGCGTCTGACTGACTGTGGGGTGGACAGGTGTCTTTAAAGAGCTCAGACAGGTGCTACTAAGCTAGATTAATGAGTGGAGTAGAGGTGGAATTTTTAAAGGCACAGTAACAGGTCTTTGAGAGCCAGAATTCTTGCTGTTTCTTAGGTGTTCAAATACTTATGTTCAGCAGTGCAAGACAAACAAATTCTTTAAAAATCATATAATGTGATTTCCTGAATTTTTTTTTAATTCTGTCTCTCAGAGTGGGAATGCACCTACAATGTGAATTTCAGACCCCTCCATGATTTCTAAGTGGGAGAACTTGCAAAATCGCAGGGTGTTCAAATACTTCTGTTCCTCACTGTATATATATGTAAATATATATATATATATATATATATATATATATATATATATATATATATATATATATACAGTTGCAAGAAAAAGTATGTGAACCCCTTGGGATTACGTGGAGTTTTGCATGAATTGGGGATAAAATGTGCTCTGAACGTCATCTAAGTCACAACAATAGAAGAACACAGTCTGCTGAACATAATACTACACAAACATTAGATGTTGCCATGGTTTAATTGCACATAACATGTAAACATTCACAGTGCAGGGAGGAAAAAGTATGTGAACCTTTGGACTTAATAACTGGTTGACCCTCCTTTGGCAGCAATAACCTCAACCAAACGTTTCCTGTAGTTGCAGATCGGACCTGCACAACGATCTGGAGTAATTTTGGACCACTCCTCTTCACAAAACTGTTTCAGTGTAGCAATATTCTTGGGATGTCTGGTGTGAATCACTCTCTTAAGGTCATGCCACAGCATTTCAATCGGGTTGAGGTCAGGACTCTGACTGGGCCACTCCAGAAGGCGAATTCTGTGCTGTTGCAGCCATTGTTTTGTTGAATTACTTGTATGCTTTGGGTCATTGTCCTGTTGCATCACCCATCCTCTGCGGAGCTTCAGTTGGCGGACAGATGGTCGTACGTTTTCCTGAAAAATGTCTTCATAAACTCTGGAATTCATTTTCCCATCAATGACAACAATCTGTCCAGGCCCTGAGGCAGCAAAGCAGCCCCAAACCATGATGCTCCCTCCGCCATGTTTTACAGTGGGGATGAGGTTTTGATGTTGGTGTGCTGTGCCTTTTTTTCTCCACACATAGTGTTGTGTGTTCTTCCCAAACAACTCAATCTTGGTTTCATCTGTCCACAGTATATTCTGCCAGTAGTGCTGTGGAACATCCAGGTGCTCTTTTGCAAACTTCAAACGTGCTGCAATATTCTTTTTGGACAGCAATGGCTTCCTCCGTGGTGTCCTCCCATGTACTCCATTCTTCTTTCCTTATTGTAGATGTGTCAACAAAAATGTTAGCATGTGCCAGAGATTTCTGTAGGTCTTTAGCTGACACTCTGGGATTCTTCTTTACCTCATGCAGCATTCTGCGCTGTGCTCTTGCAGTCATTTTTACAGGACGACCATGCCTAGGGAGAGTAGCAACAGTGCTAAACTTTCTCCATTTGTAGACAGTCTGTCTTACCGTGGACACATGAACATCAAGGCTTTTGGAGATACTTTTGTAACCCTTTCCAATTTCATGCAAGTCAACAATTCTTGATGGTAGGTCTTCTGAGAGCTCTTTTCTGCGAGGCATGGTTCACATCAGACAGTGCTTCTTGAAACCAGTAAACCCAAAACAGGTGTGTGTTTTTTAAAGGCAGGACAGCTGTCAGCAACACATCCAATATCATCACACTGATTGGAGTCAAGGTTGGCTCACTCCTGGCTCCAATTAGCTCTAGGAGAAGTCATTAAGCTAGGGCCTCACATACTTTTTCCTCCCTGCACTGTGAATGTTTACATGTTATGTGCAATTAAACCATGGCAACATCTAATGTTTGTGTAGTATTATGTTCAGCAGACTGTGTTCTTCTATTGTTGTGACTTAGATGACGTTCAGAGCACATTTTATGCCCAATTCATGCAAAACTCCACGTAATCCCAAGGGGTTCACATACTTTTTCTTGCAACTGTATATATATATATATATCCACAGAGGGCAATAGTACAGCAAATAGATAACAGAAAGAAGTTTAAAGGGATAAAGTACTTGCCATCAGCCTTGGTTTAAGCAGATCAGGTTTCAGAGCCAAAAGGATGCCTTATCTCCCAAAGTTAGTTCCAATGTTAAAAGGTAGAATCTTCAAACTAGCTCAAATCAGCCTAGCTCAGCTTTTTTTAGGAACTCAGCAGGGTGTCTCCTTAAAGCAGAGAACCAACTGTGATTGCTACATACACCATATACGCTCACCTCTGATAATAGACCCAATAAATAATCAGGTCTAGCTGTGCTTTTCCCACTTTTAGAGACAGGGAATTCCCATATAACTCTCTCTTTCTTGATCAGTTGAATGGATCGCTGGCCCACTTCCCAAAATGTGCAGGTATAACTCTTTAAATGACCTCTATCTTTATCTCCTCTGAATCCAGCACACCCAAATGCATATAAACAAATCTCTCATAGTGTAGTAAGTCTGGACATGAACATTTATTCTTTAAAATTGCATTTTCAATTAAAAGGATAAAAACCACTTGTCATATCTCCATATAAAATGCTGCTGTGTCTCTCCTACTGCTCTCTCTTGTTATCCAGCTCCTCCCCCATGTGTTATGTTACGGCTTACATGACTTCCTCAGGGACTGAATTTGCACTGCACAGAACTGCATGTGAATCACATAGGAACTATACAGTGTTCTGTGTGATTCCAATGCAGTTCCTAATGTGAATGGGCCTTCACTCAACCCCATACAACTCTCTTTAATCTTCAACTTCCATCTAGCAGATCGGATCGGATAACAGTTGAATGTAAAAGAACAGACAGGCCATTTACATCTGCTCAGAAAGGAAAGTGGGCTGTGTCCGTGCCTGCTTTGCATAAGCTGAGAGGACACGGACCTGTCATTTGCCTGCTCAGTGGGGATCAGCAGAGTCTGCCCCTGTGAAAGGGGTCTAAAACGGAAGTGTTGGCTACAGATATTTTTCTTAGTGCAACTCTACCAGTCTGGGCCACCTAGCTAAAAACAATGGTACATCTATGTGGCTGATTTAAGCTCAGCAGTCACTTGCAAAAATGCTAATCAAACTTCATGATACAAATAGCCATATAAATATAGAATGAAAAAACTGCAAATTACCATAGATTACCTGCTCTTTGAGGGTTAAGGACTGATGTGAATGTACAGTATATATATAAAAGCGTTGCGTAAATTGAATGCACTACATAAGTTCATGTAATAAATAATAAATAAATAAACATCTAAAAACCATGTCAATGTCACTCTCAGCTAAATATTACATTAATAAATCTACAAGTGTGCTCACAGAGAATACACTATGTTCTCTATTTAATCAAAGAATATTGGGTGGGACAAGTACACAGTCCCTAGTTTATTACCCCTATTATTCCTCTGTACTCATTCCAATTGCCCTAGGCAGACACTAAAATAATGATAAAGAAGAGCTTCTTAAAACTTCTGATGACACATAGTTCTGCCAAAGTGTTGGGCTGGAATCAGCTAATTAGCTGACATGGCAAAGTAAATTTAAAAAGTTGACAAAGTTAAAAGAAAAACCCAGCGGGCCTGGTGCTAATTTGCCTCACTCCAAATAAAAGCACAGGAGGAAAAAAGAGACGGAAACAGAGAGGAGAGAAACATCCTTTGAAACAAGCCTTTCAGGGGAAAATTGGATCTTCCTCTTATCCTACAAAGCGCATCCATTTTATGTGATAAAACACTGCTTTGTAAAATAACTTTGTTACGCTTGGGCATTACACACATAGAAAGAGTCTTTATGCTTTCGCAGTGATTTTATCTATCTCTGAACCATATTAATCTAAACAAAGGGCTTACTGTATCTACCATTTCAACATTTATCAGTGTATACAGTGCCTACCAATAGTATTTAGACTCTTGACCAATAATTTCATTTTACTGGATAAAAAATCTTACATGTAATTGTTATTCACTGTCATTTTTTGTTGCAAAGCATGAAAACTCAATCTTTGTGGGTTTTTTTTTTAGAGCATTAGCAAATAAAGCTTGAAATGAAAAAAAAAAACCTGATTTATACCTTACATACTTATAAGTAGTTGTTCTTAAATCTACACTTCAGTTAAACAGCTAAATACACAAATTAAATGCATAAATGAGAGTTGTTTTACCTGCCATATTATCATTATTATCATCATATTACAGTTTATTTTATAGCATCAACAGTTGTGCATCACTTTACAACCCAGTCCAATAGAGGAGGGTTCAGAAGTTCCTGCTCTTGAGAGCTCACAATCCAGAAATAGAGACAAGTGTAACAAAAAGTAATATCGGTAGGGGGATGAGTTGATGGAGATGGTTGTCAGGCTGAAGTGGGATAGGATTTCGTAAAGATGATTTTTTAGGGATTGGCTGGTGATGGATAGAGTAGGAGATAGGGCATGCATTGTGGTAGGGAGCTCTAAAGGAAGGGAGATGCTTTGGATAAGTCATTGAGGCAATGGGAGGAGGTAACAAGGGGGTTAGAGAGTAGTTACGAACTGAATTGCCCTGAATTTGGCTCAAGCAGGGTTCAAATAATTGAAACTCATTGAAATCAATGGGAGCTAAATCTTTCCAATTAAAAATGCTTGTGTTCTAACCTAATAGGCAAGTGGGTGTACAAAACATAGCACTGATGGCAGGCACTCCCCTAAGGAACATTTACCAATGCTAAAAAAAATACAAAATTAAACACATTTTTAAATGCTTTAAATGAAACATTAAGCATGTCTAATTTATTTTAAATAGCATGCCTGGGGGTGTATCCTAATCCTGGCAGCTCATGGGGCACATCTCTGTGAGGTACAGAAAATTCTGCAGCAGCACTAACATTTACAAAGGAAAAAGGGTTTTAAAATTGCCAGCAAGTGACTTTGACAGCTGTCATTAAAGGCTTCTTTGGAGCTTTGGAGGGGTTTCAGCAATGATTGTCATTCTGCAGCAAGAATGAAATAAAAATGAATAGAGTCCTCAGACTCTGTGAAGCTGGTATGGATTTTAAAAAGCTACCTCATGCAAACCCCACCCCTCCCATGTGAATGAGTATGAGGTATATAGTAACTCTACTTATTCACCAAAATGTTGTAACCTAAAAATAAAGACACCCAAACATCTGACAAGTCGTTTATTATTGAAAAAAAAAAAAATCCCTCCAACATTTCCCTTGCTGTAAATCTATCATCATCACAATCATAATGTCCTCAACCCACCAACTTGGCGTAAAAAAAACAACCTGATGACCCAGCACACATGACCAATCCCCAAAGTAACACTAGCCAAATAACAGCTTCCCAAGCTGTCATCAGCTATGTAAGGGAAATGCGGGGATAGTGATGCCATTATTGACCAAATATGGCCATGGTCAGTGTCCATATGTGGGCAGTGATGTCACTGATATACTTGCTCATTTGCTTAAAAGGAGTGCGGATCCCCCATGATGTCAGTGGTTCCTAGGGACACGACATGTGTAAGCACCCGCAGCTTCCTTAGATAGTAGGAAGCTGTTATATATATAGCAGGTGAAAACTACTTCTACAGTATATGATGCATGGCTCCCGCCAAACAGAGGGCCAGAATACTCAAACAGCCAAAGTTCACTCCAAATCTAGGTTTGGACCAACCGTTGGCTCATCCCTACTAGACAGCAAAGAGGATAGTTTTGCTGATATTTTGAGATGAGGTTGGTGATGCATCCTAGGGAGTTGTGGATGGCTTTGAATGATGATATTAGTATTTTTAATTTTATGTGTGGTGTGAATAGAAGCCAGTTGTCAGAAAAGTCATGCTAATATACAAGTTTGCTCTTCTGGATGGACTACTGTGCACAGACATGTCCCCCCTCCCGTGTATGTTGAAATTGGGCACATGCATTTATGCAAGCGTACATTGGTGCTCATACCTGTGTGAATATTCATGGACAAAGACATACACATGCACTTGTGACAGATGCTGGCACCAAACAGCCTATTTAAACTGGGCTAGTGCTCTGGATCAGTGCTGCTTTGTCTTCAGCCTCCTGTGCATCCTGTGTTGCTATGATCTTGTATCCTGATTTCCATTGCTGACCTGGATTGTCCTGACTACCCCCTTAGCTCTGCCTGCACTGACCTCAGCTTTTCCTCTGACCTTCACTTCTGTCTGCTCCATTGTCTTCTGTTCCACTGATCAGCTTCCAGACCTGGCTTATACCTAGAACAGCCTTTCTCAACCAGAGTGCCTTCAGGCTTTTTCAGGGGTGCCTTGGCAAAATGCTTTAAAACTACCCAAAAATTGTATACAAGCCAGAATGTTGATCAAGCCTGCCTTTTAATTACACCAAGCCATAGGTTTTTATTGCGCACTTTTACAACCTGCCAGATGCTGGCATTCTAACAACCAATTACATCATTAGATGATAAGGAGGACTTTGGGTGCCTGCACAGCATTCTTGTTTGCCCCTCTTCTTCGGCAGTGGGGTCACATTAGCTGATTGAGGGAGAGAAACTGAGGAAGAAACATTAAAATACTAGTCAGTACCAGTTTGCAAATTAATATTTGCTTTGGAAGAATAAATCACCTCTAATGTTGGGTGTCCTAAGCATGTGGATGTTTCTGCGTTATATAAAACTATTAGAATAGTTTTTCACATTTTAGGGTGCCTTGAGATTGTCCATAATTTTAAAGAGTGCCTTGATTGAAAAAAGGTTGAGAAACATTGACCTAGCCGATGCTTCTGCCGATCTACTGTCTGCTACCAGCCACTGTCTCATCTGCCCGCTGTCGCCAGTATCAGTCTTCTTCAGTCTACTGCCCAGCTGCCTGACAGTCTGCCTACCTTACTGAAGACCCTTGATGACTTCACCTGCCCAGCCAGTGTATACATCTGCTCTGCTGCTAGCAAGACTTACAGGCATTTGTGCCACTCTGCACTCCTACGCCGTTTACACTACCAGGGGCCCAGAGTCAAAGGTGTAAGAGAGGCCTTCCTCATCATATTAGGCTCTGCTGCCAGATACGTGATACCAGTGAAGGGATTGGCAGACAGGGGTGGCAGACACTGAATGGTTGGTTAGGTAGATGAGTCTGGAATACTCCATATTAGCTGATTGCAATACTTCTACATCCCCCTAAATGCACATATTCGCCAGTACACCAAGGATCTTCAAATGTAGTCGAAAGGCTTTTATTACAGAAAGATCACATCACAAAAGAATAAATGCAATGTTTCAGAATTGCATAGGACCCCTTCCTCATGCATGTGATACATCCTCCTGTCTGCACTTTGCTGTACAGAGAACTCATGGGGCTTATACTAGGCCACATTCTGGTATGTAAACAGCTTGCATTTATACTCCCTCCTTACAGGATTTGACTCCTTTGAGACAAGGAAGAGAGAGTAGTGGTTCTGCAGCTGAGAAAGTGATGGATGTGTGAGAGAGAGGTACTGTAAGTGTTTAGGGACAGGGTTCAGAGAAAGAAGTGGAGCATTTTTTACCTTAATTTCGGGAATGTGATAAAGTAAAAAAACCTTTAGAACCACTTTAAATTATGTCTTCTATAGCTGCCTAGATTTCAGTATCAAAATGTTTTGTGGAGCCACCTTTGCAGCAATTACAGCTTTAACCTCTTTTGGGCCGCCCGCCCGCAATTTACTGCAGACAGGTGGCACCAGCAGGACCAGTGACGTACCTGTATGTCACTGTTTACGTCCTGCTTTGGAGAGTGCATTGGCATGCTCCCCTCCCCGCTGCTGACCCCCGCTGTCATTCGCTGTAGGAGATGCAGATCTCCTACAGTGAATATCGAAGCAGAAGAGCTGTGCCTGTATTTGTAAATACAGGCACAGGATCTAGCAGGATCTTCTCTCCCTGGAATCATTTTATTCCAAGGAGAGAAGATATAGACACCACTCCTGAGTTAAAGCAGCACATTGCACCCACACACCTTAGCTAGAGATATTTAATCCCTTTGACTGCCACATTAACCCATTGATTGCCCCCTGTCACCTTGCCAGTGCCATTAGTACAGTGTCAGTGTATAGTATTTTTCACTGATCACTGTATTACTGGCACTAGCGATGTCAGATCAGGATCAGTTAGCGCTTCTCCCAGCCAGAGTCAGCTAGTGTT